>NC_064628.1:94866075-95175325 GCF_023864275.1 Schistocerca cancellata | reverse complement strand
AAGGCTCATCCGACCAAATGACTTCCTTCTAGTGCTCCATACTCCAGGTTTTATGCCTTCGGGGCCACTTTTTCCTGTTACGTGCATTTGCATCGCTGATAAGTGGTTTTGGAGAGGGAGGAGGAGGAGGAGATTTTTAACGTCCCGTCGACAACGAGGTCATTAGAGACGGAGCACAAGCTCGGATTAGGGAAGGATGGGGAAGGAAATCGGCCGTGCCCTTTCAAAGGAACCATCCCGGCATTTGCCTGAAGTGATCTAGGGAAATCACGGAAAACCTAAATCAGGATGGCCGGACGCGGGATTGAACCGTCGTCCTCCCGAATGCGAGTCCAGTGTGCTAACCACTGCGCCACCTCGCTCGGTAAGTGGTTTTGGAGTCCCACCTCACTTGCAATTCCCTGCTTCTGGAAATCCCATCGTGCTGTTTTGGTGCCGACAGAGTTCGTGAGCGTGACATTCAATTTAGAAGGGCCTTTTGCAGCTGTCATCTACTTTTTCATCACAATCCTCATCAATGGTAGTCCCTCACGATTATTCGACATGCACTTTAGTCCGCGTTGGGACTTGGCGGATTATGTTTCTCCGCTTTCCCTGTATGCCCTGTATGCGGTATAAATCTTAAGGGGTTCCGGAAAGGCTCAAAATCATGAAAAGTTCAATTTTTACTTTTTTGCGTTTTCTGAATCTGCAGACTATAACCTTTTAATAGATATATAATTTATTCAATTCCGAAGACTACAACTATTTTTAAATTTTTTTTGAAATGTGTTCTACATGGGCGTGACCCACTGTGGCGCTGTTAAACTGCTGTCAAATGGTGTTATTATTAACGTCCATGTTCATCAGGTACATTTTAGTGATGTGAGATAAAGTATGTGTTGTGGCTAACCTGTGATGGTTCAATATATATCGCTGGTGTGATTGTCGATTGTTTCATGTTTATTTACTCTGTCGTTATCTCGAAAATATTCGTAATTAATTCTGTTTCTTGAGTCTCTGTTTTGTTGAAGTATAATAATGAGTAAAAGTAAAGTTATTAGAAATACACAAAGTGTCGACGAAATGAAGAAGGCTGTTTGGGCTCTTTTTTTCATACTTCTTCAACCGATGAAAATCCCCAACATAGCTTCTGTCCCAAAGAAGAAGACAGTTGGTGTAAATATAACAAAGGGTTGCTAACTGGTGAAGTGTACACTCATAAGCATAGTCTGCCTCATGCAATAATGGAGGTGATAAAACCTATTTTCAGAGACTTAGCAGCACCTGAACTGTTGAAAAAGTGTATTCACGGAAAAACTCAAAACCCCAATGAAAGTGTAAATAGTGTTATATGGTCGAGAATCCCCAAGACTGTATTTGTTGGAATAGAAACACTTCACTTTGGTGTGTATGATGCTGTTGCGACTTTCAATGATGGCAACATTGTAAGGTGCAAGGTATGGGAATGAAGATAGGTTCTAACATGGTACGAGCGATGCTTGCTTTAGACAAGGAACGCCTTCGGGCTGCAGACAGGGCTGTAAAGAGTCTAGAAATACAAGCCAGTGTAAACAGGAGGAGGAACAAGAGGAAGCTGGAGGAGGAGTTTGCAGAGGATGAAGATAATCCATCCTATGGACCTGGAATGCACTAAAAAGTTAATCCAATCTTTGTCGCTCGATTCCCAAAACTTTTATTTTCTCATACTAATTACATGTTTTCTAAGGATCTTCCAAACATATTTGTTTCAAACTTTCAGTAAATGTTACACAGTACCTTCTGCATAATTTAACACAGCCTTTTTCAAAAAAAAACTGTAAATTTTTGAATATATAAATAAAAAATTGCAAAAAAATGTTGTGAATTTTCATTACAATTGAAAAAAAATCATCTTTAATAACTGAACTAAAATTTTGTAAAATCCCTGTGTTAAGTTGTAGCCCATATTCCAATAAATAATCTGTAAAAAGTTCAACTTCCTACCTCAAATACTTTGTGAGGAAAGATGTAATTTATAAGCGTTATTTTAACATTGCAAGTATAGGGCGTTCCGGAGCCCCTTAAATATGATGCCTCTATAAGCACCGAACACTTCAGCTATCTTTGTTACCGAAGTACCAACCACACGAACGGCGACAATTAGCCCACGTTCGAAGTCACTCAGCTCCGGGAGATTGCTCTCAGAACCACACAGAACATCTCCTGTCTACGACTGACTCAACGTTTTCAGGACATTGCACAGGTGCAGCTCGTGGCCAAATACAGCAATGCGACCTACAGGCTACTTTACATTTATGTTCAAGCACTCATTTCTCGCTGTGTGTCCATATTTCTGTCCAGTCCCTGAATTTCAGTGCTCTCCGATTCTGTGGAGAAACTCTTCATGTTTCATCTCTCGACATCATTTTCAGCTTCCCTCTCTATAGCACCACATCTCAAACATTTCGATTCCCTTCTTTTCTAGTTTTCCTAAAGTCTATGACCACTTCCATACAACGCTGAGCTCGAGACGTACATTCTCCGAAACTTCTTCCTCTGATGATGGCCTAATTCTGATTCTCATAGACTTATTTTGGGCAGGAATACCCCCTTTCTATGTGGAACTCCGCTTTTTATGCCGTCCTTCCTTCGCCCGTCATGTATTATTTTGCTTCGAACATTCGTTTACTTTGTGGTCACCAGTTCCGATGTTAAGTTTATCGCTAATCTCACCCCCTTCTACTCCGCATTACTTAACTCTTTCTCCGGTGTAATCTCCATCCATTGTGTGTGCTGATTAGGCTCTTCATTCCAGTTAACGTAGTATTCAAGCAGTCCTCACGTTCACTAAGGCTAACAGTCATATCCTTTCGCTCTGAATTCCAATCCCGCTCCTGGAACTTTTCTATCTCATTGTTTCTTCGCTTTACAGTTTGAACTGTAACGGGAGTGGGGGCGGGCGGGGAAGATAACAGACTGCATCTTACATCCTTTTTAATCTGAGCGCTTCGTTCCTGATCTTCAAAAAAAGTTTGTTGTTGTGGAAAAATAACTAGGAATACACGCGTCTTCTGTCACTGATCAAAATAAGCAACTGTTTTTCTAGTTAGTAGCAGTTATAACCTAATTAACCCGTTCGCTTTTTGCTCGTTACGTAAAATTGTTTCTGCAAATAATCACACTCTCAGCACAGATCTGTTTCGTTCTACCTACGTGTTCACCGACCTCAGTCAATTTTCTATCGGACTCGTGCGAAAAAGGCACACAAATTGTAGTATCTGTCCATCGAGTCGATACTCTAACCACTTGAAAATAGTTGCCGCTCGACATGTACCGTAGTAATAGGTAAGCAGCGCAGGAGTGCCTACTGAGGGGGGAAAAAACCCTTGGTTGCCTGCAGACGGCTCACAAATTGCGCGCACAGAGAGCTTACACGTAGCTACTTTGTTACGCTGAAGTGCGCCTTCGTGTTTTTAGACCACGAAGATTCCTCCTACCGATATACGATGTGCGAAACAGGTTTGAATAACGACTTAGATGTTACACACAAAGGTCAACTTAAAAAACTTTTGCTGCTGAATCAGCGGCATTGTACGTACTGAGAAAAGGCATACTTCAAGAGTATTTACTCCAGACCGCTTGCAATCCATTCACTTAACTTTACGGAGGGCTACAGCGGTAATACACAAACTGGCGCGCACCGCCCTCCCCAAATTCTGCATACCGGTACAAGCTATGAAAACGTACTACTGTTCGAATCGACTGTATGATTTGTGACAGCAAATAAGCACTCAAAGTGTGCCTCGCTAATGGCAGAACTACTGTGACACAGACAGGAAGAAACTTGTAAGACTCCTGGTGAATTACTAAAATAATAATTATAAAAGGTGGCAATTTTATTTACGCACTGTCTTTTCAATAGATATGATGGTATCTGATACTCAAGTACTAATGCAAAGAAACTTAATGATTCTAAAATGCCATAAATTCTTGCTATGATTTAATCTTTAAAATTTAATAATTCTCTTCCTGTTAATATTTAATTAACTTAAGTCGTTCAGATTTCGTAACGCTGACGGCGTTAAAATTTAAAGTCGTTCAGTCCCTGTTTTATTCTCTTTCAATTGTTGCGAGCCAGCTATGGTGCAATGCTGTTCGCTTTCAAGTTTACACATTTATAAAAATCAGGTCCAGGAAACACTTCTGTGATCACGGTTGCGATTTAGACGGTATTCGCGTAATTGTACTGATTAAGAGTTATCGTTTCATAAAGATGAAGGTTCGATTAAAGCTGTGTGGACTTTTGCGCGTATAATGAAAATATTCCTAATACGTCCCGTAACAAAAATTAACATGCGAATCACAACCGTGGTCAAACGAAGAAAATATATGATGACATAAATGTTCTTCGCTATTATTCAGGACAGGTTTAGATTAAACACCGCAATTTTCAGTCTTCAGAAATCACAAGACGATACACTTTAGAGATATTTGTTTTGAATAACTCGTATTTACCTTTTCTTATACAATATGGTGATTGTCCACAAGGATTGTCTCTCTCTCCTTTTTATAGTCTTTATAAATTCACATTACATACATCGAGTAAGAAACTTTTCTTTCTCTACCGACCAGTACGAGAACAAAATGCAGACAAAATGTCTTACATAGAATCAGTTCTCACTTATCATATATAATTTCGGAGTACAAACAATGCTAGTTTATTCCGTGTACTAGAAAGTCTGATTCACTGAGCACAAAAATTAAAATAATAAAATTATAATTACATTTTTAATATCGTCAATTCTTCTTTATATCATGAAAATAAGGTTTGACATCGTTGTAATATTATTTTTCATCATTGTAGCACTATAATGGACACGGGTCAGATTTCATTGTCTGTCGTGTGCGTACAGTGAAGCTGGAGATTTGAAACTGATCCGATCTTCAAACTTATTTTACATCCAAATGGTGCATTTTCGAGCATGGGTTCCTTATCAAAACGTTATCTACTAGGTCCTCTCTAGAAGCCTGTAATAGGAATTGTGAAACACGGTATCACAGTGGCTGGTAGCCGTTTTGGGAATCCGTCATCTTACCACACAGCCACGGCCGCCCTCAGCAAGTCAAATTATACCTTGCTGTCTGGGCATTAGAAGCCTGAACTAATATTGTGAGCAGTGAATAGAAGAGCGCTGAAATCTTAAGCTGGACTTTAAGTATGACCTCTAAGCACCAGAATTCAATTGGAAAGATTATTCAAGCGCGATTGAAACTGTGGTTATCATTTGAACACTGAGGAGTAAGCAAATGATTCATCAACAAACCGACCTCCATCTAAATGAGTGTTTCCTTTCAGGTTACAGCATCCTACAATGCAATGAGGATGTCCTTTCAGACATGTATTTAAGCATGAAATAATAAGGAGGAGGAGGAGATTAGTGTTTAACGTCCCGTCGACAACGAGGTCATTAGAGACGGAGCACAAGCTCGGGTGGGGGAAGGATGGGGAAGGAAATCGGCCGTGCCCTTTCAAAGGAACCATCCCGGCATTTGCCTGAAGCGATTTAGGGAAATCACGGAAAACCTAAATCAGGATGGCAGGAGACGGGATTGAACCGTCGTCCTCCCGAATGCGAGTCCAGTGCGCTAACCACTGCGCCACCTCGCTCGGTGAAATAATAATAGATCCATCAAAACCAGTACATAAATTTTAACATGATTTCCACCTGATGTCTTAGTAAGGTGTCAGGTTTCTCAGTAGCACATGTAGTAAGCACCGATCACAAGTGAAGTCACTAAACTACCTTTCAGCATCTGAAACATTAGTTCGTATCAGAAGAAAGTAATTGTTTCTAATGTTGCGCACTTGCAACCTCAGTGGACTATAATGTATTAGAATATTCACAGGCTGTTATTAGAATGAACAAACAAATTGGCGTAGTGGTATTGCACGGTATCACATACAAGTGACGAAGAAATGAGTGAGTTTCGGCAGAAATCGTACAGAAAGAAGTTCATTAATATGTACATATATTGTTACCAAAACAATGGATTAATTTACAGCTTCACATCGGTGCTAAAGGCAAGAGAAACAAGGGCGGTTTTCACAATGAGCAATCTGAGAGTAAGTTCTCAGTACACAAGGTTTAATAAGAAAGGAGTTCCTTCGTAAACCAGGAGAGGTGCTACCGATTAGTCTGCAACGCGACGGTTTGAAAAGATAGCATTCGCCACAGTATCTACCTTCCTTTTGTCCAGAACTGAGCAACCTATGAGGTTCCTTTTCGTCGTGCGGACGGAAACCTTCGCTCGCCTGACCGCGGACTAATTGGAATAAACTGAGCAGTAAATTAACAAGAAGGTCCGAGACAACCTGACCGATTCATCTAAGTTTCAGCACAGCAGGTGACTGAAATAATCTCGCACAATTCCTTCGTTATTCTGGCATTTTCAGAACAGATCACATCAGATGAGATTGTCACCAGACAAGACCAGTACTTCTCCCTGAGCAGAATTCTCTCCAGTGAGGACAGAACACCGAGCAGTAAAAGAAGCGGAACCAGAGTAGAATAGTGGAAGCCTATTCAAACAAGGAAGACCTTACGGCTTCCAGACCGCGAAAGCTTACGCCTTTGTGTGTGTGTGTGTGTGTGTGTGTGTGTGTGTGTGTGTGTGTGTGTGTTCCTGTGTTGTCCTTTGCGCAAGTTGGTTTAAGTTGGATTAAGTAGCGTGTAAGCTTAGGGACCGATGACCTCAGCAGTTTGGTCCCATAGAACTTACCCCAAGTTTCCAATTTCCGAAGATGCAAAATTGTCTTAAAAGTGGACTGCGTCTGTTCGTAATGACCGATTTCGTCCATATTTATGGTATATGCAGCGCTTGGCCAGAAATGAAAGCGACGAAAGTGGGAGTTCCAGATGACCAACCGTTTAGAAAAGATAGCATTTTTTGAAGCGGGTCCGGAGTGACATGAGCTATTTATTCTATCGTAGTTTGCAGGCTGCAATGCGCCCAGCGGAAAGTATACGGAACGATAGTTGGAGGGCCGTGGGGTGGCGTACGTTTGCGTTAACTTGCTTATTTCCAGTTTTTACATTGCCAACAAAGCGAAATAATGCTCAACATGATGTGTTCACTAATATTTTCATAAAAGTGATTAAAAGGAAAGACAAAGAAAAATATGGTATTGCAAATTTATTTGCGAGAAAATATTGTACTTAACAGCGTCCATGAGGACTCTGCAAATGACTTTCCAAGAAGGGATAGTAATTAAAGCGTACAGGTGTTTGTATTCCATTAGTCTTCGGCAGCTGTACGCGATGCAGGGAAAACGGGCTCATAGAAAGAGAAAAATAAATCATATCCCGGGAAGACTGCATCAAAATACATTCCATTGTAGACCGCTAGCTATCCTCGGCAATTCCTAACGATATCATTCCTTATCCGTGTTTGTCTGCCAAATTCTGCTGTCAGAGGAAAACTTATACGAACGTAAACCAAGTTTGCTTTGTGACTCTTCAAGCTTTCCCGGCGGATATGTTGTCTTCGCTGCTTTGCCATCGCATGACGATGTACAAGTTCCACAACATTTAGATTTTTAGAATATGTTTTTTGCTCACGTATCATGTCGTTTCTGGAAACCCAGAATCTAATCTGTAGGAATCAACATGGATTCCGGAAACAGCGATCGTGTGAGACCCAACTCGCTTTATTTGTTCATGAGACCCAGAAAATATTAGATACAGGCTCCCAAGTAGATGCCATTTTCCTTGACTTCCGGAAGGCGTTCGTTACAGTTCCGCACTGTCGTCTGATAAACAGAGTAAGAGCCTACGGGATATCAGACCAGCTGTGTGGCTGGATTGAAGAGTTTTTAGCAAAGAGAACACAGCATATTGTTCTCAATGCGAGACGTCTACAGACGTTAAAGTAACCTCTGGCGTACCACAGGGGAGTCTTATGAGACCATTGCTTTTCACAATATATATAAATGACCTAGTAGATAGTGTCGGAAGTTCCATGCGGCTTTTCGCAGATGATGCTGTAGTATACAGAGAAGTTGCAGAATTAGAAAATTGCAGCGAAATGCAGGAAGATCTGCAGCGGATAGTCATTTGGTGCAGGGAGTGTCAACTGACCCTTAACATAGACAAATGTAATGTATTGCGAATACATAGAAAGAAAGATCCTCTATTGTATGATTATATGATAGCGGAACAAACACTGGTAGCAGTTACTTCTGTAAAATATCTGGGAGTATGCGTACGGAACGATTTGAAGTGGAGTGATCATAGAAAATTAATTGTTGGTAAGGCGGGTACCAGGTTGAGATTCGTTGGGAGAGTCCTTAGAAAATGTAGTCCATCAACAAAGGAGGTGGCTTACAAAACACTTGTTCGACCTATACTTGAGTATTGCTCATCAGTGTGGGATCCGTACCAGGTGGGGTTGACGGAGGTGATAGAGAAGATCCAAAGAAGAGCGACGCGTTTCGTCACAGGGTTATTTGGTAAGCGTGATAGCGTTACGGAGATGTTTAGCAAACTCAAGTGGCTGACTCTGCAAGAGAGGCGCTCTGCATCGCGGTGTAGCTTGCTGTCCAGGTTTCGAGAGGGTGCGTTTCTGGATGAGGTATCGAATATATTGCTTCCCCCTACTTATACCTCCCGAGGAGATCACGAATGTAAAATTAGAGAGATTCGAGTTCGCACGGCAGTCGTTCTTCCCGCGAACCATACGCGACTGGAACCGGAAAGGGATGTAATGACAGTGGCACGTAAAGTGGCCTCCGCCACACACCGTTGGGTGGATTGCGGAGTATAAATGTAGATGTAGATTTCCTCGGAGCAACTGTCGGAGATCTTCAGGTGGCTGAATCTTGTTGATGGCACCAGCACCAGCACCAACATAAACAAACGCCGACTGACGTTCACCTGTTCGGGGTTATTCGGCTCAGCTCGTATAATCCCGTGCCCTTCTGTCTGAGAGGAAATCTTTTTTATTTTTAGATGCGACGGGGATTCCACTGGCAGAGACTATGCACGCATTCAAAATTCAATTTATGATTCATTCAGATATCACCTTAAATGTGTTTAAAAAAGTTCAAGAAGCAACAGGGACGCGTTACAAAATCATGTGAACAATCGGTAGACCAAAGTGTGCTGAATGATAGACACTTTTTGAGACAAGAAATTGAATCTGTCGACCCCTGAACCTGCCGCCCGGAGGAAGATACGCCGTTTTGCCCGCCTACCTCCCCCTCCCCCTAGATCCGGGCCTGCATAAAAATGAAAGTGTCGAATGAACAGGCAACTCTCAAAACGTCGACAAAGCAGCCGCGCGGTGGTAGGTGGTGACCGCAGCTTTCCTGGCCAACAGGTAGGCCACTGTTGTGGAGGGCACGCTACCAGAGCCTGTCCCTGTTAGTCCGGTGCGGCGGCCGCTCCGTTTCGGCTGCCTCTCGCTGCCGGGGGCCGGCTGGACCCCCCTCCCGGCTGTGGGGGCAGCCGCCGACCCCCCAGCTTCCCGGAAGGCCCGGGACCAGCCAGTCCCAGTCAGACCGGTCCACAACACACACCACTCGCCCCAAAGTTTTCCAGTAACCCCTTCCGGAAACGGTAACGTCAATGCATTTTCTCACTGGTCATGGGCCCTACCCGACATATTTATGTCGGTTTGGAAAAAGGGCTACACCTGAGTGTGACTGTGGCGCTTTGGAGGTCACTCCCGACCGCGTGGTTTACGAGTTCCCCCTTTTAGATGATCTAGCAGCTACATTCTACATCTACATGCATACTCCGGAAGCCACCTGACGGTGTGTGGCGGAGCGTACCGTGAGTACCTCTATCGGTTCTCCCTTCTATTCCAGTCTCGTATTGTTTGTGGAAAGAAGGATTGTCGGTATGCCTCTGTTTGGGCTCTAATATCTCTCATTTTATCCTCGTGGTCTCTTCGCGAGATATACGTAGGAGGGAGCAATACACTGCTTGACTCCTCGGTGAAGATATGTTCTCGAAACTTCAACAAAAGCCCGTACCGAGCTACTGAGCGTCTCTCCTGCAGAGTGTTCCACTGGAGTTTATCTATTATCTCCGTAACGCTTTCGCGATTACTAAATGATCCTGTAACGAAGCGCGCTGCTCTCCGTTGGATCTTCTCTCTCTCTCTTCTATCAACCCTATCTGGTACGGATCCCACACTGCTGAGCAGTATTCAAGCAGTGGGCGAACAAGCGTACTGTAACCTACTTCCTTTGTTTTCGGATTGCATTTCCTTAGGATGCTTACAGTGAATCTCAGTCTGGCATCTGCTTTACCGACGATCAACTTTATATGATCATTCCATTTTAAATCACTCCTAATGCGTACTCCCAGATAATTTATGGAATTAACTGCTTCCAGTTGCTGACCTGCTATATTGTAGCTAAATGATAAGGGATCTTTATTTCTATGTATTCGCAGCACATTACACATGTCTACATTGAGATTCAATTGCCATTCCCTGCACCATGCGTTAATTCGCTGCAGATCCTCCTGCATTTTAGTACAATTTTCCATGGTTACAACCTCTCGATATACCACAGCATCATCCGCAAAAAGCCTCAGTGAACTTACGATGTCATCCACCAGGTCATTTATGTATACTGTGAATAGCAACGGTCCTACGACACTCCCCTGCGGCACACCTGAAATCACTCTTACTTCGGAAGACTTCCCTCCATTGAGAATGACATGCTGCGTTCTGTTACCTAGGAACTCTTCAATCCAATCACACTATTGGTCTGATAGTCCATATGCTCTTATCTTGTTCATTAAACGACTGTCGGGAACTGTATCGAACGCCTTGCGGAAGTCAAGAAACACGGCGCCTACCTGGGAACCCGTGTCTATGGCCCTCTGAGTCTCGTGGACGAATAGCGCGAGCTAGGTTTCACAAGATCGTCTGTTTCGATACCCATGCTGATTCCTACAGAGTAGATTTCTAGTCTCCACAAAAGTCATTATACTCCAACATAAAACGTGTACCAAAATTATACAATTGATCGACGTTAGAGATATAGGTCTATAGTTCTGCACATCTGTTCGACGTCCCTTCTTGAAGACGGGGATGACCTGTGCCCTTTTCCAATCCTTTGGAACGCTACGCTCTTCTAGAGACCTACGGTACACCGCTGCAAGAAGTGTAGTTAATCGAAGGCGATCGAGGGAGGGCGCTGCACCAGCAGCAGACGTCCAGGGCGCCGATCTGATGACGCTCCGCTGTCATGACGACGGCAGTGGGGAGAGGTCGGGCTCCGCAGACGGGAGTCCCGGGGTCGTGGCCCGCCGCTTCCAGGAAGCTTGCTTTACGGCCGCAGCAAACCCGCAAAGGACGCGGCGCAGCTGGACTCCGTAACCTCTGGCGCACGCATGCCATTCGTGTTTCTTTTTGCGTTCGGCCTGAGCGCAGTAACGCTAAGCGATTAATTGTCCGTTCCGCGCTAGGCGGGCGCATTTTAAGAGCCCATCCCGTCGCCCCCTTAAGTGGTCTCCCGGGTTAGAGGCACCTGCACCGTTGCGTCGAAGTTTATAGCAGCCGCGACCCCCGATACCAAATAAACTGCTCAGTGTTAATGAAGGCCAACGCGCCGCGATCGCGTCGTCCTTTTACGGTGTCTCTTCGTGTTCTTCGGCACACACCCAGTCCTGTGTTAGAGCTAATTATTGAGAAGACAGGGATTCTTGCACGCAGAAAGTGTTAAGGAAATGCAAAGAACTCCTAGCTCTCATCTCCGAAAGGCCATAAAATGTAGACTTACGACCGATGTTTAGTTCTGTTGCAAACTTTTGGACTGGGAGATCCTCTTCGATACATAAAACTATTCCCTGACGTTTCGTTTCTGACTACTGGAGACATTTTCGAAGTAAGCCGGTAAATGGGCCAAGGGGTCGGGTAGTGCCCAAATACAGACTCGAATAGAGGGCAACACCATTCTCTACGTGGCGCCGATTGCACGGTTTTCTCTGCTGGCACGACCATTCTCGATTTAAAATAATCAATCACCATTCTGTTGGCACAACGTCATCATCCATGTGCATTCTAACTTAGCAACCTCTTTTCTCCAAAATTGTGGTATTTATACTCTTTACGGCCTCTCTATACATGCGGAACTGCAGCTCTGGACATACTGACAAATCGGCCGTAGCAGAAAAAGGTTTTCCGAGTTGGAAACCACGAAATTAATTCAGCGAAGCTAGAGTTCCAGCAAAGACAACGCATTATCAAGCTACCTCTGACAGCTGGCATATGTATGTCACAGGGAAAAAGAGTAATACAGTGCGATTGAAAAGTCGAGCACATTAATATAAAGTGAAGAGTAAAAGAAACTGGTACACCTGCCTAATATTGTGTAGTGCCACAACACGACGTGGCATGGACTCGACTAATGTCTGATGTAGTGCTGCAAGGAACTGACACCATGAATCCTGCAGTGCTGTCCATAAATCCGTAGGAGTACGAGGGGGTGGAGATCTCTTCTGAACAGCACGTTGCAAGGCATCCCAGATAAGCTCAATAATGGTCACGTCTGCGGAGGTTGGTGGCCAGCGGAAGTGTTTAAACTCAGAAGAGTGTTCCTGGAGCCACTCTGTAGAAATTCTGGACGTGTGGAGTGTCGCATTGTCCTGCTGGAATTGCCCAAGTCCGTCGGAATGCACAATGGACGTAAATGGATGCACGTGATCAGACAGGATGTTTCCGTATGTGTCACCTGTCACATACGTATCTAGACGAATCAGAGGTCCCATATCGCCGGCCGCGGTGGTCTAGCGGTTCTGGCGCTGCAGTCCGGAACCGCGGGACTACTACGGTCGCAGGTTCGAATCCTGCCTCGGGCATGGGTGTGTGTGATGTCCTTAGGTTAGTTAGGTTTAAGTAGTTCTAAGTTCTAGGGGACTTATGACCTAAGATGTTGAGTCCCATAGTCCTCAGAGCCATTTTTGGTCCCATATCGCTCGAACTGCACACGCACTACAACATTACAGAGCCTCTACTAGCTTGAATCCGACATGCAGGGAGCGTATGTTCATAAAGTTCTCTCCCTACCCGTAGACGTCCATCCGCTCGATAAAATTTCAAACGAGACTCGTCAGACTAGGCAACATGATTCCAATAATCAAAAATCGAATTTCGGGGTTGACGGGCCCAGGCGAGGCTGAAATGGCTCTATGCACCATGGGACAACATCTGAGGTCATCAGTCCCCTAGCCTTAGAATTACTTAAACGTAACTAACCTCAGGACATGACATACATCCATGCCCGAGACAGGATTCGAACCTGCGACCGTAGCAGCAGCGCGGTTCCGGACTGAAGCACCTAGAATCGCTCGTCCACAGCCCAGGCGAGACGTAAAGCTTTGTGCCCTGCAGAAATCAAGACAACACGAGTGGGCCTTCGGCTCCGAAAGCCCATATCGATGATGTTTCGTTGAATGGTTCGCACGCTGACGCTTGTTGAAGGCCCAACATTGAAATCTGCAGCAATTTGCGGAAGGGTTGGACTTCTATCGCACTGAACGATTCTCTTCAGTCATCGTTGATCCCGTTCTTGCAGTATCTTTTTCCGACCGCGTAGATATCGGGAATTTGATGTTTTACCGGATTCCTGATATTCACGGTACACTCGTGAAATGGTCATACGGGAGAATCCCTACTTCGTCGCTACCTCGGAGACGCCGTGTCCCATCGCTCGTGCGCCGACTATAACACCACGTTCAAACACACTTAAAGCTTGACAACCTGCCATTGTAGCAGCAGTAAGCGATCTAACAACTGCGCCAGAGTCCTGTTGTCTTATACAGGCGTTGCCGACCGCAGCGCCGTGTTCTGTCTGTTTACGTATCTGTACAGGGTTATTACAAATGATTGAAGCGATTTCACAGCTCTACAATAACTTTATTATTTGAGGTATTTTCACAATGCTTTGCACACACATACAAAAACTCAGTTTTTTTTAGGCATTGACAAATGTTCGATATGTGCCCCTTTAGTGATTCGGCAGACATCAAGCCGATAATCAAGTTCCTCCCACACTCGGCGCAGCATGTCCCCATCAATGAGTTCGAAAGCATCGTTGATGCGAGCTCGCAGTTCTGGCACGTTTCTTGGTAGAGGAGGTTTAAACACTGAATCTTTCACATAGCCCCATAGAAAGAAATCGCATGGGGTTAAGTCGGGAGAGCGTGGAGGCCATGACATGAATTGCTGATCATGATCTCCACCACGACCGATCCATCGGTTTTCCAATCTCCTGTTTAAGAAATGCCGAACATCATGATGGAAGTGCGGTGGAGCACCATCCTGTTGAAAGATGAAGTCGGCGCTGTCGGTCTCCAGTTCTAGCATGGGCCAATGTTCCAGCATGTCCAGATATACGTGTCCTGTAACGTTTTTTTCGCAGAAGAAAAAGGGGCCGTAAACATTAAACCGTGAGATTGCACAAAACACGTTAACTTTTGGTGAATTGCGAATTTGCTGCACGAATGCGTGAGGATTCTCTACCGCCTAGATTCGCACATTGTGTCTGTTCACTTCACCATTAAGAAAAAATGTTGCTTCATCACTGAAAACAAGTTTCGCACTGAACGCATCCTCTTCCATGAGCTGTTGCAACCGCGCCGAAAATTCAAAGCGTTTGACTTTGTCATGGGGTGTCAGGGCTTGTAGCAATTGTAAACGGTAAGGCTTCTGCTTTAGCCTTTTCCTTAAGATTTTCCAAACCGTCGGCTGCTTGCTTTATTCGTCGACTTCCGCGGGCTACGCGTGAAATTTGCCCGCACGCTTTCAACCGTTTCTTCGCTTACTGCAGACCGACCCGTTGATTTCCCCTTACAGAGGCATCCAGAAGCTTTAAACTGCGCATACCATCGCCGAATGGAGTTAGCAGTTGATGGATCTTTGTTGAACTTCGTCCTGAAGTGTCGTTGCACTGTTATGACTGACTGATGTGAGTGCATTTCAAGCACGACATACCCTTTCTCGGCTCCTGTCGCCATTTTGTTTCACTGCGCTCTCGAGCGCTCTGGCGGCAGAAACCTGAAGTGCGGCTTCAGCCGAACAAAACTTTACGAGTTTTTCTACGTATCTGTAGTGTGTCGTGACCATATATCAATGAACGGAGCTACAGTGAATTTATGAAATCGCTTCAATCATTTGTAATAGCCCTGTATTGAATACACATGCCTATATCAGTTTCTTTGGTGCTTCAGTGTATGTATGTGTGCAAATAGAAATTGTACTGCATCTGTCCCATCAGCAACGACAAAATAACACCACAGCTATTAGTGATAACAAACGAGGACGTCAAATATAACGGGCAGAGGTCACGCCTGTGGTATTGCGCAGTTCATTGCTTGGTAAACATGTCATTTTCCAAAGAGCAACTATTTTTATTGTTCTCAGCATTTTACCAGTATTTCGTATGGACGTACTGCAGACGAATTTCGTGGAAAATAATCACATTCTGCAGTGCCGAACAATTTAACAGCGAGATTAATTGCCCGTTCCTAGGAAAGCGGACCAGTGGCAGACGCGAAGAGAACCAAAAGACAGGCCGTTTCGACGAACGCTAAATGAGCTGAGGTGAGGAATGTGATGCTGCGTTCGCCTTCAAAAAGTTTGAGGAGACTACACGTCTACTGTCAGATTTCGCATGGTAGAGCTCAGGAGGAGATGCTGCAGTTAAAATTTCGTAGCATGCAGGAACTGAAAGAGTCGGATGAAGAAAAGTGTCTACACTACTGTACATGGTTTCTGCCATTTGTTGATTTCCATGGAATCGAAGAATAGCACCTTGTTTACCCCACCGATGTGTGGTTTCACGTTAGCGGATAAGTGAATACTAAAAATACAGGGTGTTTCAAAAATGACCGGTATATTTGAAACGGCAATAAAAACTAAACGAGCAGCGATAGAAATACACCGTTTGTTGCAATATGCTTGGGACAACAGTACATTTTCAGGCGGACAAACTTTAGAAATTACAGTAGTTACAATTTTCAACAACAGATGGCGCTGCAAGTGAAGTGAAAGATATAGAAGACAACGCAGTCTGTGGGTGCGCCATTCTGTACGTCGTCTTTCTGCTGTAAGCGTGTGCTGTTCACAACGTGCAAGTGTGCTGTAGACAACGTGGTTTATTCCTTAGAACAGAGGATTTTTCTGGTGTTGGAATTCCACCGCCTAGAACACAGTGTTGTTGCAACAAGACGAAGTTTTCAACGGAGGTTTAATGTAACCAAAGGACCGAAAAGCGATACAATAAAGGATCTGTTTGAAAAATTTCAACGGACTGGGAACGTGACGGATGAACGTGCTGGAAAGGTAGGGCGACCGCGTACGGCAACCACAGAGGGCAACGCGCAGCTAGTGCAGCAGGTGATCCAACAGCGGCCTCGGGTTTCCGTTCGCCGTGTTGCAGCTGCGGTCCAAATGACGCCAACGTCCACGTATCGTCTCATGCGCCAGAGTTTACACCTCTATCCATACAAAATTCAAACGCGGCAACCCCTCAGCGCCGCTACCATTGCTGCACGAGAGACATTCGCTAACGATATAGTGCACAGGGTTGATGACGGCGATATGCATGTGGGCAGCATTTGGTTTACTGACGAAGCTTATTTTTACCTGGACGGCTTCGTCAATAAACAGAACTGGCGCATATGGGGAACCGAAAAGCCCCATGTTGCAGTCCCATCGTCCCTGCATCCTCAAAAAGTACTGATCTGGGCCGCCATTTCTTCCAAAGGAATCATTGGCCCATTTTTCAGATCCGAAACGATTACTGCATCACGCTATCTGGACATTCTTCGTGAATTTGTGGCGGTACAAACTGCCTTAGACGACACTGCGAACACCTCGTGGTTTATGCAAGATGGTGCCCGGCCACATCGCACGGCCGACGTCTTTAATTTCCTGAATGAATATTTCGATGATCGTGTGATTGCTTTGGGCTATCCGAAACATACAGGAGGCGGCGTGGATTGGCCTCCCTATTCGCCAGACATGAACCCCTGTGACTTCTTTCTGTGGGGACACTTGAAAGACCAGGTGTACCGCCAGAATCCAGAAACAATTGAACAGCTGAAGCAGTACATCTCATCTGCATGTGAAGCCATTCCGCCAGACACGTTGTCAAAGGTTTCGGGTAATTTCATTCAGAGACTACGCCATATTATTGCTACGCATGGTGGATATGTGGAAAATATCGTACTATAGAGTTTCCCAGACCGCAGCGCCATCTGTTGTTGAAAATTGTAACTACTGTAATTTCGAAAGTTTGTCTGCCTGAAAATGTACTGTTGTCCCAAGCATATTGCAACAAACGGTGTATTTCTATCGCTGCTCGTTTAGTTTTTATTGCCGTTTCAAATATACCGGTCATTTTTGAAACACCCTGTACAAGAATTTGGTCAACTGAAAATCCGCAAGTCTCTCGTACAAACCGTTTAAATTTGAGAGTCGCGTGCTTTGTCGCGTCGTTATATAGTGAGCCCTTATTTTTTTTTCAAACTACACTGAACATTTGTGTAAGAAGACATCATTACAATATTTATTTCGCTTCTTGATTCTGCCGTACGCGAATTGTCGATCACTCTGCATTTATAATTTCTGTCGCTCAGCATGGATTGAGAAAAATGAAATGAAGTAACATGACGCCGATAGCGAGGTCGTTAGAGGCAGGGCACCAGTTCTGTTAAAGATGGAGGCTGGATCACGAAAGACATAAATCAAAAAGCACTCACTCATAGATTTTAACATTTTTCTCGCAAACCAGTATTTTAACGACTGCGCTACGTTGAGTCACCGGTTTGAACACCACGCTCCGTTACTAGGCGTGGTCTTACTGGAAACTGTATTCAATCACCTTCCTCCAACTTGTGCACGGGCTCAAGGAGTTAGCTGAAAGGCAGGCTCCAGTTTAACGTGGATTCTAGAGAAACTCGATAGGTGTAAGTATAATGAATGCTGCAGAGGTGAAAGTAACGCTGCGAGTCACTGGATCGATCGAGGATTGAACTCCGAACCTTTGTATTTTTACTCTGACATTTTCTCACTGAGCAAACAACCACACCCCTGGTATAACATTTCCCTCTTGTTCGCGAAGCATTTAAGTGGCTCGGAGACGCTTGGATCAGTAGCAGAAAAGACTGTGCTTGCCACGAGTCAGTTTAACGTGAGGACACCTTATGACAAGTTTAACGTACGTAGGACTATGATGAAAGTCAACAAGCGCACAAATGAAGGCAATATTTGGGTTTTTGTATTACTTGCGACACCTCTTTTCATGGGGCTCCCAGATAAGCCAGATAAGGGGAGAGAGAGAGAGAGAGAGAGAGAGAGAGAGAGAGAGAGAGAGCAATTTTAGTTTTTGAAGCTAAAAAATGTGTGAAGTGTCCGGACGCGCACGTACAACGTCGTATCACTATATCGCAATTTTTTAACTTCAAGACATTTGTATCAATTTTGATGCAGGCTACTTCATGATCTGCCTCTGCAATATCAGTCACTTCATTGTTGCTACTAGCAGCTGTGCATGAATCGATCAAGAAGAGCGGCACATTCTGAGTTGCGAAACCTTACTTGTATAATGTTAGTTGAATGTAATTTTTAATATCATTGGTTATTACAGTGTCTCTGTTAATACCGCAGTGTCTGTATCTTGCATTACGATGTCCTTCAGATAAACATGCGTGTCTGAAGTAACATACACTGTTTTGATGATTACAGCTGTTGTAAATACAACAAAATTTCTTGCGTTGCAACGTACAAGTGGTTGAGGGGGGACGGAGGTGGGGGTCGAAGAGCTGAAAATATCTGCTATAAAGAAACTTGGTACTGACTTCCTTTTCTTGGCGAGAAGTATTCCTTCATTATATAAGCCCATTTGGAATTTTATGTTTTCGCAAACTGTGTTCACTAAATTGTACGTAACTGATGTTCCTTGTTAAACTGTATTAATTTTCCTATTATTATTATTTCGTATTTTCTACTAAAACAATTTAAACTTCTTTTTAATCTTTTATTTTAATTTACGTAATAAAGTGTCGTCTTATATTAAGGTAAGTAATATATATTAGATGCGGGGGGGGGGGGGGCGGAAAAGAAGCTAAATTATTACATAATGGTAAATCAAGAAAAGTGATAGCTCAAAAAATTAATTCATGATTATCTGATAACACCTCACACTCAACGAGTACAGAAACTGATATCCGTATTACTCTTGTATAGATTATAATGGAATTTACTGCCAAAATTTCTTACTTGATATATACATGACGTTTATACTAATTCAGAGTAAGCTTCATGTAGTTCTTTAAGTCGATTCTTTTAGATTATTCAATTTTTGAGTAGTCACTGTTCTTGCCGGGCGCTATTGTAAATATAGATTTTTTTCCTTTAACGTGTATACAACTTGTAAAAGTTTATCTTGGTTAACTTCAGCACCGTAACAGTAATTGTCTATTAACCAAGCTACCAGTCAATATAGACCACAAGACGATGGCTTATCGTAACTATAAAATACCATCGCGTTCCCCTTTCATCACGAAAACAACTTACGGAAGCAAAGTATTAACTTAAACTACAAACTCCGAGGGAGCAATGCAACCATTACACCATTTACCCGAAGCTAGTCATTAGCAGACCGTGAAGAAACCACTGCTCTGGTCATAACAGACGGAACAAAACTACCAGAGACTTTATGTGGTTTTAACCCAAGAAAAACACTCCAGAACAATCAGCTAGAAACGGGACCCGGTAGTTCCAAGTAGGTCAGCGAATTCCACTGTTATTAACAGTTAGGCCGGCACGTCTACATTGCCGAAGAGAGCGCTGAGCGGAAACACCAGTTTGGTCGGGACTTGTACGACTACAAAAACTAGCGCGGCTCTAAAACAGCACAAACTGTTTTTGGCACCGTCAAGCGCATTTAGTAAAGTTTAGATTTTCTTTTGTGGTTCCGGTGAGATTGATGATACCTTGACCGGTTTTTGTGCGATCAGTCGCTTTTTGAATCTCCTAAGGTTTGCTGTACCATGAATTAGTTTTCGACCATTGCAAGCTCATCAGATGGAGCTGTTACAGGAGCATTATCTGGATCATGTGCAGCTGGAATTTAGGGTCGCGGTGTTGGAGTGAATAATGGAAATTTACTTAAGAAAAGGTCGTTATGTTTTAGGATACTTACATTGGACTGCCTCGTTGTGTCCATGAAAGTTCTTTCAGATATTTTACACGTTACCAGCACACACACACACACACACACACAGACACACACACACACACACACACACACACACACACACACACACTGAAAGATGGCTACACTGAGCCACAGCGCCGAAGATCGCGCCAGAGAGTATTGTTCCGCCGCCTCCACTGGCAGTGATTATTGAGACGTAGCGGCAAGCAGTTCTTACCGAGAAGTTGTGGTGGACACTGCTTGTAGCTGAAGTTGGAGTGAGATGGGGTAGTAGTGAGTTTGTTCCATGTTTTATGCAACTATTTGATGGGAGAGATAGCAGATGTTATTCTAATGGAGACATTGTAATGATCAGAGTGCATTTCGTCAATATAAATTAAGGTAACAAACTACTATTATTTTTCTCTCTCATTATTTCAGTGACCTAAATAATGCGTCATTACAGGTTCAGTCAACAAAGCATCTGGCTTGTGTTCTTGTATTAGAGTGTAATTCTGGGTTTCTTGAGCAATTATAGTATTTCTAATTTTTTTCTATCACGTCAGTATAAATGGTATTTGAAATTTCTTGTCTTGTTGAAGAAGAACGCACTCTGATCATTACAATGTCTCCATTAGAATAACATCTGCTATCTCTCCCATCAAATAGCTGCATAAAACATGGAACAAACACTCACTACTACCCCATCTCACTCCAACTTCAGCTACAAGCAGTGTCCACCACAACTTCTCGGTAAGAACTGCTTGCCGCTACGTCTCAATAATCACTGCCAGTGGAGGCGGCGGAACAATACTCTCTGGCGCGATCTTTGGCGCTGTGGCTCAGTGTAGCCACCTTTCAACACACACACACACACACACACACACACACACACACACACACACACACACACACAACCGAGCACGTGTTGGAATCAAATGCACCTAAATACTGTGACTGTCCGATGATGGGCTTGCAGTGGCTAGAAAACAAGTTAATGGTACAACAACGCGATCCATTCAGAAAAGCGACTGAGTGCATGTTACATCTACATAAAATTTAAGGCGCAGCTGCAGTTCAATATCAACAATATATATAATGGGTGTACATAACATTTTCTTGACTACTTAGGTAATGCCAAATCTATGTAATATTTCTATAACCAAGCGATCGCTATTCATCTATAGCGGAATACTAACTTTCTCTCCATCCCGTGACGTTGCGCTTTTTTCTCCCTTCTTAAATTGCAACAACACTGACTGGTATATTTAAATTGTCTCTCTTGGATAGCTGTAATAGCCAGCATAAACTGGTTTTTAGTTTTTTGGTTTTAAAAATATCAAATGTGTTTCTGGGACTAATATACAGCAAATTTTAACGCCTCTAGGAAAACAAAAATGTATCATGAAAGGTAGGAGACGAGTTACTGGCGGAATTAAAGCTGTGAGGACGGGGCGCGAGTCGTGCTTGGGTAGCTCAGTCGGTAGAGCACTTGCCCGCGAAAGGCAAACGTCCCGAGTTCTAATCTCGGTCCGGCACACAGTTTTAATTTGCCAGGAAGTTTCATATCAGCGCACACTCCGCTGTAGAGTGAAAATTTTCATTCTGGAAACATCCCCCAGGCTGTGGCGAATGCCATGTCTCCGCAATATCCTTTCTTCCAGGAGTGCTAGTCCTGCATGGTTCACAGGAGAGCTTGTGTAAAGTTTGGAAGGTAGGAGTCGAGGTACTGGCGGAATTAAAGCTGTGAGGACGGGGCGTGAGTCGTGCTTGGGTAGCTGAGTCGGTAGAGCACTTGCACTTGCCCGCGAAAGGCAAACGTCCCGAGTTCGAGTCTCGGTCCGGCACACAGTTTTAATCTGCCAGGAAGTTTCAAAAAATTTATCATTTTAACTTACTGTTAATTCTACGCCTTTAAAATATTACTTCAAAAATATGTGCGGCCCACAAGATCTTCAGCTTTTGACAATGAGGTCCGCGCGGACTAAACGGTTGCCGATCCTTGCCTTAAGCGATTTAGGGAGTCACGGGAATTGCCTCGAGCGCGAGTTCGGGGCATTAATTACTGACCGTTGTGCAACCCCGCTCGGAGAGAAACAGGGATTTTACCGTTACTGGCAATCAGTGAGTCAGACACTGCGGATCTTCTTTCACAACCAGAAAGGTACCTAGTGTTACTATGCAAGACCCGTGCGTGCATATTATGAAATGCGGGTGACTGAAAAGGTTTTGTAGAGACTGAAGGAGCCGATAGAGTCGGAATGTAACAACTTTCGAGTAGAAACTTACGTACTTCGAAGTAATCTTGAAGTACTGAAAGCTTTGGAATATCAGGAACAGAAAGTACAATGAATGTATACGCGTCTGAAATTCAGCAAAGATAATATACTGTTTGCTCAACAATGTACAATACTTGGTTAAAAGTAACGACCACCAGATCCAATACAGCCGTCACATCTCGGAGAAAATTCTTGCGCACTGTACCAAGTACAGCAGGTATCGCACGAGCCCAACGAACGTTTCAAGTATCCTGGCGAGAAGTCCTTTTCGTCGGAAAATGGTGTCACGTAAACGAGGCTTTCGATATGACCCCTCAGTCAGTGAGGTGACCATGCACTTGGATCTCTCGTCTCGATCCAAAACCTGCGACATGTTGCACTGAGTACGTCACGTACTTTCATAAGAAGTGTGCACGTATTCCGTCCAGTTGCATCCACCAACCAGAAGCCCGATGGCTCGGAAAATATGTATTTACATTGCGCTGGATTCCACAAATTAATATTAACAGCCGTCTCTTCCATTTGTTCAGTGCACAAAAGTCACTTTTACGTGAGATCCGTTTAAAACGATGCAATGTCGTCCAGCACTTTAAAGAAAACGGCTGACGGAAAATGTACTTCAGCGTCCACCCGCTAGCTCTTTCCCGCCTATGCCGTAAACGTCTGTGTCAGAGAATGTGACAGTCTGTTTTCATATCTGTCAGACGTGATATTTAGCCTGCAAACTCTCCCTTCATGTCCTCTCGAGGCTATTAATTCTCTTCCATATTTTTAATTTATTTGCTGGAATCAGTTTTAGTGCGCTCCCTACTCACGGGAATTAGACCGGTCAGATCCGTAAATGACATGAATCAAACTAAACAACGCAATAAATTTCGTTCCCAGAAGGCCGAGAGCCAGTTACTGTCAGGCAGCCGTGAACGGAGGTAACGGTAGTGCGTGACCGTTTATAAACGGTGTATTTTCTTCCTCGTGGAGACCCCGGCGTTACTGTCACTAATGTCGTCGTATTATACGGACTCATACAAACAGCCAAACTAGGTGACCCAAAAAAATAACGGTTTACAGATTGCGCAGTCAGCATTCTGTCATCAGCCACATCATCTGACATTCTGCTGGACGCTGTTTATGCTAATTGATCGACGTCTTTTGACATACAGCTGGGTAGACTACTTTGAAAACTAATGGTAGAGCGGAACTGTACCATAGGCCTTAGAAAAATACGAGGATGAGGCGTAGGAAAAACAGCAGCAGCAGCAGCAGCAGCAGCAGCAGCAGCAGAAGAAGAAGAAGAAAGATTAAGACGACTAATTTGAAGAGGAAGAATGTGAAAAGAATATGAGAATGAATTAGAAGAAGAAAATTAATAATAAGTAGATAAAGACAAGAAGGCGAAGTTGTCATTGGAGGTAGATTATAAGCTCAAACAGGAGTTCTTTTTAAAGAAAGATCCTCGCATTTGCGTCAAGAGATTTAACAAATCCTAAGAGCTGGGAGGGCATTTGAACCCCATTCCTCCCAAACATAAAAAAATGGCTCTATGGGACTTAACTTCTGAGGTCATCAGTCCCCTAAAACTTAGAGCTACTTAAACCTAACTAACATAAGGAGGTCACACACATCCATGCCTGAGGCAGGATTCGAACCTGCGACCATTGAGGTCACGCGGTTCCAGACTGTAGCGCCTAGAACCGCTCGTCCACACCGGCCGACCCCAAACATCAGTCCGATGCTTTAACCACTGGGTGATGTCGATGAATATAAACAAAGAAGAGGACAAAGAAAGAGGTAAGTGGACAAAGAAAGAGGTAAGTGGACAAAGAAAGAGGTAAGTGGACAAAGAAAGAGGTAAGTGGACAAAGAAAGAGGTAAGTGGACAAAGAAAGAGGTAAGTGGACAAAGAAAGAGGTAAGTGGACAAAGAAAGAGGAAAAAGGACAAAGAAAGAGGAAAAAGGACAAAGAAAGAGGAAAAAGGACAAAGAAAGAGGGAAGAGGTGAAAGAAAGAGAGAAAAGGTGAAAGAAAGAGGGAAAAGGTGAAAGAAAGAGGGAAAAGGTGAAAGAAAGAGGGAAAAGGTGAAAGAAAGAGGGAAAAGGTGAAAGAAAGATGGAAAAGGTGAAAGAAAGAGGGAAAAGGTGAAAGAAAAAGAAGGAGAAATCTGGAATGAAAATACTGAGAAGTGGATGAAGAACAGCACAAAGATATGAGTAAGAAGTGAGGAAGATGAAGGGAAAAGAGAAGAGGAGGAAAACGGAGAGGATAAAGAGAAGGAACAGGGAGAGTAAGAAGAGGAGGAGGAGGAGGAGGAAAGATGAAGAGGAAGAAGAGGAGGAGGAGGAAAGATGAAGAGGAAGAAGAGGAGGAGGAGAAAAAAAAAGATAGGATTAGTTTGTGCAGTCGATGTAGAGAGCATTGAAGATATTTCAACAGAGTTGACATAAACAACGATAAGCATCGAACCTAACAGTACATTACAGAAGGAACAACCAAACCTCATGAGATCTAGATGATGAGGACGAGAGGGCGGGGCTTCGAAGTCTGCCCCTCTCGGGTACGAGTACTGGTCCGAAGCATTAAGCGATTGGCGGCAGTCCAGACAAGCAGTGGCGATGCCTTAGGCCGGCTGCTCGGCACGGAACCCATCTATGGAGATACATGGGCCAAACAAGAGCGTGACATCAGCGGCGAACTGTGGAGAGGCGATGACCTCGCAGCAGCAGCAGCAGCAGCAGCAGGGGCCACTTTGCATTCTATTACCGAGTCATTAACGCACCGAGTCAACAAGTTCGGGACGTATCGGTCGCAGGCAGGTAGCCTCTTGTACCTGTCCTCTGCTCTCCTTTGCCTCTCGCTACAATCGTCTCGCTCCGAGCATACGTTCTAGGAGTCGCTCCATACAGGAGTGCGAGCAGACCAACAATGGTAACATGAATAACTCTTCCACTACGCAGTGTATATAACGGACAAAATGTGCAGTGTGTGCCAGAAAGATATTCGTGGGAAGGAACTTTCAGGCTTATTCCTGATTTCCTTGCAACATTCGGACTAGGAGCGTAAAAATAAAAATGTTTGCAGTTGCAATGACGACAGACAAATTGCAATTGACCTTATAAGGAAAATCTTGATCTAAGTGTCAACATACTCGCGTTCGGAAGGACGACGGTTTAAACCCGCGTCCAGCCATCCTGATTTTAGTTTTCCGTGATCTCCCTAATTCGCTTCCTGCAAATGCCGGGATAGTTCCTTAGAAAGGGATCTGATGGGGCCGATGATCTCGCTGTTTGGTCTCCTCCCCCCCCCCCCCCCCCATCAGACAACCAACCTAAATCTCAAAAAACTCTGAGACGCTATTGTAATCAGGACAATACATTGCAGAAAGCCACCTAATGGTGTATGGCGGAGGGTACTTTCGGTACCACTATCTGATCCCTCCAACCCCGTTGCACCCACGAACAGTGCGTGGGAAGAATGATTGTCGGTAAGCGTCTGTATTGGCTCTAATTTCTCAAATTTTCTCCTCGTGGTCAATACGCGAAATGTATGTGGGAGGAAGTTGTCCGACTCCTCCTGAAAAGTGCGTTTTTCTGTCAGAAACCTAAAAGAATCTGCCTACACCAGGTGACATGGAACGATGTATTACTGCAGCCTGCTCGAACATCTCCGCTGGAATTGAAACACGAGTGCAGCAGTCGTTCCACACCAGACTGGAAGCGTGTATTTCCCCTGCTGATGGTCATTCTGAACACAACCTGTGACGGTCAGTTGTATCGTTACTCGTCAGAATCCACATAATTATTTGTGCACTTGTATGTTTATTTAATGTGTACTAGCACAGGTATTGTACAAGTTTCGATGTCGGAACTTTCCAAAACGACTCGGACTAGAATCCTGCAACAGAAACCACTGAGATTCTAATTTACTCTACCCTTAGTTTCTTAATGTCAATAGGCATTGTTCCATTTAAAAAAGTGTATGCGTGCACAAAAAATACACTTTCTAAGTATTGTTGTCATCTGTTGATTGCCTAATAATACGAGCGCCTGCCTACCAATCTACTATGTGACATTCGCACATAAATGGAACTTCTCGTTTCCGCAATATTTGCAAGTTCTAGGTGATTAACGCAGTACAAATATTGCAATAATGGGCTGTGACACCATTTTAAGGTTTAAATTCTGCCAGATTATTAAACAGTTGAAATTATGGCAACAAAATAAAGTGTTGTGGTATGTTTAGAAGTGTGTCCTTTTGGATCGCTCGGCCCATTTCCACCCCTATCCTCTCTCTGTCCGAGTTAGCCCTCCGTCGTTGATGATGTCACCGTTGATGGCCGTGAAACCCTAACCTTCCACCTCTTTTTCCCCACGCAGGTACTCATCCTTGGTCTGAGGATGTTGACATCGACCTCCTCCTCGGAAAGATTAAGAAAAATATTGCAGAAAAGCAAAGGGGATGGCTGTGCTTTAATTATGCACTCAATATACATACCTTCTGAAGTTAAAATCTTCTTGGTTATTAGGCCGCGTCATTTTCTACTAAAATGATCGATGTTTTCACACCTGAAGATCCTGAGGAAGATCCTAGCAGAGGGGTCGAAACGTCGATCAAAAAGTAGAAATATGACGCGGCCTAACAACCCAGAAGATTTTAATTTCAGTGACAACGGCCACGAAAGCCTGCAGAATTACATACATACCTTCTGTTTGAAAGTAAGAAAATAAATTTATCTTCGCTTGGTACAAATACGCACAAAATTTGCATTCAGGATAGAATTAACGAAAATGAACGTTAAGTGTAATAGGATGGAAAGTAACGGCTTATAAATGATCAGACAGAGCAGCGGAAGAAAAGGACTTACGAAAGAATTCTGACGTCCAGAAATATTCACAACTTCACAACAAAATTACGCGATAACGCAATAAAGGAAGGATTATCTTGTGCACTAGCTTGTTCGACCCCTAATTCACGCAAAGAAAGACTCACAAGTAGTAAATCCTACTTGAAGAAAGTTACGGCGAAACTTTATCGTGTATAACACGCAAGCATCCCAGGTAAGCAGCTGAAGCTAACAGTGCGCATAATAACGTAGCTCACAAAACCAGTGAAGTATTTGAGAGTATATACATATGATGATGTCACATGTCGTAGTGCTGGCGTTTTCCATGTTAATAACAGAAATTAAGCACACTCAGAGGTCAAAATGATTTTCAGCGTCCCTAAATTCCATCTTAATGTCCCTGAACCTCAGCGTTATTAGATAAATGTCATTTTAACTACGTTGTTGATCACGTAACACCCAACCTCTCTTTCTCTCTTAAAACACACACACACACACACACACACACACACACACACACAAGCGGGGAGGGGGAGAGAGAGAGAGAGAGAGAGAGAGAGAGTCTTGTAGTGGTTCCACACGTTTAGAAGGCAAACAAATGACACAATGTCACTATCTTGCAGACAGTCGTCACCTTTTACGGTTATACTTTTCACCTTGCATGCATCTCCAGGTAAAATTATGCTGAGTTTCGAACTTCCTCGTGGCAGCTAACTCTATCTGTAGATACAGACTTAATGTATGTTTTCAACGGTTCGTACTTTGGATTCAATATTAATTCCTGCGCAATATTCTACAAATTTACTGTAACAGATGATGTACCATATTTTTAAGACTAGAAAAGCCTTATATTTCACATCGATGCTGCCATAAATATGAGCTTATCGCACCAAATTAAGGTGAGATAATTATGAAAAACACTCATAAAAACAATTCAATGAAATCGCTTTTGGTTATAAACAGCGGAACTGTTTTCAAATATATTATGGCTGAAATCTGTCGCCAGGTTTCTACTGTCGCAGACAGGAGAGCATAAGTGTACAAGTTCGCAAATCTGAAAAAGCAGATACATTAGATTTTTGATGTACCGATTATTTTCGTAAGAGATACGCACTATGGACACTTTAATATAAAGGAAAAAAATGGTTCAAATGGCTCTGAGCACTATGGGACTTAACATCTGAGGTCATCAGTCCCCTAGACTTAGAACTAATTAAACCTAACTAACCTAAGGCCATCACACACATCCATGCCGGAGGCGGGATTCGAACCTGCGAGCCTAGCAGCAGGTGGTTCCGGACTGAAGCGCCTAGAACGGCTCGGCCACAGCAGCCGGCTCTGTTATTACAAGAAGGGGTTCTTTATTGTTCTTGATGATATTTATTTTTTATTACACAAGTTTTTGAGAGTAATAGGAAAAAAAGTGTTAAGTGCTGGCTAGAAGATACCACATGGCAATATTGACAGCAAAGCTATTTAAGCGTATGCAATTTCAGCGATCTTTTATTGGTTTACTTTCACCTTGTCAGCTTGCGTTTCATTGGTGTGCACAAAGAAACTATAATAAAATATGGATTTAGAGTTTGTGATCATCATTGCCATTAGATCTGTTGCGTCGTTGGAAGAATGTTGGACTGGACTGATGGGCGATAATACTCCCTGTTCATGATTCTGAGCACTGTGGGACTTAACATCTGAGGTCATCAGTCCCCTAGAACTACTTAAACCTAACTAACCTAAGGACATCACACAACACCCAGTCATCACGAGACAGAGAAAATCCCTGACCCCGCCGGGAATCGAACCCGGAAACCCGGGCGTGGGAAGCGAGAACGCTACCGCACGACCACGAGCTGCGGACCTCCCTGTTCATAAAAGGCCTAGAGTGCGCGGTGGCACAATGGTTAGCACATTTGACACGCATTCGGGAGGACGACGGTTCAAATCCGCGCCCGGCCATCCTGATTTACGTTTTCCGTGATTTCCGCAAATCGCTTTAGACAACTACCGGGATGGTTCCTTTGGAAGGGCACAGCATACTTCCTTCCCTAGTCCGATGGGACCGATGACCTCACTGTCTGGTCCCCTCCTACCAACCAACCAACCAACCAACCACAGAAGGGTTACATCATTCTGGAAGAAGGTGTTGCCAAATATATAGCTTGTATGTGAATACAAATTGTCAAACTTTGTAAGAAGTGGCACTGTAAAGGAGTTCGTTCAAGTGATATTAAATATGCCAGTGCTCTTGTTCTGACGGTGGTCCCAAACTTCAGCGACGGAAGTGCAAAGTATGTTACTTTACAGTTACAAAAGTTGGAATGTTAGGAGTATTAGTTGTAGAATGAGAAACATAAACCAAACCAGAAAAGTTTCGCGTGATGAAATGCAATGAATCAGTGACGTTTATTGATCAAACAGGGGCATGGCCAATTTAGGCTCGTGATCCTCCATATTTCTTGCATCTCAGATTTTGGCCATTCTGCTCTTTTCCTATAAATCTTACACAGGGATATGTATCAAATAATGATTCATTTATGCACGTACGCAAGCGCGCACACAAAAGATCATTTAGACAATCTGAAGACAGCTGTCTATGGTTAATGCGAAGAAGAGTTAAGTAGTGCCTTCAACGTTGCAGTGAGTTAACCCAATTATTATTTTATCAGTAACTCTATCAGTAAGTCATTTTCTTTTTCAGGCAAATTCCGTTATGCACAACACTGAACGTCAGATACTCTGTGTATGGACAATGTGGCCTATTTTACACCATGTTTTGGATCTATGTGACGATGCTGTGCTGAGTATATTTACATGTTCTGACGATGCCATTACGGCCTTATCACATAGGACATGGTGTAGAACAGGTACGCTTTACCTTATTTTATCTGTGCATTTCCCAGTTTGTATGATAGTATATTGTGATATGAAATGCTGTATTGTGTTGAAAAATAGACTGCCCACTAGGTGTATATATTTTTTATATTGTAGATCTGAAGATGGTCTTACTGACTGAAACCGCTCATCGTCAAAGTAATTTATATTGTCATCAAGGACTGTAATAAAAAAAAAAAACATTAGATACTCTATACTTCTTGAAAACTGGAAACTTTTTTTACTCTGAATGTAAATGTTTCCTTGAAAAATGACATTTAATGTCACTACCTGAAACAGGTACATATTCCTACATTATTTCACAAAAGCTACGGCGATTATTTAAGCCTTCATATAGTTTGTTAGAGAGAAGTCTGCACCGTCAACAGATTTCTCCGGCGACAGGCTACCAACTAAACCGGAAAACGAGACTGTTAAAGTCCTCATATCCAATTTAAATGGTTTCCCAGTAGCCCACTACTCTTCTTCTGTACGGCAGTTCCTCGCAGTTGTGAAAGTCACCCTTTAACGCGTTACTTATTCGTATACATAATAATTTCTTGTTTTATTAATTCGTTAGTCTTTTTTGTTTATAAATTTAATCACCATTTGGCAGACCACAAACTGACCGAAGTTCCTGGCATATTAAAACTGCGTGCCGGTCTGGGACTCGAACCCGCGATCTTCGCGTCACGGGCAAGTGCTCCTCCGACTGAACCAGCCGAACACGACTGAAGACCAACCATCACAGCTTTACTTCTCCTGGCTCTCAGACGTCACAGAAGTTCTCTTGCACACCTTGCGAGAACAGCACTCGTGGAAGAAAGGATATTGCGGAGACGTCGTTTAGTCACAAGCTAGAAGACTGTTTCCGGAATCAACTTTCACTCTGATTTGAAACTTCATGGCAGATTAAAGCTGGAAACAATTCCACAATCTGTGTCTGAGCGAGGTGGCGCAGTGGTTAGCAAACTGGACTTGCATTCGGGAGGGCGACGGTTCAAAATCACGTACGGCCATCCAGATTTGGGTTTCCACGAGTTCCCCAACTCGCTCGAGGTAAATGCCGGGATGCTTCCTCTGAAAAGACGTGGCCGATTTTCTTCTCCATCCTTGACACAATCCGAACTTGTGTTCCGTCTCTGATCACATCGGAGTCGACGTGCCATATGCCCGCAATATCTTTTCTAACAACAGTGCTAGTCCTGCAAGGTATGTGAGAGAACTTCTATGAAGTTTGGAAGGTAGAAGATGAGATACTGGCGGAAGTAAAGCTGTGAGAGCGTCTCGTTAGTAGTGCTTGGGTAACTCACGCGGTAAAGCGCTTGTTCACGAAAGGAAAGATAAATAAATACTGATAAATTGAACAGAAGTTACTGAGATTCGTGCTAGATGCAGAGCGCCGCAAATAAAATACGAAATATATGCTTCGTAAGGCCCTTTATAATGAAATATCAACTGGTAACAGAGTACTGGTATACTACAGGACACTTCACTTTAGATCCTATTTTTTCGTATTCCATTATTGTGATGACTTTCGTATGCTCTAGGAGCACTGTGTACCAGGCACATTAAAACTGTGTGCCGGATCGAGACTCGAACTCGGGACCTTCGCTTTTCGCGGGCAAGTGCTCTACCAACTGAGCTACCCAAGCACGACTCACGCCCCGTCCTCACAGCTCTACTTCTGCCAGTACCTCGTCTCCTATCTTCCAAACTTTACAGAAGCTCTCCTGCGAACCTTGCAGTACCAGCACTCCTGAAAGAAAGGATATTGCGTAGAGATGGCTTAGCCACAGCTTGGGGGATGTTTCCAGAATGAGATTTTCACTCTGCAGCGGAGTGTGCGCTGATATGAAAGGCTGTGAGACGGGGCGTGAGTCGTGCTTGGGTAGTTCAGCTGGTAGAGCACTTGCCCGCGAAAGGCAAATGTCCGGGGTTCGAGTCTCGGTCCGACACACAGTTTTAATCTGCCAGGAAGTTTCATATCAGCGCACACTCCGCTGCAGAGTGAAAATCTCACCCCGCCGTGTACCATTTCGTAATTCCAGACACCTACTGCTCATGGTTTCTACTAGAAAGTTACGATGTATTATCTTGCTGTCGCTGAAACAACATCAGAATCCTCACGAAAGAACATTTGCAGACTGACATCATCCCGTTTTTATAGCTACAAGAACTCGAAGAACGGTGCGTTCATTTACGGCTCAGAGCGTGTATACGCAGTCGTTAATGCGCGACAAAAATATTTCGAGCTATCTGCAGTGGAATCGCTGGGGTCCACAAACATTTATCGTAACAGAGAAACGAATAAAGTACTTCACGTACAACGAATGCGCGAGGTAAGCACAACTATGCCGCAAACGTAAAGGTAAACTGACATGATAGAGGCGGCGTGGTGAAATGTGTAAGTCGTAACTGGCGGGCGAGTTTCGAAGCGAAGGAAGAACACAGTTCAACGTCCAGTCGGCGACGGAGTTATTGCAGGAACAGCCCAACTTCGAATTCCAAAATATCGAAGAATAAAATTGACCACTAACGGAATTTCAGTTAAGAAACTTTTCTTTCATTTGTTTAAATTCAGTTTCTCTTGGTCGTCAGCTCAGTAAGTTGACATATCGTCAGCTGCATTGTACTATCCTCCTACAAGCGATAGATCTGTTTGTGGAGGCGCCTGTGGTAGTAACGACGGGAAACGGGTTACTTTTTCCGCTACTTCAGAAAGAAATTTGAGTCATCTTAGAATTCCATAATTGTCTAAATAAATTGAAAATGTTAGAAGCAAGAAAAAAAACCTAGTACTGCGAAAGTTTCAAATCAGTGTTCTTTAGCTCTTTTCCTTAATAAAATAATGAGCGCTATGCTATTTAGTCATCCTATAAGCTTTCTGTAGTTTCCACCAATCACTGTAGCTGCGTTTGCTATCGCCTCGACTCTGAAGGAAGCTGGTTCGAATCCTGGTGACGGATGAAACTTTCACAGCCAGTATTTGCATGGCAGGGAGAGGAGAGTGGTTGGCGGCAGATTCATGATCGCCACACTGCACCGACGAGCTGGATTAAATTCCTAATCTCCCTGTAGTGCCTCGTGAAGTGAGAGCATGTGACAGTGTTGATGGTGATCCGAAAGTCGTCTGGGGACGAAAGACTCGGTGGCCTCCAAAGTGTTTTTCGAGAGGAGTAGGTTGTATGTCGGCACCGGGTTTCACCCCTCTCGATGATGATGATCATACTCATGATGATGATCATGATCATCATCATGATCATCATCATCATGATCATCATCATCATCACCATGATCATCATCATCATGATCATCATCATCATGATCATCATCATCATGATCATCATCATCCAACACAAGCATCACTACACCATACACGCATCCACTACATTGACCTACGCTCTACAAAATGACATATTACAGAACTCTCGAAGATTTGCAAGGAAAAGGGTCAGAGTGTGCGCAGGAAGAACACATTCACAAATGCCAGATATCCTTGCCAACAATGCCGCATCACTTTTACATTTACGTCTCATCAGCTTTCTGGAGCTTACCACCATCACCTGCATTCGCTTTCTATACATCACATACTCTGTACTTTACTTTGTATTCTGTCGGTTTTCTCGGCTTGACTGGTTAATAACGTGCTTTCGTGCTCTGTTGTTACGCACATTCACGATCTGGACTCCACCCAGAGAAGAGCTGAAAGGAACGTCAGTGACCCAGAAAAAATACTTTCTAAGAAGAAAAAAAAAAAGACTCAACACGAAGGAATTATCCGAATGAGACGGAAATCGGTAGTTGTAATCTACATGTGCAGACAAAGAAACGATTACAATTTCTGAAAAATTGGATGTTTTATTCAGGAGAAAGATCTTCACAAACTGAGGGAGTTAATAACACGTTGGCCCACGTCTGGCGCTTAAGCCCTCTTCCCGGTTTATTAGCTATTCTGATGTCCTTATTTCTATAGTATCCTCAGTTACACTGTCTCACGAACTTTGTTTTCACCACGATACTGGCTGCATCGTGTTTGACTGGGGGGGGGGGGGGGGGGGGCGGTGATAGCTGATTCGCTATACTGAACAGTATAAGACAAAGATGCACCACGAATGAATTATCCGTATGGACGGAAAAGACAGATTTGACGTACGTGAATGGACAGACAAATCATCACTATTTCTGAAAAACTGCATGATTTATTTAGGAGAAAGTTCTTCACAAACTGAGTGACTCAGTAACACACTGGTCATCTCTGGCCCTTATGCAACCAGTTTGATTGCTAGAGTTGTTGAATGTCCTCCTTAAGGATATTGTGTCAAAGTGTGTCCAATTGGCGCGTCAGATCGTCAAAATCCCGAGCTTGTTGGAGCATTATGGACAGGGCCCTCCAATTGTTCTCAGTTGGGGAGAGATCCGGCGACTTTGCTGGCCAAAGTAGGGACGGGCATTGTCTTACTGATATGTAAGGGCTCACAGTCCAAAGCGGGACTCGTCACTGAAGACAATTTTAATCCAGTCAGTGAGATTCCAGGCCGAAGACGTGTCTGGAGAGCGCTGGAATACCAGTCTGACTGTCGCCCGCCGTAATTTCTGACAACCAGGATTGATAGTCTGGAGTGCGATTCCTTTCTCTAGCAGGACTTGTTTGGTTGTCATGCACGGCGCCCTTACAGCACAACGGTACGTCGACGATATTCTACGCTCCATTTTGTTGCCCTCCATGGCAAGCCATCTTGGGTTTACATTTCAGCAAGATAACGCCTGCCCGCACACGGTGAGAGTTTCTACTGCTAGTGTTCCTACTTGCCAAAGCAAACAACAATGGACAAAAGCTTGTGAAAGTGCACTGAAGAAGGCAAAGACCGTTCTGTCAGCTGGCAAGGTAATGGCCGCTGTTTCTTGTGATTTCCGGGGAATAATCCTCATAGAGTTATTGGAAAAAGCCAGAACAAGAACTGGACCCTACTGTACTTCGTTGTTGGATCATTTGAAACTTGCACTGGCCGAAAAAAAGGACTAAAGTTGGCAAGCAAGAAAGTGCTCTTTCACTAGGATATGCACCGAGCGAGGTGGCGCAGTGGGTAGCACACTGGATTCGCATTCGGGAGGACGACGGTTCAATCCCGCGTCCGGCCATCCTGATTTAGGTTTTCCAGGATTTCCCTAAATCTCTCCAGGCAAATGCCGCGATGGTTCCTTTGAAAGCGCATGGCCGACTTCCTTCCCCGTCCTTCCGTAATCCGGTGAGACCGATGACCTCGCTGTCTGGTCTCCTCCCCACAAAACAACCCAACTCCCAACCCAACTAGGATATCCATAATCCCACACATTAAAGATAACAATGGCGAAACTGCATAAATTGGTCTTTGATTAGGTTCCTCATCCAACCTGGCCATCAAACTTGACTTCTTCCTGTTCCCCAACTTGAAAATTTGGCTCATTTCATTAAATGACGAAGTGATAGTTGCAGTGAACGAGTATTTTACAGAGTGTGACACAGCCTATCTTTCTGATGGGATGAGAAATCTGGAGCATCGCTGGCTCAATTGCATATCCCTCAAAGGAGACTATGTTGCGAATTAAGGTGAGCTCTTTACGAAGCGAACATTTTTCTTGCTTTTCTACCGGTCTTATCAAGCCACCTGGTACTGCTCGTTTGCACTCTAGTCAGCGAGTGCGCGTTATAGCACAGCTCACAATACCTGAAGACGACGGGTGGGTCTGTCGTTGAAATATCGTGCAGAAGAATAGAATTAAAGTCGCTTGAACACCGAAAAGCACACACACTTGTTACTACGAATTTCTGCGTTACGTTCGTGAGCAATCCACAATTTCTGTGAACTACATTTAAGAACCATAGGGCTACACACTGAATGACATGTTTGTAACCGACGCTCAAGGAAAGACTCGAAACGACGACCGTTTCGGGAGGGAGCAATATTACCCCTAGAGTGTATCCAGTAGCCTCTCTCAAGTGCGAGTATTCTTGATAAAACTCCAGTCTACATGTATACATATACTGGTTTGTCAAAACGTTATGATCACCTATTTAATAGTGTGTTCTTCCATCTGAGTGGCTTGTAAGTATTGATTCTGTGTAGCATGGATTCGGAAATTTCTTGGTAGGATTCTGGAGGTATGTAGAACCAGATGTTTACGCACAGGCCACGCAGTTCCCTTAAATTACGGGCCGGTGGTTTTTGGGCGCGAAGCCAGGGCCAAATAGCATCTCAGACGCTGCGCGGGTTAGCCGCGCGGTCTCGGACGCCTAGCCACGGTTCGCGCGGCTCTCCCCGTCGGACGTTCATGTCCTCCATCGGGCATTCGGGCGTGTGTGTGTGTGTGTGTGTGTGTGTGTGTGTGTGTGTGTGTGTGTCCGTAGCGTAAGATAGCTTAAGTTAGATTAAGTAGTGTGTAAGCCTAGGGACCGATGACCTCAGCAGTTTGGTCCCATAGGACCTTACTGTGGTGTCACCGCCAGACGCCGCACTTGCTGGGTGGTAGCTTTAAATCGGCCGCGGTCCATTAGTACATGTCGGACCCGCGTGTCGCCACAGTCAGTATTTGCAGACCGAGCGCCACCACACGGCAGGTCTAGAGAGACGTACTAGCACTCGCCCCAATTGTACGACGAATTTGCTAGCGACTACACTGACGAAGCCTTTCTCTCATTTGCCGAGAGACAGTTAGAATAGCCTTCAGCTAAGTCCATGGCTACGACCTAGCAAGGCGCCATTAGCCTTACAGTGATAGTATTTAAGGAGTCTCATTTGTATCGTCAAGAGCGATGTACCACAATGATGGATTAAAAGATAAGTATCACATCAGCTACGTACTTTCCTTGATAGCATTCATTACGTATCCTGTTCCAGACTTCACGCCAGTCGGCGTGAGTTGACGCGTGCCCTTTCGGTATCTCCGCCTTGTGTCTAGACTGTCTTGTCTAGACACAACACTTACCACAAATTTCCATCTCAGGCAGTTTCCAACAGCTTCCGATCAGCCGAATCAACATGAATTCCCTACCATGCTGCTCAAATCACCATAGCACTATTCCGGGTTTGTGATACGAACAATTATCGTGCTGTAAGATGTCATTGCCATTGGTGAGGAAATGGCTCTGAGCGCTATGGGACTAAACATCTATGGTCATCAGTCCCTTAGAACTTAGAACTACTTAAACCTAACTAACCTAAGGACATCACACAACACCCAGTCATCACGAGGCAGAGAAAATCCCTGACCCCGCCGGGAATCGAACCCGGGAACCCGGGCGTGGGAAGCGAGAACGCTACCGCACGACCACGAGCTGCGGACAGCACGTTGGTGAGGACATTAAGAATGAAGATGTAGGTGGTTCACCACGATAATGTTCAAGCAGCCCACACCTGATAAGGCGCCTTCAAGTACTAGCATAGGCCCCATAATAGCCCTGGTGAATGTTCTCCACGGTATACACTGCTCCGAACGGCCTGCGTTCGTGGCGAGGTCCACGTTTCGAGCAGTTCTTCGCTCGGATGAGGGCTTATCTGGAAACGATCTTTCGTGCGACAACAACGCCATTTCATCTGACCAGGCCATTCGTTTCTGTTGGCCCACAGTCCAAAGCGATGATCTACCTACTGCAGTCATAACTAACGATATCGAGAGAACAGGAATACGTAAGGATGCGGAGCCCCTTCTAAATAACATGCACTGAACGTTGCGCTCCGAGACACTTTCGCCTGTATCAACATCGCACTCGGTCGTCATATCTGCCACAGGTCACCACATATCCCGAATTACACAGCGGAGAAATCCTAACTTCCACTTTCTTTGAGTCGTTGACGCCCAATACCTACTTACTGTCTTTCAACTACTTTCCATAGATACTCGCGACAGTAGCATGCATGCTAACAGCTGACAAGCTTCGTCGTTTCCGAGATGCTGACGTCCAGGCACCGGGTCACAGCAATCTGTCATTTGTCAGAGTGGTTTATGTTAGAGGATTTCCCGATTTTGTGGCCATGTCATCGCCAGAATAATTCCCCATTCGTCTTTACTCCTCTCCGCATTTATACTTTCCTTAAATCGTCACGCGCCCACAACACCAACAAGTTCATCAATGTATGATTTGTATACGAGGGCCGGCCGGAGTGGCCGAGCGGTTCTAGGCGCTACAGTCTGGAACCGCGCGACCGCTACGGTCGCAGGTTCGAATCCTGCCTCGGGCATGGATGTTTGTGATGTCCTTAGGTTGTTAGGTTTAAGTAGTTCTAAATTCTAGGGGACTGATGACCTCAGGAGTTACGTCCCATAGTGCTCATAGCCATTTGACCCATTTGTATACGAGGAGCGTTCAACAAATAATGCAACACTTTTTCTTGGCCAGTTTCGGCTGAAAAAAAAAGCGGAATTTGCCGTGGCACATCGTGGAATATTCGTGCTTTAGCCTCTACAGTTTCATGAAGTTTCGATTCACAGATTTTAAACTTCGACAATCAGCTTGTATGGGCATTTGAAAACCCACGTTCAACAAACAGTTCCACCTTATCACTATGCGCGATTCTTCCCGAACATGTGGCCTAGTATCACTAGTGATCGGTTTGTTGGAACCATGTACCAGTGGGTTACGAGACAGGCGTCCACAAACTTCCTGGAAAACATCACAATTCACGTTTTTGAAGGCACTCCATTGGTCACTCGTGAACATTCGGTGGATAGGTACAGCTGGTCCAATCCCTTGGCCTCTACGCTCACTTGATTAGAACCCAAACGATTTCTACTTGATTTGTCGTCTCCGGTGCCTGAGGGAATCCCTTCGGGTTGTGGCGATTTTTGAGGAAATTGCAACATTCCCATATCACTCCAACTGCACACGTCCCACACCATTACGGAGTCTCCACCAGCTCCAACAGTCCACTGCTGACATGGAGGTTCCATGGATTCATGAGGTTGTCTCCATACCCGTACACATCCATCCGCTGGATACAATTTGAAACGAGACTCGTCCGACAAGGCAACACGTTTCCAGTCATCAACAGTCCAATGTCGGTGCTGACGGACGCAGGCGAGGCGTAAAGCTTTGTGTCGTGCAGTTATCAAGGGTACACGAGTGAGCCTTCGGTTCCGAAAGCCCATATCGATGATGTTTCGTTGAATAGATCGCACGTTGACACTTGTTGATGGACCAGCACTGAAATCTGCAGGAATTTGCGGAAGGGTTGCACTTCTGTCACGTTGAACGATTCTCTTAAGTCGCCTTTGGTGCCGTTCTTGCAAGATCTGTTTCCGGCCTCAGCGATGTCGGAGATCTGATGTTTTACCGGATTCCTGATATTCACGGTACACTCGTGAAATGGTCGTACGGGAGAATGCCCACTTCATCGCTACGTCGGAGATGCTGTGTCGCGTCGCTCGTGCGCCGACTGCAACACCACGCTCAGACTCGCTTAAATCTTGATAACCTGCCATTGTAGCAGCAGTAACGGATCTAATAAATGCAACAGACACTTGCTGTCTTATATAGACCTTGGCGACAGCAGTGCCGTATTCTGCCTGTTTGCGTATCTCTGTATTTGAATACGCATGGCTATACCAGTTTCTTTGGCGCTTCAGTGTATTAATTTGTTTAGTTCTGCCTTTGAACTGTGGCGGCTCGGTAACTAACAACGTGCTGAAGGGTGTCGACGGATCAAGGATTTCGCGAATGTGGTGTCACTCGTGATACAGGATTGAAGCGATTTGATAAATTCACTGTAGCTCCATTCATTGACATATGGTCACGACACACTACAGATACGTAGGAAAACTCATAAAGTTTTGTTCGGCTGAAGCCGCACTTCAGGTTTCTGCCGCCAGAGCGCTCGAGAGCGCAGTGAGACAAAATGGTGATAGGAGCCGAGAAAGCGTATGTCGTGCTTGAAATGCACTCACATCAGTCATAACAGTGCAACGACACTTCAGGACGAAGTTCAACAAAATCCACCACCTGCTAACTCCATTCGGCGATGGCATGCGCAGTTTAAAGCTTCTGGATGCCTCTGTAAGGGGAAATCAACGGGTCGGCCTGCAGTGAGCGAAGAAACGGTTGAACGCGTGCGGGCAAGTTTCACGCGTAGCCCGCGGAAGTCGACGAATAAAGCAAGCAGGGAGCTAAACATACCACAGCCGACGGTTTGGAAAATATTACGGAAAAGGCTAAAGCAGAAGCCTTACCGTTTACAATTGCTACAAGCCCTGACACCCGATGACAAAGTCAAAAGCTTTGAATTTTCGGCGCGGTTGCAACGGCTCATGGAAGAGGATGCGTTCAGTGCGAAACTTGTTTTCAGTGATGAAGCAACATTTTTTCTTAATGGTGAAGTGAACAGACACAATGTGCGAATCTGGGCGGTAGAGAATCCTCACGCATTCGTGCAGCAAATTCGCAATTCACCAAAAGTTAACGTGTTTTGTGCAATCTCACGGTTTAAAGTTTACGGCCCCTTTTTCTTCTGCGAAAAAAAACGTTATAGGACACCTGTATCTGGACATGCTGGAAAATTGGCTCATGCCACAACTGGAGACCGACAGCGCAGACTTCATCCTTCATCAGGATGGTGCTCCACCGCACTTCCATCATGATGTTCGGCATTTCTTAAACAGGAGATTGGAAAACCGATGGATCGGTCGTGGTGGAGATCACGATCAGCAATTCATGCCATGGCCTCCACGCTCTCCCGACTTAACCCCATGCGATTTCTTTCTGTGGGGTTATGTGAAAGATTCAGTGTTTAAACCTCCTCTACCAAGAAACGTGCCAGAACTGTGAGCTCGCATCAACGATGCTTTCGAACTCATTGATGGGGACATGCTGCGCCGAGTGTGGGAGGAACTTTATTATCGGCTTGATGCCTGCCCCGAATCACTAAAGGGGCACATATCGAACATTTGTGAATGCCAAAAAAACTTTTTGAGTTTTTGTATGTGTGTGCAAAGCATTGTGAAAATATCTCAAATAATAAAGTTATTGTAGAGCTGTGAAATCGCTTCAGTCATTTATAATAACCCTGTAGTGTTGGAACCACTGAGACAGCAGCAATGGAAAGCACGCAGGACAGCGCCGTTTCGCTAGCCGCCCAAGTCGAGACAATGACCCGGAGCTCTCTCTCTCCCCACGGCCGAGGCAGCGGCCGCTGGAGAGCGCCTAACACGCAAGGGTGCCTCGGCAAAGTCGACGGTTCATAGACGTCGGCTCGGCTGAAATACGGCTCAGTTAAGCCGCGGCGTGCCCCGTTCGCGGTGACAGGCGATTACTTAATAAGAGAGCGGCCGAGCGCCGGCAGAGGCCTCGTCCGCTACTTAACGCCGACAGTCACTGCTGCATCCGCGGCCTGCAGAACGCGGCAATAAGGACAGCCCCACGCCGCTGGGACGCGAGACCAGCCGGGGGCGTGCCCGCCGGCAGTCGCTCGTGCACCTCCCCGACGGCCGTGTCCTTGGGCGAGGAACTACGCCTGCAACTGACGCACAGAGACACGGGCCAGCGTCCGAGTTCAGTACACCGTGGCTGCAATTTAGCGGCTACTGTAGCTACTGCGTAAGGAACCTATTTTACTTTAAGGTCTCTCGGGCATGCAGCCGGGTTGACTGGTCGTTGTAGAACGAATTTTCGACGGCGTAACGTGCCATCATCATCAGGTTACTCCTGTTGACTGTCATCCTAGGCCGGCGGGTGGTGTGGTACACACAGGGTGAAAAGTATTTAAACCGACAAACTCTGGGAGATTGTAGGGGGCATCAAAACAAACATTTTCCCTAATGTCATTTTTTTTTTTTTTTTACTATGAGTAGTATTTAAACCGGTAGAGGAAGATTTATCTGGCGGCAAATTAATTAAACCAACAAACACTTTTCCATTTTTTTATGACCAAGAGACAACGCATTAACACAACCCGATTTCAATTACAGTAGATTTTCAAAAACACCTCCGTTGACACGTAAACAAAGGTTGTAAGTAGGCCTACTTACAAGGTTACACCGTCGGATCATGTTCTGTCTGACACGGGCAAAAACCCCAGGAGTATCCTGAATTGTTCCTGCTGCTGCTACTACTATCCGGGCAACAAGATCCTCTTCTGATGCAACAGGCGTTGCGTAAACAAAGTTGCGCATCTCTCCCCACACAAGAAAGTCCAGAGAGGACATACCTGGGGATCGAGCAGGCCATGGTACAGGACCACCTCTGCCAATCCACGTTTCTGGGAACCGTTAGTCCAGGAATCGACGCACACGACGACTGAAATGTGCCGGCGCCCCGTCATGTTGAGACCACATGTGTTGTCTTTTAGGGAGCGGGACGTCTTCCAGCAATTCTGGCAATACTCTGGCGAGAAAATTGTAATAGTGCCTGCCATTTAACGGCCTAGGTAGCAGATACGGCCCAATTAAACAGTTCTCAACAACACTGACCCACACATTAACGAAGAACCGCACTTGATGAGCGCTAGTAACTGTGGCATGTGGGTTATCCTCACTCCAAACATGCGAAATGTGCATATTGAAGACTCCATCATGCCCGAACACTGCTTCATCGGTAAACAACACAGATGATGTAAATCTAGGATGCATTTCACACTGTTCCAGGTAACACTGCGAAAACTGTGCTCTGGGTGGATAATCGACTGGTTTCAGGTTGTGGACCGGTACGGTCGCAGGTACGAATCCTGCCTCGGGCACGGTTGTGTGTGATGTCCTTAGGTTAGTTAGGTTTAAGTAGTTCTAAGTTCTAGGGGACTGATGACGTCGATGTGAAGTTCCATAGTGCTCAGAGCCATTTGAACCATTTTTGTGGAGTGTAGCCCTGTACGAAAGTGAAACGTGGACGATAACCAGTTCAGACAAAAAGTCGACAGATGCTTTTGAAATGTGCTGCTACAGAAGAAAGCTGAAGATTACATGAGCAGTCCTCTTAACTAATGACTATGTACTGAATACAAACGGAGAAGAAAGAAGTTTGTGGCATAACTTAACTAAAAGAAGGTATCAGTTGACAGGACATATTTTTCATCAGGGAATCGTCAATTTAGTACGGGAGGTAAGTGTGGGAGGTAAAAATTGTAGAAGGAGACCAAGAGTTGAATACAACAAGCAGGTTCAAATGGATGTAGGTTGCAGTAGTCATTAGAAGATGAATATTGTACAGGATACAGTAGCGTTGAGAAGTGTATCAGACTACCAGAATGAGATTTTCAGTCTGCAGCGGAGTATGCGCTGATATGAAACTTCCTGGCAGATTAAAACTGTGTGCCCGACCGAGACTCGAACTCGGGACCTTTGCCTTTCGCGGGCAAGTGCTCTACCATCTGAGCTACCGAAGCACGACTCACGCCCGGTACTCACAGCTTTACTTCTGCCAGTATCTCGCCTCCTACCTTCCAAACTTTACAGAAGCTCTCCTGCGAACCTTGCAGAACTAGCACCAGAGCACTTGCCCGCGAAAGGCAAAGGTCCCGAGTTCGAGTCTCGGTCGGGCACACAGTTTTAATCAGCCAGGAAGTTTTGTATCAGACTAGTCTTCGAACTGAAGACCACGACAAAAATTCAAGATTATGTCAAAGTCTTTTGACGGTAGCCCGACCGCTATTATCCCGGACATACTGTGGTGTGGTAGACAGTTCCTGTTACGATCCTATTCCCCAACTCACTGTGTGGGCCGTTTCAGTGCACCTGTTTGCTCGGTAGACTGGCGCCCATTATTAATTCATTTTTTGTGGCTCTTGCTGTCGATTCGATTTGCCAGTAAACTGGAAGACCTCTCCGGGCCGGGGGCAACAACACGGCCGCGCAGCGACTGTATAATTCCGCGCATGCGCTCTGCAGATAGTAATGCGTGCTGCAGCGTCAGTCGTGTCGGAGCATCGGACGTGCAGGCGTGCACGAACTACGAGCATACGGTAGTCGCTACGACCCGCCGTTACTGCTTTACACAAATAAAGCTGAGACTCCTACCTGTTATGGCTACGTCCACGGAGTACCTAGCCGGAGCGCCATTGCCCCATAAAAGCGGCCGCAACGCGCACGGGAGGCACCTGAAATTACACCTTCCATTCCTCTAGCGACCGGAAGATTGTTCCTACCATAGCGTCCCACATTAAATCTGTTACGGCCTAATTCTCTATCATTAGACGTCTCCGTATTTAAACCGCGCTCATTGCACTGTTCCGGGGCAGTCACCATGGCGGTCTTGAAATTCCGTAACTACCGTTTGTACGGCTCCCAAGCATAAGAATTTTGAAGTGTGCACCAGTACCAAGTTTGTAATTTAAATGAAGTACTAATTAAGGATTGGAGAGGCATTTCTCGTGCAGGTAGACCGCTGTTAAGACAGGTTTCGCAGTGCGAGGGTTTTTTTTTTTTTTTTTTTTTTGTCGATAACCGGTGCAGTAGCTGCCTAGTTAACGTAGCTGTTCTCCTGTTAGACGTAAATGAGCAGTGAGCGATTGAACTGAAAGGGGCGTTCATTTAAATTCCTGAGATGTATCTCATCTGTCATTGAGGATATAGACGAGTAGAAAAAGTTGGAAAAGCCATATTGTAAGTATCCAGTACTAGTTTCTCCTCCTGTTTTCTTTCTGTAGCCGCCACTCTTTCGCTTGCTACGACTGTATCACCGCAACTATCTAATTCTGATTACTCTCATACTTGTCGCCGGCCGTTGTGGCCGTGCGGTTCTAGGCGCTTCAGTCTGGAACCGCGTGACCGCTACGGTCGCAGGTTCGAACTGTGCCTCGGGCATGGATGTGTGTAATGTCCTTAGGTTAGTTAGGTTTAAGTAGTTCTAAGTTCTAGGCGACTTATGACCACAGATGTTAAGTCCCATAGTGCTCAGAGCCATTTGAACCATTTTTTTCTCCTACTTGTCACAGTGAACTTCGCCTACAAAGTATCTTCATTGTTCTGTTGATAACTACAAGTTAATACAGTGAAATTTTTCAATGCCATGCGCGTTTTGCCTTTATTTTTTGAAAGGTTTGACCAGTAGCACCAAATACATACACATATATGTGTAGAATAGTTTGCGTTCTGTAGCAGATGCTTATTTTCAGGTTACAATCAGTTCTACACCGAATCTGCTGCCGAATTAGCTCCTCTTTCATCTGTAATCTATCGTACACCACTCGAACAAAGCACTGTGCCCAGTAGCTTTAAGGTAGGTCACCGCCGTCTAAGAGAAGGGTAGCAGAATTGATCCAACATCCTTGACATTTGCTGTAGAATCCTAGGATATGATATGAGCTGAAAAGCAATGAAGTATCCCTGACAGTGATCGGCTCCATCCTGACAAACTTGGATTTCGAAAACACAGATCATGAGAATCCCAACTCGCACATTTCTCACATGACTTCCTGATCAATGAAGTAAGGTACACTATGTGATCAAAAGTACCCGGAAACCAGCCAAAAACATACGTTTTTCATATTAGGTGCATTGTGCTGCCACCTACTGCCAGGCATTCCATATTAGCGACCTCAGTAGGCATTAGACATCGTGAGAGAGAAGAATGGGGCTCTCTGCGAAACTCATGGACTTCAAACGTGGTCAGGTGATAGAGTGTCTCTTGTTCATACCTCTGTACGTGACATTTCCACACTCCTAAACACCCCTAGGTCCACTGTTCCCGATGTCATAGTGAAGTGGAAACGCGAAGAAACACGTACAGCACAAAAGCGTACGGGCCGATCTCGTCTGTTGACTGACAGAGATCGCCGACAGCTGAAGAGGATCGTAATGTGTAATAGGCAGACATCTATCCCGACCATCACACAGGAATTCCAAACTGCATCGGAATCCACTGCAAGTACTATGACAGTTAGGCGGGAGGTGATAAAACTTGGATTTCGTGGTCTAGTGGCTGCTCATAAGCCACACATCACGCCGGCAAATGCAAAACGACGCCTCGTTCGGTGCAAGGAGCGTAAACATTGGACAGTGGAAAAACGTTGTTTGGGGTGACGAATCACGTTACAGAATGTGGCGATCCGATGACAGGGTGTGGGTATGGCCTAAGCCCGGTGAACGTCATCTGCCAGCGTGTGTAATGCCAACAATAAAATTCGGAGGTGGTGATGCTATGGTGTGGTTGTGTTTTTCATGGAGGGAGCTTGCACCCCTTGTTGTTTTGGTGGTACTATCGCAGCACAGGCCTACGTTGATGTTTTAAGCACCTTCTTGCTTCCCACTGTTGAAGAGCAATTCGGGGATGGCGATTGCGTCTTTCAACACGATCGAGCACCTGTTCATAATGCATGGCCTGTGGCGGAGTGGTTACTCTATCCCTGTAATGGACTGGCCTGCACGGAGTCCTGACCTGAATCCTATAGAGCACCTTTGGGATGTTTTGGAACGCCGACTTCGTGCCAGGCCTCACCGACCGACGTCGATACCTCTCCTCAGTGCAGAAGTCCGCGAAGAATGGGCTGCCATTCCCCAAGAAACCTTCCAGCACCTGATTGAACGTATGTCTGCGATAGTGGAAGCTGTCTTCAAGGGTAAGGGTGGGCCAACACCATACTGAATTCCAGCATTACAGATGGAGGGCGCCACGAACTTTTAAGTCATTTTCAGCCAGGTGTCCGGATACTTTTGATCACACAGTGTAGATGCAGTATTTCTCGATTTCCCGAAAGCACTTTACTGAGCATCACGTCTACGTTCATTATCAAAAGCACGATCGCACGCGGGTTTCAGGCGAAATTTGTGCCTGGATTGAGGATTTATTTGGTGAGGAGGATGCAGCATGTTATCTTTGATGGAGAGTCATAGATAGTTGAACTAACTTCGGATGTGTCCCTGGGCTGTGTGTTGTGAATCTTCCTTTTCGTGTTATATTATTAATGATCTTACAAGGCGACATTATAGTAATCTCAGACTTTTCACAGATGATGCAGTTACCTGTAATGAAATACTATCTCGAAAGCTGCAGAAATATTCAGTCAGATCTTGTTAAGATTTCAAAGGGGTGCAAATATTGGCAGCTTGCTGTAGATGTACATCACGATTCACAATTGATACCAGTCAACTCAGCTCATACAAATACCTGTGTGTAACAGTTTGCAGGGACATGAAATGTAATGATCACATATGTTTCGTTATAAGGAACACAGTCCACTGGCAGCAGGCTTGGAAAATACAGTCTATCTACAAAAGAAGGAAGGAAGATTAGAGTTTAACGTCGCGTAGACAATTAGGGACAGAGCACAAGCTTGAATTACGAAACGATGGGGAAGGAAATCGGCCGAGCTTTTTTCAAAGGAAAGACCCCGGCACTTGCTTGGAGCGCCTTCCCGAAATCACGGAAAACCTAAATCTGGATGACTGAAGGTGGATTCGAACTGTCGTCGTCCTGAATGCGAACCCAGTGTGCTGACCACTGCACCACCTCGTTCGGAATCTACAAAAGAGACTGCTTACAAATAACTTGCGCTTCCGAGCTTAGAAAATTGCTTAAGCGTGTGGGACTCGTACCAAAGATGACTTACAGGGGACACTAAATGAATACAAAGAAGGGCGACACGAATGACCACAGGTTTTGTTGTTAAAAAAAACACAGGCAAGCTACTAAAAAGCTTTTGTTTCTATTATTCTGCAGCTAGTTTTAAACTTGATTTATCCGGCAGAAGTCCCCCCCCCCCCCCCCCCCCGGTAGCTGAGTGGTCAGCGCGGCAGAATGTCAATCCTATGGGCCCGGGTTCGATTCCCGGCTGGGTCGCAGGTTTTCTCCGCTCAGGGACTGGGTGTTGTATTGTCCTAATCATCATCATCATCATCATCATCATCATCATCATCATCATCATCCCCATCGACGCGCAAGTCGCCGCAGTGGCGTCAAATCGGAAGACTTTCACCCGGCGAACGGTCTACCCGACGGGAGGCCCTAGCCACACGACATTTATCCGGCAGAAGTCTTAAAAATTTTTGATGGTTAATACCACTTGTCTACACCATGAAAAATTAAAAAGAATAATTGAGTTCTGCAGGATGGCGACCTCGCGTTGAAGCTAATTGCAAGAAAATAAAAACAATTGTTTAGCGATTTACGTGCTTTTCTTACAACAATATATATTTTACGTGAGCTATGAAGTACTGTTTTAAGAAGGTCTAGTGGTCATAGGGTTGTGTAACTCGCGGAAGAACGCCGTAAAAACACTGAAATATCCGAATAGGTTGACGCTCGAAGATAGGCGCCAACTGTCGTTCGACAGAGCCTGCGCATCAAGTTTTAAGAACCAGTACTGAGTGAAGAATCTACAGGTATTCTTCAGCCCATTGCACAGAGATCCTGTATGGACCCCGAAGACAAGGTCTGGACTAGTAACACTGGGCACACGTTTCAGACCTGACGTCTGCCGCGCTCCATACGATACTGCAGTGGGAAGAAAGCCGAACATGGGGTACAATGTTAAGTACCCTCTGCCACGCGCTTCACACGGGTTTGCAGACTTCTACGCATGTAGATGCAGGAAGGGCGATAAGCAGTGACACACTCGACAGCCGGCAAGCAGTTCGCTGACTCCCGTCTGTAAAAGCGAGGAGCGCCGGTTCGCTTGACAAGGTACACGGCGTCTGTAGACGCCGGGAGACGAAGCTTTGCGCCTCTCGTCCGACGTGACGGCTGCGATCCAATGTAAAGCGGGCCGCTTCCACTCTCTGCACCTAGATGCACGACCGCCCGTGCTGAAGGGCTCTTAGAGCTCACGAGCGGTCAATAAGCAAGAAAGTGAAAGTGGAATCATAACTGCTGGTGATCTCGGTAAGGTAGAAATCACGGCAAGCCATTGTCGAAGGTGACGCAACAGTAAATAATAATAATAATAATAATAATAATAATACACCCTGTGGAGGCCCGGGAAAAGAATAGGCCTCCGGTATGTTCTGCCAGTCGTAAAAGGCGACGAAAAGAACAAACCACTAATAGGGCTAACCCCCCTTTTAGTGTGATTACTTGGTTCAGGACAGAACTAAAGAAACCTCGGACAAGCGCCCTCATGGTCGGGGACGACGCTTGAACCCTATGCCCGCCCACAATGGTAACGACACTGCTAGCCAACTGGAAAATGATTTAAATCCAAATAGAGGTGTTTTGCAGGATATGCTTCCTGCAACCACCCTAGAAGGAAAACAAAGACAGAGGATGAGATGGTCAGATGAAGTTAATCGACACCTCATGTTCTGTTATTACCAAGCAACAAATCTAGGAACCAACACAACTGGATACAGATCACAAGTATACACAACATTTATTACCAGATACCCAGAATTAAAATTTTTAACAGAACAACGACTAGCTGATCAGATCCGTGTAATAATAAAAAATAACAGGATACCCCAGTCAGAATTAGAAGACATCAAACAACAAGTACAACAAATACTGGAACAAAATAATGTGCAATTAGAAGAAGAAGAAAATGCAGTAATGGACTCAAACATCCCAGTAAAGGACTCAAACATCCCAGAGCAAACAAACAAAGACCAACACGCATCAATTAAACAATCAGAGGAAAACGAAATCTTAAGACAGCCACCAGAACAAGCACAAATAGAACACGAAGTGACACATGTTAGATATAGAAGAAAAATTTCAGTGACATATATAGAATACAAAGACACAAATACAGACATTAGACCATTCTTGCATAGACCGCCAAATAACCCACAAGTCGAAACAACAATAAAAACTATCAACACAATCATACACAACAAAATAAATGAAAACACAACTATGGAAGAGTTACAACTACTGGTTTATATAGGAGCACTCGCTACACTAAATATACACACTAGGCAGAGATCAGAACCAACCAACACACAGAAGAAACCCACAAAACCAGCATGGCAACACAGGCTACAGATCAGAATAGAAAAACTGAGAAAAGACATCAGACAGCTAACACAATTTATAAGAAATGAAATATCAGACAAAAAACGAAAAAGGTTAGGTAAAATCTCACAACAAGAAGCAATAGAGCAATTAGATGAAAAGAAGCAGAAATTACAAGCATTGGCCAAACGACTTAGAAGATACAAAAAAAGTGAAAATAGAAGGAAACAAAACCAAACATTCAACACAAACCAAAAGAAATTTTACCAGACAATAGATAACACACACATTAAAATAGACAATCTACCAAACATAACAGACATGGAACACTTCTGGAGCAACATATGGTCAAACCCGGTACAACATAACAGGCATGAACGGTGGATACAAGCAGAAACTTACACATACAAGATAATACCGTGGATGCCTGAAGTGATAATTTTGCAACATGAAGTCACCTAAGCAATTAATTCTACTCACAATTGGAAAGCCCCTGGAAAAGATAAAATACCAAATTTCTGGCTAAAGAAGTTCACCTCAGCACATTCACATCTAACTAAATTATTTAACAGTTACATTGCAGACCCATACACATTCCCTGATACACTTACACAAGGAATAACTTATCTGAAACCTAAAGATCAAGCAGACACATCAAACCCAGCTAAATATCGCCCCATGACATGCCTACCAACAATATACCAAATATTAACTTCAGTCATTACACAGAAATTAATGACACATACAACACAGAACAAAAATATAAATGAAGAACAAAAAGGCTGTTGCAAAGGAGCATGAGGATGCAAAGAACAAATGATAATAGATGCAGAGGTGACATAACAAGCTAAAACCAAACAAAGGTCTCTACACTACGCAAACATTGATTACCGAAAAGCTTTTGATAGTGTACCCCACTCATGGTTACTACAAATATTGGAAATATACAAAGTAGATCCCAAATTGATACAGTTCCTGAACATAGTAATGAAAAATTGGAAAACCACACTTAATATCCAAACAAATTCAAGTAATATCACATCACAGCCAATACAGATTAAGCGTGGGATTTACCAAGGAGACTCATTAAGTCCTTTCTGGTTCTGTCTTGCTCTGAACCCACTATCCAACATGCTAAATAATACAAATTATGGATATAATATAACTGGAACATACCAACACAAAATCACACATTTGCTATACACGGATGATCTAAAACTACTGGCAGCAACAAACCAACAACTCAACCAATTACTTAAGATAACAGAGGTTTTCAGCAATGATATAAATATGGCTTTTGGAACAGACAAATGTAAGAAAAATAGCATAGTCAAGGGAAAACACACTAAACAAGAAGATTACATATTGGATAACCACAGCAACTGCATAGAAGCGATGGAAAAAACAGACGCCTATAAATATCTAGGATACAGACAAAAAATAGGAATAGATAATACAAATATTAAAGAAGAACTAAAAGAAAAATATAGACAAAGACTAACAAAAATACCGAAAACAGAATTGACAGCAAGAAACAAGACAAAAGCTATAACTACTTATGCTATACCAATATTGACCTACTCATTTGGAGTAGTGAAATGGAGTATCACACACCTAGAAGCACTCAATACACTTACACGATCACAGTGCCACAAATATAGAATATATCACATACTTTCAGCAACAGAAAGATTCACATTAAGCAGAAAGGAGGGAGGAAGGGGATTTATCGACATAAAAAACCTACATTATGGACAGGTAGACAATTTAAGAAAATTCTTTATAGAACGAACAGAAACTAGCAAAACACACAAAGCAATCACTCATATAAATACATCGGCTACACCATTGCAATTTCATAACCACTTCTACAAACCTTTAGATCACATAACATCAACAGATACGAAGAAAGTAAATTGGAAAAAGAAAACAGTACATGGCAAGCACCTGTATCATCTAACACAGCCACACATCGATCAAGACGCATCCAACACATGGTTAAGAAAAGGCAGTATATACAGTGAGACGAAAGGATTCATGATTGCAATACAGGATCAAACAATAAACACCAGATATTACAGCAAGCATATTATTAAAGATTCCAATACCACAATAGTTAAATGCAGACTTTGCAAACAACAAATAGGAACAGTAGATCACATCACAAGCGGATGTACAATACTAGCAAATACAGAATATCCCGGAAGACACGACAATGTAGCAAAAATAACACATCGACAACTTGCCATACAACATAAACTAATAAAACAACACGTTCCCACATACAAGTATGCACAATAAATTGTACTGGAGAATGATGAATACAAATTATACTGGAACAGAACCATTATAACAGATATAACATCACATAACAAACCTGACATCATAGTCACCAATAAAAAGAAGAAAATAACACAACTAATCGAAATATCCATGCCCAATACAACAAATATACAGAAGAAAACAAGAGATAAAATTGAAAAATACAACCAACTGGCTGAGGAAGTCAAGGACATGTGGCATCAGGATAAAGTTGACATTATACCAATTATACTATCAACTACAGGAGTCATACCACACAATATCCACCAGTACATCAACGCAATAGAGCTACATCCAAACGTATATATACAACTACAAGAATCTGTAATTACTGATACATGTTCAATTACCCGAAAGTTCCTAAATGCAATTTAACATATACCGTATAGTTAAAAGGAAGTCACGCTTGATCAAGGTACGCGTCACTTCCCATTTTTAACCAGACTTAACGTCTGAGAAAGTAAAGAAATAATAATAATAATGTACACTGTTCACCAGGGAGATGGAATCTCCCCTCTTCTGTTTAACAAGATTCTGGAAAAAATTGTGAGGACATGGGAAAAGGAAATAAAAGGAATTCAGCTTGGGATTAAAAAAAAAAAGAGCAGAGAATTATGGTGAAGTGTCTCGCTTTCGCGGACGATCTTGCCATTCTAACGAACAATAGAGAGGAAGTCAAACGCATTGGAAAAAATACACGAAATCTCACAGAAAACTGGGCTACAAACCTCCTACGAGAAAACAGAGCCGGCCGGAGTGGCCGTGCGTTTCTAGGCGCTACAGTCTGGAACCGCGTGACCGCTACGGTCGCAGGTTCGAATCCTGCCTCGGGCATGGATGTGTGTGATGTCCTTAGGTTAGTTAGGTTTAAGTAGTTCTAAGTTCTAGGGGACTGATGACCACAGCAGTTAAGTCCCATAGTGCTCAGAGCCATTTGAACCATTTTTTTTGAGAAAACAGAGTATATGGAAAACAGACCTGTAGATAATCTCCCCATTACTGCTCAATACGGGAAAATTGCACAAGTTGCCCACTTCAGATATCTGGAAGAGATAATCCAACCATCAGGACTGAACTCAATAGCCAATAAACATAGAATCTTCAGATTACAAAAAGCATATTAGCTAACTTGGAATCGCTATAATAGGAAATCTATTTCTGTCAATGCGGAACTAATGCATTAAAACACAGTCCTACCAGAAGCACTTTATGTTGCACAAACTACAGTGATTCATAGTCATATTAACATCAGAGAGATTGAAAAGTAGGAAAGAAAAATTCTGAGGAAAATATATGGACGAGTGTTTCGGGAAGGAATCGGATGAAGAGGCCAACGAGAGAGATTTACGAAGACATAGAAACAATAACAGCCACCATTAGAAACAGAAGGATGAAATTTTATGGACATATCAACACCATGAATAAAAGCAGGCTCACAAGACAAATCTTTGAGATAGTAAACAAGAGCAAAAACAAGAAAAATTGGACAAGTGAAGCAGAAGAGGACATTAAAGAGCTGGGGATCACACAAGCCAACATAAACAATAGAAAATGGCTCTGAGGACTATGGGACTTAACATCTGAGGTCATCAGTCCCCTAGAACTTAGAACTACTTAAACCTAACTAACCTAAGGACATCACACACATCCATGCCAAGGCAGGATTCGAACCTGCGACCGCAGCGGTCATAAACAATAGAGAACAGTTTAGAAACATCATACAGAAAAACAAATTTAAACAAGAACACACGGAGAACAGAACGGGAAAAAGATGGTCGGAAGAACGCAAGAGAGAACACAGTGAACGTATGAAGAGAATTTGGGAAGAAAGAAGAAGAAATCATGACTACTCAAGTTCAATCGCTCTCTCAAAAGGGAATAATAGAAAATAATAATAATAATAATAATAATAATAATAATAATAATAATAATGTACACTGTTTGTGTACATTCCTATACATACAGAATCTCACCACAAAATACTGACGGATAAACATAGTTCCGCATTTTAAAAACCTGGGGGAAAATTTTGGAACCTACTGGACTAGGAAAAAAAAAAGGTCTCAAGAAACTCAAGCACAGAAACTAGAGAGAGCCTACGGTCGAACACATCAACTTTACAACAAAAAGTTCATGTCCATGTGTAACGCCGGAAATGCATATCCTCCTATTTCCATCTATTGCACTGCAAATTTTTTTCCTTATTTTGTTACCTGAAGATATAACATTTCTGTGTCTTTGTATATTGTAATTGTTTTACTCTTTGTATATATATGCATTTATGTCTATTTATAATTGGTTTGTTTTGTGATTATTATTTGTATTTAAACGCTGGGTCTGGCCTAGGGAAAACTATGCTATCGAACGAATACATCGATAGGTCGTGTGGAGAACCAAAGTGTTTAGGATCTTTGGTAGTGTTAACTCTGTCGCGTGGAGCGCGGGCAGAGGGAGAGTGTGGCTGGGGTGGTGCAGTGGAGCAGGTGCGCTGTGTGACGCTCCCTCGAGTTGCCGCGCTTTCGGGGTAGGGCAGCATGTAATTGCGCTCGACTTGCTATGATAGTTTCTGACACGGTGTCGCGGACGGGAAGCATTAGCTGGTGCACATCAAGAGCCCGTTTCACCTGGTGACCGTGTCGAAAAGAAGGCGCGCCAACATCCAGCTTCTGCAACAGCGACGGCCGACAATGAGTGACTGTCGCCACCTCCTCGATCGACGGCTTCAAACCTTCAATCAACCAACAAGGAAGACTGGAAGCACGTAAAGTTTTAGAACTGTATGGCAGACCTTAGCTTTTCAAACTGTTCCATTTTCATAACTAAATTAGAGCAACGTAGCATGAACCTTTGTTGCTCATTGCTCCATTTGCATTACCAAGCAGGGTCCCTTCCTTTTCCGGAATGAACCCGAGTGTCGTTGAAGTTCAAACGCCAGCATCATTCGATTTCACTGCTTTAATTTCAAAGTTCAGTTAAGGTATTCATAGCTGGCTACAATATTTAGATTACACAAGCACAAATTAAGAGTGCGAGTTTTGTTACCGTATTTTAGCTTACCTGTGACTGCAGCTCAGCTTGGTACGTACTAAATTTTACTATTGTTAATTGTTCAGAATCATTTAATTCAAGTTCAAAGTTAAATCTCTTATTTCTAAATTGCGTAGATTCAAGTAGCTTTTGAAATGATTGTTGAGGTAGTCCAAGACTAACCGTATTTTACTGAATTTCGTAGTGCTTCAGAAAGAAAGCTCACTATTAACTTCAGTCACTAAATTAACTTTCGATTTTCCGGTTTTATTAATTCTTTTGCTAAATTAAGTCAGAGAGTAGTGAAATTTATTACTTCTGACAAACTTTCAGATTTCACACTACACGTGTCAACCTTCAGTTGCCACACTTCTAGTGCTAATTATATGTGTAATAACCTTTCTTTTTCAGTTACTATAGTAAATGTCCTTAGGACTGGCGACCGTAATTTCCCCTAAATCTCAAATATCAAATTACCGCTAGTTAATTGTTAACGTAACGGCCGCACATTTACTTTCTTTATTAACTTTACCCCTTTTCAAAATTAATTTCCACCAGTTTCATTTGCATTTTTCCTTTCATTTAGGTGTAACCCTTTCCTCCCTCTTTACCGACAAATTAACTTCGGTAACGATTGCTTTTCCCAAATTTCCATTAGGTACACGCGGTTTAATTTTTCACTGTCATTAAGATCGATAAGTGAGGGGGAGGTTCCACATGCATGCCAAAATCAGGCGCTACAGCACTGTTATTAAACCCGAGGTGCTATACACAGCAGAAACCTTGTCACTCCATAACAAGATGCTACTAGAGAATCTACAAAAAGAAGAACGAAAGATCATTAGCAAAATCCGTGGACCACGAAAAACTGAAGCTGGATGTAGACTGAAAACCAACTAAACTACAGAGAAAATTTCAAATACTGCTGCTTACATTAGAAAAAGACGCCTTAAATTCTATAGACACATACAGACTCCCTGCGTATAGACTCACAAGCCAGATACTCACAGCCACTGAAAACCTTGAAGGTATGACACGGGCCGAGCAAGTACGAAGAGAACTTACTGAAGCTCTCGGGACACTGCAGACCGTAACATCTGACAAAGTAGAAAAGTGGGAAGTCCAGCGAGAAACAAGAGTCAAAAAGACCGGTACAAAGTGGACGGATGAAAGAAAGAAAGCCATGAGCGAGAAAATGAAGGTCTCATTGAAAACCCGCAGGAAGAAATGTAGAAGTTTCACGTGATATACAAAGGGTCTACTACATGTATAATAATAACAATAGTAATAGAAACGCAGCGAAATGCCAAATGGACAAACCATCAAGTGTCAACAGCCAGAAGCCTACAAATACCTAGACATTTAGCAGTTGGACAACATCAAGCACTGGGAGGTAAGAAGCGCAGTCGGCAAAACGTACACCCAAAGGGTCAGAAGAACTTTGGAAAGCAAGCTGAATGGCAGTAATACCATCACGGCATATAATACGTGGATCGCACACGTCATCAGATACGCTGCAGCCATTGTGAATTGCACGCAATTAGAGCTAAATGATGTGGACAGAAAAATAAAAAAACTTGTCGATTCTTCATGCAATCCACTCTCCTAGGGAACATGTCCTGAAAAGCAAGTGGCACACGAATCTTGCAAGTGAGTCAGACAGTGGAAGAAGAGAACTATGTATTGGCAGACTATGTGAAAGGTATGAAAAAAATCAGCTCTTACACAAAGCTTCTCAAGGTACAGTAATCCAAGACTCAATACGGGAAAGCTGCGTTCCAATGCCAGACTCGGCCTTCGCAGTTTTTGAAGATTTTTTTGAGTCATCAGTCTTCTGGCTGGTTTGACATGGCCCGCCACGAATTCCTCTCCTCTTTATCTCACAGTAGCTGTATGTATTCCAGTCTCTGTCTTCCTCTTCAGTTTTTGCCCTCTACAGCTCCCTCTAGTACCATGGAAGTCATTCTCTGATGTCTTAAAAGATTTCAGACCAACCTGTTCCCTCTCATTGTAAGTGTTTTCCACAAATTCCTTTCCTCTCCGATTCTGCTCAGAACCCCCTCATCCCTTACCTTATCACTCCACCTAACTTTCAACATTCGTCTATAGCACCACATCTCAAGTCTTTTCTGTTCCGGTTTTCCCACAGTCCATGAAGAAGATTGAATGCAAAATACATAAAAAAGATGCCTGGTCTTCGCTGGCCAGCGGAACCATAAATAAGGAAACTGAATTCCTGATTTTTGCTGCACTGGAACGAGCCACTAGAAATAACGCCGTCAAAGCAAGAATTGAGAAATCAGCAAATGATACAAAATGCAAAAAAAAAAAAAAAAAGAACTAACGAAACAGGTAATTATACCATGAACTGTTGCAAAGAGACAACTAAGACTGATTACAAGTAAAGGCGCTATGACCTGGCACCAATGATCTACTGAAACTTATGCCAAAATTACGATCCGGTGGTGGCAAGGAACTGCTGAGACTGCAAACCAACATGCCAGGTTACTGTGGGACTTCCAAATTCCGGCAAATCGAATACTGGAGCAGAAAACTCCAGACACCACAATTGTGGAGAAAAATAAAGAGTGGATCATTGAAACTGCCATCCAAGATGAAAGTAGAATCGTTGAGAAACAACTTGAAAAAACTTGCCAATCCGAGGACATTAAAGTCTGACTGGCATAAGCCAGTGAAAGTCAAATGGTTCAAATGGCTCTGAGCACTATGCGACCCAACTCATGAGGTCATCAGTCGCCTAGAACTTAGAACTAATTAAACCTAACTAACCTAAGGACATCACACACATCCATGCCCGAGGCAGGATTTGAACCTGCGACCGTTGCGGTCGCTCGGTTCCAGACTGTAGCGCCCAGAACCGCACGGCCACTCCGGCCGGCAGTGAAAGTCGCCACAGTGGTTCTCTCACACTGCAATCAATGCCAAAACTTCTTACCGCGCACGTGAAAACCATCGGCATTCACAAAATATCCTTCTGACAACTACAGAAAGCCACCTCACAGAGATACTACAGAAAGCCACCTCACAGAGATCTGCACGAATTATCAGCCAATCACCACGCAGTCCTAGACGCTTTGGAAGTCCTTACGAGTCATAAAAAACTAAATTCAGCATAGTGATCACATCTGCATAGTTTATTCTTGTACCATGAATAAATAATATTATTATTATTTCGTGTGGCTCAACGGCCTGATACAAAACTTTCGGGAGGACGACGGTTCAATCCCGCGTCCGGCCATCCTGATTTAGGTTTTCCGTTATTTCCCTAAAGCGCTAGAGGCAAATGCCGAGATGGTTGCTTTGAAAGGGCACGGCCGATTTCCTTCCCCATCCTTCCCTAATCCGATGAGACCGATGACCTCGCTGTCTGGTCTCCTCCCCCGGACAACCCCAACACAACAAATCTTTCGATTGGACGCCAATTTGGCGGCTTGCTTGTCCCTGAACACCCGATAATCCCACCTGGGAAAGGGGACCTACAGTTTAACGTCGAATCCGCACCACGTATCGTCCCTGGTGGATATCCTTATCTTTGGGAGCTGAAGGCGAGATAAAATGCAGTCTGAAAAATTTCCGTTGTCCGACCGAGAGTAGATCTCGTCCCCTTTCCGTTTCTCATGACTAATGACTACTAAGTTTGCTGATATGGAATACCTGACAGTAGGTGACAGCACAATGCACCTAATATGAAAAACGTGTGTTTTTTGGGTGTCCGGATACTTTTGATCACAAACTGTATGTAGCTGAGAGTTGGAAGCCAGCGAAAGGGAGAAAGTCTTGCGCAACCAGAAATGATTCTCATGGTTTTATTCCGCTGATGTTGTTTGTATTGCAAATGGCTCTGAGCACTATGGGACTTAACATCTGTGGTCATCAGTCCCCTAGAACTTAGAACTACTTAAACCTAACTAACCTAAGGACAACACACACATCCATGCCCGAGGCAGGATTCGAACCTGCGACCGTAGCAGTCGCGCGGTTCCGGACTGAGCGCCTAGAACCGCTATACCACCGCGGCCGGCTTGTTTGTATTGCAAAACAAGTAGGTAATAAAACGTGGTTATGAGATATACAAATTATTAATTCTGTGATTTTATTAGTGACAGAACGTTTATGAACATCATGTTTCGTTCACATGACCGTTACGGAGTGACGGGCTTATTTTATCGCTTAGCATTCCTGTTTGGCTCAAAATTTCTTTCACGCCTGTTCAATAATTTTTCAACCATATCACAAGATATACAGTGGCAGTTAAATATGACAACCTTTCTGACAGACGAGATAGCCGCTGTTCGTTCTCGCACACGGATGTGAAGTACGTCCACATGGGCGCCACGATCTTACTGTACTTCTGGCACGCCGCCTCGCCGCGTTTATGCTTTACACACGTGTGAACGCCGACTGACACAGGAAACTGATGGAGTTGCTCCCACGCTGCAAATCAGCGAGTCAATGAGAGCAATTAATGCCGTACCCCGGCGCCATTCATTGAACCGGATCCAGTACTTCACGCCGGTGCAACATTTCGCTCACTAAGAGAACAAGAGTTGTGTAACACTACGACCGATATTACTTTACTGTTTTCTTCCGCACTGAACAAAGCAATTGCATGTAAGCTTAAGTCACATCACCTCAAGCCGAGTGCCATATCTCACACGATGCTGTTTCATGAAACTTAAGATGTGAGAAAAAGTGAAAAATTTCTGTTCTCCAAGTTACACAGACGAGGCTATCCAAAGCTTGTTATTCAGTTTGCATAATGTATCTACATGACTGATAGAAGCTGATATTCCTGTACGTCACACCGAAATACAACCTTTAATTAATACGTTAAAAGAGGTAAAGAAACGGCAGTCGTCGAGTTGAAAAAATCACGACTAACAGGATCAACTAACAACGTCCGGAAGCCAGAATGAGATTTTCACTCTGCAGCGGAGTGTGCGCTGACATGAAACTTCCTGGCAGATTAAAACTGTGTGCCGGACCGAGACTAGAACTCGCGACAAGTGCCCTCATTCTGGAAACATCTCCAAGGCTGTGGCTAAGCCATGTCTCCGCAATATCAGGAGTGCTAGTTCTGCAAGGTTCGCAGGAGAGCTTCTGTTAAGATTGGAAAGTAGGAGACAAGGTATTGGCAGAAGTAAAGCTGTGAGGACGGGGCGTGAGTCGTGCTTGGATAGCTCAGATGGTAGAGCACTTGCCCGCGAAAGGCAAAGGTCCCGAGTTCGAGTCTCGGTCCGGCACACAGTTTTAATCCGCCAGGAAGTTTCAACGTCCGGAGTTTGCATCCTTCGTGACATTTGTTTTATAGGCATTAGGCTACCGTCAGAGGCGTATAACTAACGTTTCGTCTTCCAATGCTGGGGACATCATCACATCATCAGAGGCTATAAGGACTGGGACAGCAGTCTCAGATTCAAACAAGCTCACCAAACCGAACACACTATACGCATCGAAGAAACGATAGGTTTGTGACGTCACCAGACAGCTGCCTAAGATAGTAGTGTATTTCCGACTTGTGTTACACAGCTCGTAGTGTGTGTGTGTGTGTGTGTGTGTGTGTGTGTGTGTGTGTGTGTCTGTGTGTGTGTGTGTGTGCGCGCGCGAGCATTAAAATTCAATTTGGAAGGACACCAAGGGTATCATTCACTCATAACATGAGTGTGTGTGTGTGTGTGTGTGTGTGTGTGTGTGTGTGTGTGTGTGAGAGAGAGAGAGAGAGAGAGAGAGAGAGAGAGAGAGAGAGAGAAAATCGTAAAGCTGATATGCTATTACGAAAGAGAAACAGAGATAGCCGGCCGGAGTGGCCGAGCGGTTCTAGTCGCTACAGACTGGAACCGCGCGACCGCTACGGTCGCAGGTTCGAATCCTGCCTCGGGCATGGATATGTGTGATGTCCTTTGGTTAGTTAGGTTTAAGTAGTTCTAAGTTCTAGGGGACTGATGACCACAACAGTTAAGTCTCATAGTGCTCAGAGCCATTTGAACCATTTTTTTCAAACAAGAGATACATTAAGAAACATGAAAGGAAAACCAACAGCATTTAACCGAAACACTGGGAACCTATAATAATGACAAAAAACAATGGAGTAAGAAAGCGAAGAAAACGATCACAACGAACATCACTATCTTCAACTGCAAAGGATTGCGAAAAAAGGAATAAAAAAATGGTTCAAATGGCTCTGAGCACTATGGGACTTAACATCTATGGTCATCAGTCCCCTAGAACTTAGAACTACTTAAAACTAACTAACCTAAGGACAGCACACAACACCCAGCCATCACGAGGCAGAGAAAATCCCTGACCCCGCCGGGAATCGAACCCGGGAACCCGGGCGTGGGAAGCGAGAACGCTACCGTACGACCACGAGATGCGGGCAAAAAAAAAAAAAAAAAGGAATATAATCTCAACTTCGTTTCATAACTGGTTCGATGGGACCCGCCATTCTTTATCATCTCCTGCAACTCTCTGTTCACATGAGTGTAGCGTACGCAACACAATCTACAGTTTTTTTAATATATTCCAACCTCTGCCTCCTTCTACAATTTTTTGCCCCCTAAATCTACCTCTAGTTTCTTGGAAGTTATTCCCTAGTGCCTTAACCTACGTTCTATTTTCCCCACACCTTCTTCTAGAGAGTGTTTCCTGTATATTCCAGTCAGTCATTCTCAGGAGTGCCTCATCGTTTCTTACTGTATCAGTCCACTTGATTTTCAGCAACCCTCTGTAATACCAAATCTAACAGACTTCCATTCTCGTCTCGTTAGATTTCCCCATAGTCCATCAATCATTTGCGTACAATGTGTGGTCCAGACGTACATTCCCGAAAATTCATCTCAGATAAAGTTCTAAGTTTGACAAGAGTACACTTCTTCAATCTCTATTTCCCTGTACAAGTCCGCTTCTTACACCTCCAGCTGCTTCGTCCATCATGGGTTGTTCCGTTTCCAGGGTAGCAGAATTCCTTCACTTCGTCCGCTATGTGGTCCCCAATTTTGATTTCAAATTTTTCATACTTCCAAATACTTCGGTTTACTCCCAGTCCACAACTGTTCCTATTCTCTGGGGGACAACGATGTTATGAGTGTGTCCTTCCACAGTGAATTTTAATGCCGTTTGCGAAATGTTCTATTATTTCCATCGTTAGTTCGATGTACAACTGTAATGTTAGGGGAGAAAGACTGCATTTCTATCTGATGCCAGTTTCAATCCAAGCAATTTCCTCTTGCTCACACATTCATATTGTTTTTCCCTCTCCGTACTTGTCTACATTCATACTCTACAAACCACAGTGAAGCGCATGGTAGAGCGTACTTCCCATTGTACTAGTGATTAAGGCTTTTTGCCGTTGCATTGACGTATGGAGCGACGGATGGATGACTGAATACATCTGTGCGTGCTGTAATTAATCTAATCTTGTCCTCACAGTCCCTACGGGGGCGATATGTAAAGGATTGTAGTATATTCGTATTCTCATCAGTTAATGCAGATTCTTAAAACACTGTAAATAGGCTTTGTCGGGATAGCTTGTGTCTATCTTCAAGAGTATGCCAATGCAGTTTCTTCAACATCTCTCTAACTCTCTCCCGCGGGTCAAACAAACCTGTGATCATTCCTGCTGCCCTTCTCTACGTACATTCAATATCCCCTGTTAGACCTGTTTAGCACGGGTCCCACACACTTGAGCACGACCGATTTCTAAGTAATCCCCTGATATCGTACGGGTAAACCGACGTCTGCTACTTGATTTGCCCGAGACTGAGACAATGAATCTTTGCAGTTCAAGTCTCTACAAAGTGTTGGTTCTTGTATTTAATTACTGTGTAGTATTCATCTTTCCCTATAGCGAATACCTACTGTTCTAAGGATTTCAAACATCTTCCAACTCTTTGCGTTGTTGAACGCTGAATCGACAAGTGCTATGAAACCACCTTGACGTTTTTAATTTTTGCCTTCATCACTTCATAAAAAAAAGTGGTTCAGAAGCGTTTGGCTTACGTGAAGGACTAGGTCATTGCCTTCTTTTAGGAATTCCACTGGATAACATTTCAGCAATGTTTCACGTCTGTTTCCTCGTCTGATACAATATGTACAGTATTCTCCGCGGTCCTTACTCTGTTTTACTTCACGTGCTTACTGACTAGCAATATTGGTTCTTTCGTGTAGTGGAACGACTAACAGAGAAGGTTTAAACAATAAAATACATTTAGAATGGGACATAGGGGAAGGGTCACAGTTTGGCTCAGCATTGGCTCGGGGCGGTAAGCAGCTTAACGACGACTCCACAGACACGCAAGAGCGCCAGAGGTACCCTCTTGGAACGTAAGTCACGCTTCGACGGCAAACAAGCCAATAACACAGCGCCGCCGGCGTACGTGTGTTCCTAACGGAACACCTCGTGCGGCCCACAGAGTTGACGGTGGACTCGCAGCCAGAAAGAGGCGGGTTCAGACCCCGGTGCGGGCATCCTGATTTACGCTTTCAGCTGATATTTCATACGCTACGGTACTGAAGTTGCTAATGTGGAAACAAAATGAATAACGGGCAAAGGAGCGCAATTCTACCTCAAGAATCTCTCATACGTTGTTCCCTTGTCTCCACTTTTTAACTCATAGTCATTTCTCTGATATTATCTAGCCATTTAATATTTTGTGTACAGATTTAATCATGATTAAGAACAGCATTATGAAATACATAGCTGTATCAGTATATTTCATGGAAGATGATCGATTTCTGTCTAGGATCAGACCATCATTGCATGCAAAAAACATCTCAACTATGTACTTAATCAATTGGAATAACAGTTATTAGTTGAAGACTATGTGCGTGATATGAATGTTCTATCGAACTCAGCTTCTCACTAATTTTCTCGGAAACAAACCTTTATAACAGGGTAAGAAATGAGGTAGTCATACAGGTGAATGGCAAACGTACTAGCTACTAACACTAGTAAGCCGCTCCTGTTTTCCATGCAGCCTTGACACTATTAACATCTGATTGACAGCTATCTCTTTGGTGCAACTGTACAGTCTTGTCTGACACTGCGAGACACTGCAGTGGTCTGTCCTCTTGCTAGTACGGCGTAGTGCGTAGCACGTGACCTTGCTACTGCGTGCTTTAAACAATGTTCTTCATTTGTACGAGTGGCTTGCTGGCCATTCTTCCCCCAACAGAAACATATAATGCAACCGATTCAAACACGAAAATATACAGAACGACATCTATGCTATTCTCAGACGGATGGATCGCATGATTCTCGGAATTTCTTACCTTGCATGATGCTATAGATACAGATACTGATGCAGTAAAAAATACTTGAATTTCATATTTTTTTCAGGAAGTAGAAATAATTGTTGTTTTCGTTTGGTGCTGGCCGCTGTGGCCGAGTGTTTTTAGGCGCTTCAGTCCGGAACCGCGCTGCTGCTGCTACGGTCGCAGGTTCGAATCCTGCCTCGGGCATGGATGTGTGTGATGTCCTTAGGTTAGTTAGGTTTAAATAGTTCAAGTCTAGGGGACTGATGACCTCAGATGTTAAGTCCCATAGTGCTTAGAGCCATCTTTCGTTTGGTGCTATTTATATATACATTTTGTTATGTATTATCAAGTGACAGAATTGTATGTTATAGAACAGCAACATACACCGAGTATATTTCAAAATATTTAGACAGTTATCTTAATTTTTATTTAGCTTTCCCTTGAGGACGTTGCATATTCTTTAAAAGTACATTGTGGAATAACAGTGTGTATCAAAACAATATTAATTTTCGCTTGCAGTGACAAAAATAATGGCAAGTATTAAAAGAAATTTATAATCTGACATACTGAATAATACAATGTCTTTATGAAATCAATGTCCAAACTAGTACACAGGACAAGAAACAATAACGAAGAAAAAATTAAATAAAGGGAAAATAAATTTAACTGTTTATAGAGAAGGTGACATAAAATTCCCTGAATTGTATAGTAAGGTATTTACGCATACTCAACAGGTCCCTAATTTTCTCCGCCGATACAGGAAGACGCTCTTTATACTTACAACATAGGAAACATAGTAACAGGTTTAGGGCTATTAACTTGATTTCGATTTTCTGTTTTTTTAGCAGAGAATGACGTACCCAAAGGCGAATGACATGAAGACTAAGACGCAGATACACTGAATATGGATAACCTGCATTAATGTTCAACCTCGTAACTAGTAATTTTCAAGTTTGGGTCACTCTTTATAATTTCTTCACAAACATTGACAGCAACAAAGGCTTTCTGGCTCAGTCCCTTTGTAATGAAAGGTGTACGTAAACAGGCTTCAGATATTACATGCTTCAGTTCACTGGTAATCTGACATCCGTGATCCATTTTTTTCTCGATTACTGCAAAAGTACCATCGCAAGGTGGAAATTTATGTCCCGAAGCAATAAACTATTGCTCCACTGCTATGAACTGTCCTAGGAAAGAAGCGTCACTGTAAAACAGTATCACTGACCCGTCATTGTTTTGCTCAAACCAACGGCCAGACCAAACAAACTGTTCCAGTGATATACTACCTTCTGACATGCAGTACTACTTCATGTTGGTGTAGTTTTTTCAGGATTGTCTTTACCAGCTACAGAAATATAAAAGTATCCACTGTTCCTCTTACTTTTCTTGACATTACGCTTCCAGTTTGATTGATGTAGTTTCCTATCTGTTTTTATTGAACGATACAATGTCCTTTGTAGTGAAACTTACATCAGCCATATCCACCATTTCACTGATATGCAACGTTCTTCTAGGATGGTCAACTTTACAACTACAAATAGCTCAACTTGTAATCAGAAAGAAAGGTATCCTTTGCTGCAGTATCTCATGTGTCTCATGTAATGTACCACTTCATTCCAGCGAAAACTCAATACTGCCAAAAACGTAATGTACGACCTTCTTCGAGGAAAGCATTCAGGATTTAGCAAGTGAATGCTTTCCTCGAAGAAGGTCGTACATTACGTTTTTGGCAGTATTGAGTTTTCTCTGGAATGAAGTGGTACATTACATGAGACCCATGACATTATATATATATATATATATATATATATGAAGGTGAGCTTTACTACAACGGTTGTGCAAGAATCACCTGATAAGTCATCTATTCTGACGTCTGTGCATTTACGACAATTTAATGAGTGATCGAAACGGAAATAAAATTCTCTCTTTTTCCAGTGTCGCAATCTTTGTTCGGGCATGAGCATAGAATTCACGTGTTTTTATTGCGCGCCGAAAACTTGGATGAATTGTCGTACATCTGCTACGAAATACGCCGATTTAATCACTAGGGACAGTGACTGCTGGAAATGGAGAACGGAAAAAAGGGGTCAAGCAAATTCGACGTAAACATTCCGAAGGTTAATGGAACAATCTTTTCTTGTTCGCAAAGAGGCTCTAGCTTCTGGAGTTAGGTTCCTAAGTGACAGCTGGCGCAGCACGTGGCATTAAAGCACTTAAGAGGCAAGGCACGGTCATTTACGATGTCAGAGTACCGGTGTGTTTTAGGTCTTCTTAGTCCACAGCCGCCGTCTTGTCTGAAGATGACGTAGAGCCCCTAACTTATTATCCGTACACACTTCCCACAATCAAACAGAAAAAAACTATTAGCCCGACCTTCTGGCAGTTTTATTGTCGCCAGGCTTTTATAGACGTTAGCTGCACAGTCATACTTCCAGGAAGAGAGTTGCGAACACCAAAGATGGAGTGTCAGCGAACGGTCTTCGGTTGATAGTCACAACAACAGAATAAGCTGGACCGCTAATTGTTGCTTCGAAAGGCATGTGAGGGTAGAGTGGTCATAATCACATTTTCTCGATCACGCCAAGTATTACAATACCACGCTATTGTTGCTAGATGGCTGCCCACAATACGCAGCGAACCATTATCTTTTATTGTTTACACGATACTTACATTCCTCTAGTAGGGGGAGGGTAGGCCAGCTGACGAAGGAAACTTTATCAGTTTTAAGCATTTGATTAATTGTAGTCTAAAATCCAAAGAATGGTCTTATGCAGCTCCCCATGCTACTCCATCCTGTGCAGACCTGTCCATCTTCGAATAACTATTGCAACCAACATCTGAATCTGCTTACTATATTCATCTCTTTGTGTCCGTCTATAATTTTTACCCCTCACATTTCTCTCCAATACTAAATGTTTAATCCCTTGATGTCACAGAATGTATCCTATCACCCGACCCCTTCTGTTGGTAGAGTTATGTCACAAATTTCTTGTCTCCCCAAGTCTGTTCAGCACATCCTCATTAGTCACATAATCTACTCCTCTAATCTTCACCGTTCTTCTGTAGCCCGACATTTCAAAAGCTTCTATCTTCTTCTTGTCCATGTTTCACTTCCATACATGGCTACACTCCATACAAATACCTTCAGATAAGACCGCATTAATTGTTAACAAATTTCTCTTCTTCAGGAGCGCTTTTCTTGCCATTGCCAGGCTACATTTTACACCATCCCTACTTCAACTATCATCAGTTATTTTTCTGTCCAAATAACAAAACCTGTCTACTACTTTAAGAGTCTCGTTTCCTAATCAAATTCCGTCAGTATCACCTGACTACATTCCATTTTCCTTGTCTCGTTTATGTTGATCTTCATCTTGTATTCTGCTTTCAAGACTCTGTCGATTCCGTTCAACTGTTCTTCTAAGTCCTTTACTGTCTCTGGCAGAACTGCAATGTCATCGGCAAAACCTCAAAGTTTTTATTTCTTCACCCTGAACTTTAATTACTACTCCAACTTTGTGTTTGGTTTCCTTTACTGCTTGCTCAGTGTACAGACTGAATGACATCGGGGATAGGCTACGAAAGTGCCTCACTCGCTTCTCAACAACTGCTTCCATTTCGTGCCCCTTGTCTATTATAAGGAACTTATAACAAGTTGTAAATAACCTTCCACGCCCTGTATTTCATCGCTGCTACCTTCAGAATTTCAGAATATTCCAGTCAACATTGCCAAAAGCTGTTTCTGAGTCTAGAAATGCTATAAACGTAGGTTTCCCTTAAAAATCCATAACAATTGTTTTTGGATTGAAAACGATGCTTCGAAGATTGTAAAATAGCCACAGGGGTTTCAGCGACAGTACTACATAACTTCTCTCCACATCCGTTTCTCAAATTGCTGAATCATACGTGTTCCTTTAGTAGTATATTACAATGCACACATTAAAGGATTTAATTGTTAACAGTGAGCCGCGTGGTCTAAGGCGCCTTGTCACGGTCCGTGCGGCTCCCCTCGTCGGAGGTTCGAGTCCTCCCTCGGGCATGGGTGTGTGTGTTGTCCATAGCCTAAGCTAGTTCAAGTTAGATTAAGTAGTGACTAGGCTTTGGGACCGATGACCTCAGCAGTTTGGTCCTAGAAGACCTTACCACCAATTGATAACAACTGATAACAATCCAAGGGCTACATTTAGATTCATATAAAAGCCCATATGCCACAGCATACAATGGCTTTCTTCCAAGCAAAATTTCTAGTATACTGCACACGCTGCGCGAATGATTAAACCGAACGTAACTTCGAGTTGGGTGGGATTCCAGGCCCGTTATAAACACACACCTCACCCACTTTTGCAACTCATCTCAAGAGATATGCCGACCAATTGGGGCTGATTCAAATACACTGACGGGAAAAAATTACAACCCAAAAAGGATTTGTGCGACATAAACGAAATTTGGGTAGGTGCGTTTCTCCGTCTGAAAGATGTATCTATTCGAATTTCGCACTAATCGCGTAAGAGCGGCATTAGTGGCGAAATTATGAGGATGGAATTCAGGCTTGCTTTAAATACACACTGTAGCAGTCGTATGATAGTTACCTTTGCCGGCCGCTGCGGCCGAGCGGTTCTAGGCGGTTCAGTCTGGAACCGCACGACCGCTACCGTCGCGGGTTCGAATCCTGCCTCGGGCATGTATGTTTGCGGAGTCTTTAGGTTACTTAGGTTTAAGTAGTTCTAAGTCTAGGGCACTGGTGGACCTCAGATGTTAAGTCCCATAGTGCTCAGAGCCATTTGAATGGAGTTACCTTTGAGATTGGATGTGGTAAGTTAGTTTGTCAACTGTGTCTTCAAGGCGACAATGACGCCATTATCAGTACACACGGAGTTTGCACGAGGCCGTGTAATAGGGCTACGAGAAGCTGAATGTTTCTTCTGCGATATTACAGAAAGACTTGTCAGGAATGAAGCCACTGTACATGATTATTGGCAGCACTGGTCAGAGAATATACGGTCATAAGATGACTGGGGTCCTGGACGATCGCGTGGCACTATCGAGAGGGAAGACCATCCTATTCTGTGTCTGGCTCTGTCGCATCTAACTGTATCTGCAGCAACAATTTGAGCAGCAATTGGCACCGCAACGCCACAATGGATTGTTACAAACAGGCTACTTCGACACCGAGCTAGACGGTCTGAAGCGTGCATTCTACAAACTCCAAACCACCATCATTTGCGACTTCAGTAGTGTCAAGCGAGAGCTTATTGGAGCGAAGGATGGAGAGATCTGTTGTGTTTTCCGATGAAAGCTGGTTCTGTCTCGGTGCCAGTGATGGCTGTATGTTGGTTAGGAGGCGGCCAATTGGGGGGCTGCATCCAGCCTGTCTGCGTAGTAGACCCATTGGACCTACACCTGGAGTTATCTGGAGTGCAATTTTGTATGACAGAGGGAGCACTCTCGTGATCATCCCACGCCCTCTGACTGCAGATTTTTATGCCAATCCTGGTGATTCGATCTGTTGTGCTGCCATTTGCGAGTTGCATTGACGAGGGTATTTTCCAACAGGATAATGCTCGCTTAGATACTACTGTTCTCACCCAACGTACCCGACAAAGTATCGACATATTGCCTTGGCCTGCTCGATCACCAGATCTGTGTCCAATGGAGCACATATGGGACATCATCGGGTGACAACTCCAGCGTTATCTATAACCAGCATTAAGCGTCCATGCAACAGGCATGGGACTCCATCTCACAAGCTGACATCCGGCACCTGTACAAAACAATGCAGGCACTTTTGCGTACTTGCATTCAATGTTCTGGCAGTTTCACCGGTTATTAATGTACCAGCATTTCACATTTGAATGATGTAAGTAGACTGTTTAGGTTTTTATGCTGGTAACGTCACGTAGCGCTCTGTACGAAAATCACTGACTGTGCTGTGTGCAGTCTGGTTTGCATTGTTGGAATATTCTATTGTTGGGCGGTTGGATGTGAACAGCGCGTAGCGTTGCGCAGTTGGAGGTGAGCCGCCAGCAGTGGTGGATGTGGGGAGAGAGATGGCAGAACTTTATGAGAGCGGACGATCTTGACGTGTGCCCTTCAGAAAGAGTAAATTTCTAATACTATATATCATGAACTGATATATATATATATATATATATATATATATATATATATATATATATATAATGACTTTTGAACATTATTAAGGTAAATACATTGTTTGTTCTCCATCAAAATCTTTCATTTGCTGACTATGCCTATCAGTAGTTACTGCCTTCACTAGTTAGAATCTTTTATTTAGCTGGCAGTATTGGCGCTCGCTGTATTGCAGTAGTTCGAGTAATGAAGATTTTTGTGAGGTAAGTGATTCATGAAAGGTATAGGTTATTGTTAATCAGGGCCATTCTTTTGTAGGGGTTGTTTAAAGTCAGATTACGTTGCGCTAAAAATATTGTGTATCAGTTTAGTGATGATCAGAATAAGTAGAGAGAATAATGTCTGAGCCGGCCGCGGTGGCCGAGCGGGTCTAGGCACTTCAGTCCGGAACCGCGCGACTGCTACGGTCGCAGGTTCGAATCCTGCCTCGGGCATGGATGTGTGTGATGTCCTTAGGTTAGTTATGTTTAAGTCGTTCTAAGTTCTAAGGGACTCATGACCTCAGATGTTAAGTCCCATAGTACTCAGAGCCATTTGAACCATTTCGGGTAATGTCTGAGTACGTTCAGTTTTGCTCAGCTGTTTGAAAATCAAATAACGTAGAGGTTTATCAGCACATTAATTCATTAATTTTTCTAAGGGGACGTTCAATGACTTATCTCGTGCTGACATTAAGCTGTGATCTTGCAATGTTAAGCACTTAAATATGTTACCTAGACAAATGTCTTGCCGAAATTTAATCACTCTATATCAGTTACTGTTTGGTTCTGCAATTCTTTTTACGTCAGTGTACTACTCCCAAGCGCGTGCAACACGAAAACCGGCCATAACTCAAACGTTGGTAGTAGGCAAAAATAATTTTTTGTTGCCGCGTACAGCTTAACCAACTGCTACTTCATGTCTTCCAGTATGCAACCAAACCAAAGAGTAAGGTTCAAATTTTTAAAAAGTGACTAATATGAATGTGAACGGCAAAGGATTGTCACTAGCTTGAAACGTTGGCGGTGTGTGTGTGATTTTGAATCGCATTAGTATGATGGGCTGTGCGGCTGGTCCCGGCGGAGGTTCGAGTCCTCCCTCGGGCATGGGTGTGTGTGTTTGTCCTTAGGATAATTTATGTTAAGTAGTGTGTCAGCTTAGGGGCTGATGACCTTAGCAGTTAAGTCCCATAGGATTTCACACACATTTGAACAGTATGATGGGTGCTTTGCTCTACTGGTAACGGATCTGATACAGATGGGATTGCAGAAGAACTAATGCTGGAAACAAAATACGAGGTGAGTATTCAGAAGGATCGAGAGACGAAATTTGGGTAATACGAAGCGGGTAGAATTTCAGTTTTGCGGGAAAGGGCGGGAGGCGGTCGTCGTTTGGAATGGAAGTTAAAGAGAATGTTACAGGTGATAAGATTCTATCTCACGTCATCAGTGTGGTAAATGCAGCGTTGCATCATTGAACTAAAAGTGTGTGTGTCTTTATTATGCAGATAAACGCCAAACAAGGGACTAAAAGTTCCAGAGAATAAGGCAGCTTCAGCGCTCGAAATACAGCCGACAGAAACTTAGATTCTCGTTTGTTTTATGCAGGATAGGTTGAGAATTCCGCGTATGCTTCAGGATATAGTTGTGAGGAAAGGTAAACGCTGTAATTAGAACTACTTTTAAGGCAAGATTGAGGGCGCAAGCCAAGAAATGGCGCAAGCCAAGAAATGGCGCGCCGGCTGGAGTGGCCGAGCGGTTCTAGGCGCTTCAGTCTGGAACTGCGCGACCGCTACGGTCGCAGGTTCGAATCCTGCCTCGGGCATGGACGTGTCTGATGTCCTTAGGTTAGTTAGGTTTAAGTAGTTTTAAGTTCTAGAGGACTGATGAGCTCAGCTGTTAAGTCCCATAGTGCTCAGAGCCATTTTTTTAACCAAGAAATGGCGCAACCCAAGTACTTAAATGTGAATTGCAGAGTAATCATGTAGATGAAGTGGCGCAAACCAAGAAGTGGCTCAAATGGCTGTAAACACTATGGGACTCAACATCTGAGGTCATCAGTCCCCTAGACTTAAAACTACTTAAACCTAACTAAACTAAGGACATCACACACATCCATGCCCGAGGCAGGATTCGAACCTGCGACCGTAGCAGCAGTACGGTTCTGGACTTAAGCGCCTAGAACCGCTCGGCTACAACGGCCGGCCGCAAATCAAGCTTCCGACAGCCATCTTATAGGTCTTGTTCAAATTATACTTTTTTTTGTTTGGAGCACGAAACGTACTATTTATTTTAATTTTTAAGCGAAACACGTCAAATTTGTCCAAAAAATGTATGCTGCCGTATGAGATGGGCTTACACCCTAAACTTGTCACAGGAAAAATAAATATGTCACTAAAGGAAAGAGTTGCAGGTTGAAGTATTTTGTTCTCGCTGATATAAAAAAAATAGTTCATTCCACGACGTTGTAATCAGTTACAGTTTTTTCTCCTTATTGATCTTTGTAATTTAAAACACTCAGTTTTGCAGAATCATGGACTTAATAACGACTGAAACTGGCATAGAATTTTTCAGCTTTGTTGAATAGTTCCACGTGCATTATTTTTTTCCCTAAATCAGGCCTGGAGGAACAGTGTACACTAAGGCAGTGTCAGAGGCAACACTTATCTTTCCGAACTTTCTTGAGCCACGCGTTTTCAGACTACGTTCAAGACGACATCGCTGTTTCAGCGCCAAAGGCTAATGGTCTTAACACTTCTTATATTTCTGAAGCGCCACAAGTGATTGGAGACACCATTTTACAAGATGTTTTGCGTCCTACCAGACGGTCATATCAAGAAATGTCATTTGCGAAGCGGCGAAACGTTTCCTCCCGGCAGCCAGCAGTGTGGGGACAAGTCGTATTCCAGCCTCCGTCCCTAGAAGGAAACGTCTCCTTTTATCACTGTCGAAGCAGCAAGCGGCTGCTTATTTTTCGCTGCTACCTTGACGTTGACGGAACTCGCCGTCTGCCAGTGATTACTCCCTTATTATTGGCTGACGGTGGCACCCGGCGTGAACCGAGTACGACGTCACCGAGGTCAACGAACAAATGACGACGAAGCGTCAGAGGCGCCCAAGCCGCCGGCGACTGCTGTAATGTTCGCACACCATGTCTTTTTCTCGGCGCAACCAGGACCTACCGTACAACGAACAGAAAGAAGAAACGTGTACTTGAGTTGCTGATTTTTCTGTTTGTTAGGAATCGATGCGGAGTGCCGACAATATTTGTGTGTGTGTGTGTGTGTGTGTGTGAGCGCGCGCGCAATACTGTCATTGTGAAACGCTTGTTACCGTACACACGCATCGACACCATAAAGTCCATTAATGTCGAGAAAGACTGTTTCACATCCTTGGGGGAAACCCGTAAGCGCAGTATATGACTGCGAGAACTATTATTACCATATATCGCAAATGCCGGTGTGAAGGTCTGTTATTAATGCCCTGTCACAATGAAGGGCGTTACAGACTCTATTGCCACACTGGATATTCTACGATCTTTGATTGATTATAGTAGTGAATACAGTTTACATTAATAGCTACAAGCCCCGGTTTGTAAGTATGCTGCTTAACCCTTTCATGGTCAAAATTTATTAGGCATACAATGGAAAAATAAAAGGTCGAAACCTGTCTTCCATTTTGATATATAGTGCAGTTTCACTTCCAAAAAGACTAAAAGCTGATCGATATTGAAATTCGGCGAAGCGGCACTCACGTGACCCCTGAACCTAATTAGATCCACGTTTTCATGTGCAACGCCGCGCGGGATTAGCCGAGCGGTCTCAGGCGCTGCAGTCATAGACTGTGAGGCTAGTCCCGGCGGAGGTTCGAGTCCTCCCTCGGGCGTGTGTGTGTGTGTGTGTGTGTGTGTGTGTGTGTGTTGGTCCTTAGGATGATTTAGGTTAAGTAGTGTGTAAGCTTAGGGACTGAGGACCTTAGCAGTTAAGTCCCGTAAGATTTCACACACATTTGAACATTTCATGTGCACCTAAGATTTTCAGAGTTAAATATTTGATTTCACCAGGATGGCGATTATGGACAAAAGTATAACAAATCAGTCCCAAAACAAATTTATTCTTCTCAGAATGAAAAACAAGAAATATCGCACACAAGTTTCCAACGTAAGATTGGAAGATGGCTTTGAAATACCACACACCAATGTTTTCTGTGGTCTATGAATTCTTCTGGGGTATATACGTCCCACTACATACAAATTATGTACAGATCAGCATAATTATTAAGGTTTGAGAAACAATGTCTATGATGTATAAGAAAACAGTTACTTATAATCATCACTGCGCTTTGTTGGCAGGACACTTAGAAGATGCGACAAACCCACTAAAGCCGGCCGAAGTGGCCGTGCGGTTAAAGGCGCTGCAGTCTGGAACCGCAAGACCGCTACGGTCGCAGGTTCGAGTCCTGCCTCGGGCATGGATGTTTGTGATGTCCTTAGGTTAGTTAGGTTTAACTAGTTCTAAGTTCTAGGGGACTAATGACCTCAGCAGTTGAGTCCCATAGTGCTCAGAGCCATTTTGAAACCCACTAAAGAGACAGCCTACATTACACTTGTCCGGTGTGGGATCCTTACCAGGCAGGATTGACGGAGGACATCGAAAAAGTGCAAAGAAGGGCAACTCGTTTCGTGTTATCGCGCAATAGGGTCAGAGTGTCACTGATATGATACGTGAGTTGGGGTGGCAGTCACTGAAACAATGGCAGTGTCCTTTGCGGCGAGATATATTTACGGAATTTCAATCACCAACTTTCTCTTCCGAATGTGAAAATATTTTGTTGACACCCACCTACGTAGGGAGAAATGATCATCATAATAAAATAAGAGAAATGAGAGCTCGAACGGAAAGATGTAGGTGTTCCTTTTTCCCACGCACCATTCGAGAGTGGAATGGTAGAGAAGTAGTATGAAAATGGTTCTATGGACCCTCCACCAGGCGCTTAATTGTGAATTGCAGAATAACCGTGTAGACGTAGATGCCGACGCATTTGATGGACCGCAGCCTTCTGTACATCCAGCCCGCAGTCCGAGATATTTTTCTCAAAGTTCTGAAAGCATCTCGCTACATGCTAGCGCTAGGCAGATATGAGATGCAGACGCCACAGCGCTCATAACTTCATATTACTTTAGTGACACATGTGTGTCCTGTCATCCATGAAAGAGTTAATTTGTTCATATTTTTCGACAAGCTTCGAGACGGGAGACTCATTTTAAGGCAAATATGACAACGTTACTCACTAACAACATCCTGTCCTATTGTACTAAGATCCAGACGGTTCACCGCAATTCAGTCAAAGAACACTGGAAGACATGGCAAAATTGACGGACAACGTATTTCGCGGCACACGCCAGGACGATGATACCACGGAAAAATAACTGCGTCAGTGTAACAACTGTTCTTGGGATTTATATCCTGAAACACGTCGAAATGAGAGAACAACCATCTAGATTCCTACCAGGTAAGACTGCTATCGACCACTGTAAACTGTAATTATTAAAAACATTAGCGACAGAGCACATGCTCATTCGATAATAATGGGGCTGGAAATCAGAAGCAACTTTTGGGGGAAAAAAGAGAAAAAACTACGTTAGTTTCCGCTAGAAGTGATTTTAAAGAGACTGCGAAGAATGTAGGGAAGATAATTGTCTAGAAAGGACAGTTTAGTTCGACATTTCGACCTGAAACAAAATATACCTTCCCAATACCCGAATTTTTTTTTAAGTATACCGATTGGCAACATATTGAATGGACTCTTGTAATTTACGTAAAACATGTAGGTCTCTTTCGTTTTGTCACTTAATAAAAAGATATTACTGAACTACTGCAATGTAAATAGGTTAATGTGACCAACAGAAAATTCTTACAATTTACAGTGCTATCTTTACGGTATTGATGAGCCTCAGAAAAATATGGTTAGTGTTGTGTCAGCTACGTGTCTCTCCTATTGGGTAAACATCGTTAGTGGCATAAAATGCAAGTGCACGCAAATGAAAAGCTGTATACTCGGTCGTATTCTTAGTTAGTTATAAAGATATCTTTATAACTAACTGGAAGAATTTTAAATCGTTGAAAACAATAAAGGTAACCGAAGTATTTCGTTTAATTGTTAGAAGCGTTCGATGTATCATGGACTTAATTTTTGCTTTTATTGCATTACACCTATAGATCAATTCCGATGTACCGTTATAATTTATACTGGATTAGTATATAAAAAAAGTTTCTGACAGAAGTTTACTGTATCCAGGTACCATTTATTAGGGGAAGTGTCTGATGCGACACGAATTTTACTTATTCATTGAATATAAAAATAACACCATAGTATTATCGACGGCGAAGAACTCGACCAGACAAACAAATATTATCTTGTCTCTTCTTTGTTACAGTGTGAATGGTTTTTCTTTGGTTTGTTGGGAACACTAATCGATTGCTTTAGGCAATGGAACGAATACAACATAGTTTTACCTACCGTGACAGAAAAACCAATGAAAATCGCGTGGTGTGCATCTGAAGATAGAGTTATACACAACATTACGTCACAATAAGGAAGCAGGCGTCCACGAACAGTTGTCCGTCGATAGATCCAGCCATCAAGAAGACATCGGGCTGGTAACAAGTGAATGACCGAGAAAAATTGTATTAACAGAGGCTGCACTTATCTTGAGACAAGCTAAAGGGGGAAACTGAGAGCGAGGAATCTAAAAATCCTAATAAATTGCTATCTAAAGAAAATCACATTTCAGAACAGTCAAGAACAGCTGATGAAATGAACCTTTATTCACTAAAACTTTGTATCACTCAGTCATAATTAGGAAACACGTATAGTACTGGAGGAAACACATGAGACACAGTTGTCATATAACTACCAGAGCAACGATATTTGGTGGAAATGTTCACGAAACTGTCATAACGCAGTGCAGCATACTTACATGGCTCTGAGCACTATGGGACTCAACTGCTGTGGTTATAAGTCCCCTAGAACTTAGAACTACTTAAACCTAACTAACCTAAGAACAGCACACAACACCCAGCCATCACGAGGCAGAGAAAATCCCTGACCCCGCCGGGAATCGAACCCGGGAACCCGGGCGTGGGAAGCGAGAACGCTACCGCACGACCACGAGATGCGGGCTCATACTTACATAAAATTATTTACATTGATCTGTATGGTATCATTCTTACTGTAGCGACAAATATAAAATAATAAACCATCTTCCGTCACTGAAATTAAAACACAAAGTTCCGAGTACTGCAACTGACAGTTTTCACACATGGAAAGGAAATGCTTGAATAGCACACATTTGAGCAGTGTTACCTTTCTTCAATTTAAAATGCACTGATATGGTTCAGTTGTCCTAATACAATGTGTCTATTCAGGTTGTTGAAACACAGTATACTGACGAACTAGAGAGCTGATTTCTGTATACAGGTTGATGCAAAGATGGTATGATATGCAGAGTGTTTGAAAGTATCGCATTTAAGCAGCTACTGGTCTTTTTTTTTTTAATAAGACTTTCGTAAAATATTTACGAGCTACGGGAACGCTACCTGTACAAAATACAATGCTACGTATTCCGACATTAGACGTTTAGGGTCAACAGTTAAAGGTTGAGCTACATTTTCCTCGTTCTTGGCATGAACAGTAAAGGTAATACGAGTTGCGAACAATGACTTGCAAAGCGCGAATGCAAATGACGACTTTCATAATCTGAAGCAGCCGGATGTGTACACACACTATTTATTAACTGGCACTTCCGCCTGCATTCCGGTACAGAACGTGGAACAAACTTCTCCGAAGACGGCAAAGAGCACTTGCTTCCGTGGTCTGACATTTCAGACAGGAGCGTATGCCGTGTCGCGACGGGACAACAATGCGCGATTAATTAAGAAGTCCAGGCGCCGTAACTAAACTGCAGAGCAAGTGCGTGGACCTAATTGACGGTAATTACAGCGAGCACGCCTCGTCGGGGGTATTAATTCAATTGCGCCCGAGTCGAATTAGCAGAGTGCGTCTAAAGACGACGTCCTCATAGCGTGCGGGCAACTCCGCGAGATCGCTGTGAGGTAGCGTCGTTTCGGCAGCGTGACACGTCCTCATTTACAGACCGAGTGATAGTCAAGCTCTCCACACATGGTACTAACAAGGGAACCTCCCCATCGCACCCCCCTCAGATTTATTTATAAGTTGGCACAGTGGATAGGCCTTGAAAAACTGAACACAGATCAATCGAGAAAACTGGAAGAAGTTGTGTGGACCTATGAAAAAAATTAGTAAAATATACAAACTGAGTAGTCCATACGAAGATAGACAACATCAAGGACAATGGTAGTCTAGGAGCGCCGTGGTCCTGTGGTTAGCGAGAGCAGCTACGGAACGAGAGGTCCTAGGTTCAAGCCTTCCCTCGAGTGAAAAGTTTAATTTTTTATTTTCAGTTTATGTGACAAACTCTTATGTTTTCATCACTTTTTTGCGAGTGATTATCACATCCACAAAAAAACCTAAATGGGGCAAGGTAGAAGAATCTTTTTACCCATGTACAAGTTAGGTGGGTCGACAACATATTCCTGTCATGTGACGCACATGCCGTCACCAGTGTCGTATCGAATATATGAGACGTGTTTTTCTGTGGAGGAATCGGTTGACCTATGACCTTGCGATCAAATGCTTTCGGTTCCCATTGGAGAGGCAGGTCCTTTCGTCTACTAATCGCACGGTTTTGCGGTGCGGTCGCAAAACACAGACACTAAACTTATTACAGTGAACAGAGACGTCAATGAACGAACCGACAGATCATAACTTTGCGAAAATAAAGAAAGTAAAATTTTCAGTCGAGGGAAGACTTGAACGGAGGACGTCTCGTTCCGCAGCTACTCACGCTAACCACGGGACCACGGCGCTCCTGAGGTCCCATTTTCCTTGATGTTGCTTATCTTACACATGGACTACTCAGTTTGTATATTTTACTAATTTTTTTCATAGTTCCAAACAACTTCTTCCTGTTTTCTCGATTGACCTGTGTTCAGTTTTTCAAGGCCTATCCACTGTGCCAACTTATAACTAAATCTGAGGGGGGTGCGATGGGGAGGTTCCCTTGTAAGAAGAGGCGGCGTTTGTCATTAGTTCATAGTCATAATCTTAAAACAGCCACAAGACGAAATTCAACTCTCGGCATTGTACGAATGAATTAGTACAGGGAGAACAATACAGAAGGTTTTTGTCTAGTACCGCGTAACACGAAATTTAATACGGAAGGTTTACAGAGTGCTTTCCATCTGCAGCAATGAGCGTTTAGAGCCTTGAACTGAATTTCGCGATGACTTTCTGAAGAAAATCATTTTGTTTCTCTGGAAATTGAAGTCCCAACATCCTCATATGCATGTTTGAAGACTCTGCCCTTCAGAAACCCCGATTAGAAATAATCACACGGACTGATACTCAGATTACAAAGGAACCAATCATCTTGGTGTTGAAGCTTTTTTCTTCCGTGTTTGCTTTAACAATACGTATGTTTTTGGATAGGGCCCGCCCCTAGCAAAACACAGTTTTGTTTTTTAACCCATTGTTTTTTGCTAAAGGCGGACCCTATCCAAAAACATACGTATTGTTAAAGCAAACACGGAAGAAAAGACCTTCAACCCCAAGATGATTATGGGTTACAAAACAAAATTATGTTTTGCTAAAGGCGGACCCTATCTAGAAACATACGTATTATAAAGGAACCATTCCGCATTATCTGCAGTGAATGCCAATGAGTCCAGGGGAACAATCTGATCTCTAAATGTTTTCGGAAAGAAATCTAAGACGTCAACAATACAACGCTGACGTGCCCCATCCCGCATGCACTAGCAGTTCCGGTTCATTCGGCCGCGGCGTGCAGTTCATGCGCCAGTATCTGTCTGTATTTGTCCGATGTCTGTCAATAAAACTGACAAAACCCAGTATTGCATTGTGCATTGACTACGCACCAGTGACTTTTTGTTGATGAGGTGGAGCAGCAGCTTCAACGTATGGATTCCCAGTAGCGCCATTTCGGTTTGTTGTCGTATCCGTGGAGATGGAGGTGCACCTCATCAGTAAACCAGATCTGATGCGTATCAAGTGTTCCATTTTCAAATGCCCGTCATCTCATTTCCCATTGCCGCTTCACATCCCTGTTTTTAAAACGTAGGTACCGTTGAATTTTGTAATGGGAAATGTTAAGTTTTTCTATCATTATCCTCTGGAGGGACCGTCGTGATGTCCTGAGTTGCTGTGCTGCACGTCTTGTTGATGTAGTGAGCTCATCACTGGGTTATGTTGGCACTCTTTCAACATTCTCCCCAACTGGCCCTTCTTGGAATCATACAGGCACCCCGCCTTTACAGAACAATTCTACCTGTCACAAGACAGGGAAAAAATTACAATCTGACTTCGGATCTGTACTGTAATCTCGCCGAGAAGAGCTCATTTCGTATGGTACTATTCTTCCCCCAAATGTGCTGTCGAATTCCCGTCTAGCCACGACGACACGTGCAGACTTTTTGTAAAATGTGTTTACGATCGACAAACACAGTTTCAATAATAGTGTTTCCATGTCGGAATGTGACATCTGTGAGTGAGCTGTAGAATTTTCAGAGCAAAACAACATCACAACGACAATAATTTACGTCACACGATTAAACCACAGCAGACAAATACTTCCTAACACATATTTTGTGCCAAGCTGTGTTTGTTTTACGATCTCTCAGACTTACTCTGTGAGGCTGATTTATGGTGTACTTCCGGATGTTCGAATGAGTTGTTGTTTCCATTTTATGCCCTATATTTCGACGGTGTGTCCAGTCTGGTTGGAGACCAGGCAGCAAGTACACTTACCAACACGAATCGCAGCCTCTAAAGGAGACTACTGGATCGGTCGCCCGAATATTGTATACGAAAGGTAAACAACAATATTAGTTTGAACACCAGGAAGCGCATCGTTAAGTGCAGTGCTTGCTTTAGTCTCACCTCTTGCTTTCAGGCAGGCTCCAGCCTCAGAATTCCAGAAGAAGTAGACTGGAGTTTAACGCACCGTCGACGACGAGATCATTAGGGGCGGAGCACGAGATCGGATTGGGCGAAAGGAATGCGGTGACATTTTCCAGAGGAACCATTCCAGCACTCTCCTTAAGGGGAGGTTTACTATCTTTTGGTTCAAAAAATGAATTTTTTTAAACTGCATTTTTGGATCCATAAAAGTGTTTAGAATCCACCCCTGAAACGGTTTTTTCGAATACGCAACGGAAACGTTTGTTATTCGCGGTTGAACAAAAAAATGTACCTGCCTGAAGTCGGACTTTTTCACGCACCAGTTTTTTTCTTTCGGAGGACGAGTTATTGTACCGGTGCTTGGGAGGCAACACAAACAATACAAATGAAAGTTTGAACGCGTGTGTTCGGAAGTTAGCCCCCAAGCATTTGCATTCTGGTGCGAAGACTGTGGAGACTGCGACTTTCCTGGCAGTGAGCAGCTTCAACGAAGGGTATTCGGCAAATCTGAAGACCATGACAACGATGGACGTCACTCTGGGACTCTATTCGACGCAGTTCGCCAAGCATTCGGACCACCACCGGATTCAAGCGGCCGAAAACCGCTTGTCACCGGCCGTACGAGCGGCTCTGGAGCAGCGCAGGATGGCCCAGATCGTGCAGAACGCCCTCTATGAGGAAGAGGAAGGACTAGTTTATTGACCCGGAATAGCAGACTGAGGGTAAGTTGCATAATATTGCATTTATACGTAGTCAAAACTTCAAACGCGTTTTTCTCGAAATGACGGTTTTTTTATCGTTCGGTATGGTAACTTCAAATCCACTGAACCGATTGGCATGGCATGATTCTTTGTTTCCGACGAAGCTAACTAAATTGTCTGGGAGTTGTACCACTTTTATTCCGATCCATCAACTATAAATATTTTTACTTGGCTGACGAAGTCGTAAAATCGATGAAAAAACCCTATTTTGTTTCAAATGGCCGCCATTTTGTTTCCTATGGTCCAAATAACTTAAGCGATGTGCAACTCCTAAAGACTCTTATATACTTCGCTAACGTCAACTCAGTCTTGATTTCAGACGAACCGGCTGACCTGTGACATACCGCGCGTGGAGGTCTACATCGAAATTTTGTTTCGTTCAGACGGCACTTCCGCCTTTCCTCTTCGATATTTCCGGTCGAAAAAATTTGAGTTTGTAGAGGGAATATCAATAAATATTTTGACCAAATGTGACATTGATATCTATAACACATCCCGAGAGAAACATTCTCAAAGAACATGCTTTTCTCGGGCCAAAGATAGCAAACCTCCCCTTGAGCGATTCAGGGAAATCCCACTAAACCTAAACCTGGTTGGTCGTACGGGGATTTGAACCAGGGACCTCGCTAGTGCGAGTGCAGCATCCTACCATTGTGCCACCTAGCTCCGTCTCTTAAATTTAACAACCAGAGCCCAATATGAAAATAAATGTCAAACTGAAGTTGTATTTCACAGAACGAGTGCTATCCTGAAAGAAATTCATCACTGTCGTTTGAATATCACGTCGTAAACGTGGACTTTATAGCGTTAATTAAAAACCACCGGAAGCATCTAATTATACCATTATAAAAGGAAGTTCTTGATGAGGCGTTCACGTTAACAGAGTGTGAGCAGCGGGAAATAAGGAAGAATTGTCGGAAAACCTACACCATAATTACACATTACGATTTTATCGGCGTGGCTGATGATGGGTGTTGAAGTATATACAGGGTGTTAAAGTATCCCATATACTGAAGGGTGTTAGTATGGACCAAAAACTGACAAGAATATCCGGTAAACATGGGCTTTAAAACGCATACCTTAAAAGCTACGAGCACCTGTTCATCTTCGCTGCCCTGAAACACATCCTTCTATTGCAAGCTCTTTGCTATTACCGACGACCTACAGAGTGCAATAAACAAATGAGGACACAGACCTCTGTTATTGCCCATGGACACAGCGTGCAGTAAACATCTGTAAGTGTCGTTACTGTGAACCGTATTCACAGCTTTGCGTAAGTGCAGGGCACACGTTAGATATAATGGAACAATCAGTGGCGAGACTGAAATACTTCTGCATTATAGTTTAATATTTATACTTACCAGCTTAATGAAAACATTCTTTACTGCGGATGAACACCGTATTGAGCACGTCCTTTAGCGATGGTTCACCTGTTACGGTCGCATGTAATAGCTAGCAGATTACATTAGACGCTCTGATCTTTCAGACAGACAGAATAATGGCTTCTCATTTGTTTACTGCACTCTGCAGGTCGCTCGTAAAGCAAATAGCTTCCAGTTGAAGAGACCTATTTCACTGTAGTGAATTTGAGTAAATAAGCGTAGCTCTTAAGGTACGTATTTTTAAGCCCATGTTTACTGCACAATTTTTTCTTATTTTGGCCTGCTCTCAAACTACGGAATACTTTTTTTTAACACGCGGCATAATTTATAGTCGCTCTCCGCATTGTTTTGTCTGTGTGTGGAGGCTAATCTCAGGAAATTGGGTAGGTATTTTGATACGGTTTTCCCTAATAGATGGGCTGACTGACAGGAATGTTGGCGAGGCCTATATAAGCCAAACAAGTGGTCAGACCTCAGATACATAGAAGGGAAACTCCCCATTGCACCCCATTAGACTTAGACGTAAGATGGCCCAATGGATCAAGCATAAAAACAGGAAGTAGGTATACTAACTGTGAAAAGAGAAGCAAAATAGAAACAGTGAGTGGTCCAAGCTCAAGATGTGCTGCGTCGAGCATAGTTCTGTAGCTATGGCACTTTGGACTCGCACTCGGGAGGACGACGGTTCAAATCCGCGTCCGGCCATCCTGATTTAGGTTTTCCGTGATTTCCCTAGATCGCTTCAGGCAATTGCCGGGGTGGTTCCTTTGAAAGGACGCGGCCGACTTCCCTCCCAATCCTTCCCCAATCCGATGGGACCGATGAGCTCACTGTTTGGTTCCCTCCCCTAAAACAACCAACCAACCAACCAATATGTAGCTACGACGTAGTTGTCACGTGGTCACGGTCTTTGACTGCAAAGGTGGAGATCCACGTTCAAATCTCGCTCATGCCCCAAATTCTTTTTTTTTTCCACAAAATTATGACCTTTCCGTCGGGTCGTTGACGTTTTCTTTCTCCTTTTGTAGTCTGGGCAATTGTCATACTACACATTGGTTATAGAATGTGTCATGCGATAAGAATATACGAAAGTAAGTCAATTATTATCCGCAATTTAGTTATATTTTTGTTTATTTTGTTAGTGCTGTCATTTTGCTTTGATGACGCATGCTTTGTTTATTTGTTGTTATGTCTTTGCAATTTTCAAGCTGCTAGGTTAGTTTCGTTATCGCTGCCGTGCTGTTAATCATGGCTGCTCCCCTCTCTATTTGCACCAAACAAGACCAACGTTCAGTGATCCGTTTTTTGTGGTCGGAAGGCGTATTAGGTGCCGAAATTCATCGAAGACTTTCGGTACAGTATAAGAACAGTGATTTGCCACAACGGAGAGTCTACGAATGGTCGCACTAGTCTTACGCACGTGTAGACAGCGTGATGATAGTTCCAGGTAAACAATGACAGCGAGAATTTATAGGTTGTTTTTACCGTTAACTTAAATTTTGCTGCGGAGGATGGCTATGCAAACAAACACATTCTGAAATTTTTTGTCTTGAATTTGCTCGTAGAAGTTAACGTTAAGCGCCGTGAACAAAGTGACCGTGATTTTAGTTCTGCCACAGACTGCTGGTCGCCGTTTTCTTGGATATATTACACATCACGAAATTGTTGTTAGGTTAGGACGTGAGTTTAAAATCGGGGCTACAAAACCCATTGTCAGCCGGAGTTCAGTCATTCGTCACTTAAGATCAGCTTACGACAGATCATCTTCCATTTCCATCATACCTCGCAGCAGTCGCTTCCAACACTGCTTCCCGCGTTACACATTAACAGCATTTGTAAAGTAATGCACCATATTTGTGTACCGCCTCTAACCGAGTGGCAGCCAGCAGCGGATGTGGCAACACTGTAGCGGTAAGTGACAGACGTCAGCTATCAAGTAATTTTAATCGGACTGTAGTAAGAAATAATGTCGTAACAGCTCATCTGTTTCACAATGCTCTTGTCATGTACTACTTCCGTTACAAGCTACGCTTCATAGGTGAAGTCGATAAATGGGCGTTCAACAAAAGAAAATCTATTTTTCTCCCACATTAATGTGTGACATCAACTGAGGATGAGCCAAGAGAGCCGAACTTTAATAAAGGGGAAAGAAACTGACAAAGTCTCTCGTTTCAATGTGACCTTTCAATCCTAATAAATTGATAGAAGTTAGTTGTTTACAAATGAAATCCCCCGCCGTTTCATCTACTATATGAATGACATTTGCCACCACAGCATTACTGGTGCACCAAAAATAAGCTCTAAATGACCGTTGCATCTCCACATGTCAAATTTCTGCGGAACAGCTGCTCATGGCGTGTCGTCTGTTAGAAAATAAAATAATCAGCAATAGAAACACGACGACGCAGTTCAGTATAGTGGCCGTTTGCGTGGAGATCATATATACGTTCAATGGCGGTGGAGAAAGGAAGTATCATGTTGACACAAAGAACAGCTGGTTCGCGAGTTAATGAAGCCAAATCTGCTGTATGCCTCTGCCGACGGGTGCCGCGCAAAAGGTGCACATTCCGGACTCCACAGTAAAGTTGGTGTGTCTGCTGACTGCCACATTCTAGCAGCCTTACCGCATCGCAAGTGCTTACTCTGTGCGAACCCTTGTGACGTCACAGGATGCGACACCGGACACATTGTCTCGTGATGGTGCAGCATGGAGCCTGCGAATCACGATGTAGACCGTATTTCTTATGAGTTTCATTACTTGGCACAAAGCCATTCTTCTAGAGACCCTATCGCAAGCTTTCGGATATCGATATTTTTGCGCTGTCTGCCAGTAGCAAACGCTTTAAATAATCCTATATTCAATTTTTCCTTTCGCTTTTACTTGTCTCATGCAGTTTTCAGGTTTAGACCACTATCAGGCATTCCGCAAGCATTTGTTAACAATGACAAGGTACGCTCGTAACCCAATGTACGAAACAGGGAATCTGGAGATACGTAATGGTCTGCTAGTTCCTGAAGATGTGGAACTTCATCTTCCAATGAACTATAAACATATTACGTATGGCAATTTTAAGTCTCTGTGCATGTAGTTTCTCGCTCAGCGAAGAAAAACTGTTCTTAACATTCATTATCGCTAGAAAAGTGCGAACTACCGCCATCCTCAATTTTTAAAGGGGACAATCAGCACTTTTCGCAGCGCTAATATATTCTGAATGATGTCCTTAAGATGAGCTTAGGATCGAAGATTTACTGTTAGAAGTCCTAGTACCAAATTTTGTACGAGTATCTCGTATTAAATTCCAAGCCCTTCACAATTTCTGTCGGGCGAGTATATAAACGGGGCCTCCTCATTCAGATAAAAATCCACACCCATGATGCTTTCGGAAAACACTGAGTTCATCGTACGTTGCTGACTCAGCGGTTAAGAGTCACAATGGAAATTCAATAGTTCTGGAATCGTTCCCCGTGTCGATGCTTGCATAACTTTCTGGCCCAAAAGTTAAGGGAATTCTTGTTATATGTCAAAAATGAAGCTACATCATTCTTGTTGTTGTGGTCTTAAGTCCTGGAGACTGGTTCGATGCAGCTCTCCATGCTACTCTATCCTGTGCAAGTTCTTCATCTCCCAGTACCTACTGCAACCTACATCCTTCTGAATCTGTTTAGTGTATTCATCTCTTGGTCTCCCTCTACGATTTTTACTCTCCACGCTGCCCTCCAATACTAAATTGGTGATCCCTTGATGCCTCAGAATATGTCCTACCAACCAATCCCTTCCTCTAATCAAGTTGTGCCACAAAGTTCTCTTTCCCTAGTTCTATTCAATACCTCCTCATTAGTTATGTGATCTACCCATCTAATCTTCAGCATTCTTCTGTAGCACCACATTTCGAAAGCTTCTATTCTCTTTTTGTCTAAACTATTTATGTCCATGTTTCACTTCCATACATGGCTACACTCCATACAAATACTTTCAGAAACGACTTCCTGACACTTAAATCTATACTCGATGTTAACAAATTTCTCTTCTTCAGAAACGCTTTCCTTCCCATTGCCAGTCTACATTTTATACCCTCTCTACTTCGACCATCATCAGTTATTTTGCTCCCCGAATAGCAAAACTCCTTTACTGCTTTAAGTGTCTCTTTCCTAATCTAATACCCTCAGCATCACCCGACTTAATTCGACTACATTCCATTATTCTCGTTTTGCTTTTGTTGATGTTCATCTTATATCCTCCTTTCAAGACACCGTCCATTTAGTCGGTAGGCTTCCGTAACTGGCAGTGAGAGACAGTTCTCAGGTCAAGGGAAAGAATACGTACTGCATCTTCAATGTATCTACGGCTAGTAAAACCTTGCAGTGCGCAACAAACCTTCAACTTGATGAATACTTCGCTTAAGTTAGGTGTGGGCGGTGGGTGTAGTTCTCTCCCGTCTGATAATGTGAGCGAAACACAACACTTTACTCTGCGTGCACTCCACTGCGCCCAGCCATATAAACGAGCTAAAACAAACGACGTAACGTCCCCATATCGGAGGGAAGTAATGGGAAATTGCACTTGCTTGGTAGAGCAAATGAGACTTCCGCGTAGCTTCCAATCAGTAAAGGTTTACCAACATTACGTGCCTTTCCACAAGCTAAAAAAGCATTTATACTTCAACGTCTGGTAATTGACACTGTTCACCGCTTGTGAAGTTCTCTCGCGATAACTAGTCCATTCTCTGACCTCGCTGGTCAGCGTACATGTCCGGCTGAAGCAGGTATCCCCTCGAAAGAGATCTGTAATAAAGTTTATTGCAGATTACTACTGGTAATTTTAGTAGGGTTGCCATTTATCCCGCTACAGGTGGGTTTACCCCGGTTTTCCTGATGAAAACTAGACTCCTGTTTAAACCTTGTTGGGATATGTAAAAATCTCGATCATATGAAACGAATCCTATTTCACGTAACAAAAAATGGTTCGAATGGCTCTGAGCACTATGGGACTTAACTTCTGAGGTCATCAGTCCCTTCACGGTCAACGAAATTATATGTGGACCTAATGTAGGGGCTAATATCTTACATGAAAATATGGGCTGCAGGCCGAAAGAACAACCCTGTGTGCATGTATCTTCTGCCCTTCAGCACACAATGTGACATCAACCGGTGATTGAGCTTGCAGTAAATGTAAGAACACTTATGCCAGATGATTTTGATAATTGTTCCACTTTAGGCAATAATGTTCGTGCTGAGGTCATCAGTCCCCTAGAACTTAGAACTAATTAAACCTAACTAACCTAAGGACATCACACACATCCATGCCGGAGGCAGGATTCGAACCTGCGACCGTAGCGGTCGCGCGGTTCTTCACGTAACAGTTCATCCATTATGTGAGTGAATAACTTAAGATGCATTCTTGTAAACACAACTGGCGCACACTTTCAGTAGCGAGTCAAAAGCCAATTAAAACAATTGGTTGTTCGCGAAGCATTTTTAAAAAAATTAATTCGTCCCGAGGCAGCGAAACGAATTATGTGTCAGTGCTGAAAAAGAATCAAAAGTTGCAACCCAAGTTTACCAACAAATGGTTTAACAGAACCAAAAATGTTTGATTCAGAGTGTCCTGTGTGTCTTTTCTGTTCGATTGCTTCACGGAAGCGAAAATTACATTAAAAAACACACGTTAAACACTCTCGACTTTGTTCCTTTCAGAAGTAGCAGTTCCGTAAAAATTCAATTTTTTTAAGAAAAAACTTGGCAGTCTTACATGTTAGTGAAACATAACACTGAAAATGAATTAAAAATCGGAACCTTAAGTCCTTGACAACGAAAAGAGAAATCTAATATCAAACTCTGCGTATTATGATCACAGTCATTTACTTCAAACGATCGGCTGATTTCGACGATGTGTCTTCTTTCAAGCGCTTTTTCATAACGTGAACGCCTGTTACTTAAGTACTTCATGTTGCGAGTAAGCGACTGAAGGTGGCAAATCGTCGAAATCAGCCGATCGTCTGAAGTAAATGACTGATCGTAAAACAAACAAGGTGGAAAATGTTGACTTGTAAAGAAATTTTTGGCTTTAGTATCTAACTAAATCTGTAATACACGAAGGCAATGGGTATCTCTGGAAGAGGACATAAATTATGGTCTAATTTAAATTAGTTGGCATCCGATACAGACCCTATGGTTAAAGCTCATTTTTTGTCGGTGTTTTCTTTCAAGTATGTAATTATGGAACTATAGCAAACACAAACTACTCTCTTTTAATAACCAAACATGTTTCGGTGAAGTGTCACCATCGTCATCGGGTTCACTGATTTTCTTAGTGTTATATATTGATGTTCATGCAACATTAAAAAAATAAATGAACCCACTAACGATGGTGAAATTTCACCGAAAACATATTTTATTTTTAAGGAAGTGGACTTTGTGCTTGATAAAGAGAAAACCATACTTCCATTATTATATTTTGAGATCCGAAGTTTGTGGCGTTCTTGCTAGAGGTCTTATCTGAAGCCAGCCGCCAATACGCACGCGCTCTCCGCAGGCGTATGAAATCTCTTTTCACACTCTCCAACAAAAACGGCGTAAAATATCTGAATTAAAGTATGGTACTGAACTCTACAGGGTCTCTAAACACGTCAAAATTCTGTTGTCGATTTCAATTGGAGCTGAAGGCTTTGTTTGCAAGGGGAGTGAGAAGGCTGCTCACTGCCGCATTACTTGTTCAATATCTTCATTGAGGAGATCGTATCTAAACTTAAACATAAGACCAAATGGCATAAAATTCAACGGACAGGAAATCAGTTGTATAAGGTTTCGAGATGACGTTGCATTAACTGCAGATTCGTAGTAAGAAATGAGAAAAATGTCGTGGAGTTTTATCGTCAACATTAAATGAAGCAAAACAAACTGAATACTTCAAAAGCCATGTTAATGATTGTCAGAAATACCAATGAAGATACACAAACAAAGTTCAGGATAGATGGTACAACAATGTAGTCAGCTCTACTATTTACGAAGCATTGTCACTCGAGACAATCCTTGCTAAACAGGCTTCAGTAACAAGAAACAGTTTCTGACAAGCAAGCACGTAAGTATTAGAACTACAAAAGAAACCATCAAAACATCTCTTTTGTCACATAGCTGTGAAACATGGGTCCTAATGAAACTGGATACATGACGCCTGGAAGCAATGGAAATATGGATGTGCACAAGTATCCTGAAAATAAAACGGAGAGAAAAAAAAAATCGTACGAGTGGGTCCTCGCAGAAACAGATGAAACAGGAGAACTGATCACTGCCATGTAAAAGAGGAAAACAAAATTCGTTGGCCACACGTTACGCGACAACGAATTGTTGACCACTATATTGGAAGGAAAGGTTGAAGGGAAAAAAGGAAGAGGAAGGAAGCGGATGAATCATCTTATTCCGTGACGGATGGAATTAAATTCAAACAGTACGCCGACTTGAAATTCTCAGCAGGTGAGAGAGAAATTTAGTTGCAGCGACGAGACACAGCCTTTGGGAGAAGAAGCAGAAAGAACAAGATGATGATGATGATGATGTCTCGAAAAGACTGAACTTACTGAAATTAGTTGTCTTCGTTGATTACCAGAATACCTCGCTCAGCAACAGATTTTTCGAAAGTTTCCTGTTGCATTACGTTCCCTGTGCAGAAGCTTCGGAAAAAGAGTGTTTTGGTCACAATTTTGTCAATATTTAATTTGCACCAAGTATCACGTTTAAAAGGGTGTCTCACAAAAATCACATGAAAATCACGAATTCACGTATGGTATTTTTACATATCTCTCAGTATGTCGGAAATTTATTCTGAATTTTGGGAACTGGCAGGTAGAAGACTTAGCGTAGCACACTAAAATTGGAAAATGCCAGACTCCAATTGGTGTCGAGGGAGTACTTTCAACAGGGCTATGGAGGTTTTCCAATCAGTAGTACATACATCGTCACGCTTCCCGTACATATAAAACATTCTACACTGAACAATTCCTACATTAATATACACTGTAGTTAAGAGGCATTAATCTGTTATCGAAATTGTTTTGCAAAATACGAAAGCAGTTTCCAGAACTATTCAGATGGATTAACTGATACTCAACCACCCTATTGTTAACGGAGATAGAGAACTCATATCATCCTTGCAAGTCAATTATCTACTCGGAATTCGGAATGATTGTCCTTAACGTAAAACCCTTAAAACTGGGTTAATTTGGAGACCGAAATGGTTAATTAAGCATAATCGCATCGGAGGTGGTATCCTACTATTTACTCATCTGCATTTCACTTCATATCTCCAGTAAAGACGTTATATTCACTGTTACACACAAAATTCGGGCTAAAGTGTTTCCATTTTATAATTATTCTTATTTCAGGACTATCCTGCAATCGATTGATTACCAAACTGTCCGCCCGAACCAGGCAGTGGTTCATTTGATTTTCCTAGTACGTAATACTTCTACTAGTTTGGTATCAAATGGCTCTGAGCATTATGGGACTTCACTTCTAAGGTCATCAGTCCCCTAAACTTAGAACTACTTAAACCTAACTAACCTAAGGACATGACACACATCCATGCCCGAGGCAGGATTCGAACCTGCGACCGTAGCGGTCGCGCGGTTCCAGACTGTAGCGCCTAGAACCGCTGGGCCACTCCGGTCGACTAGTTTGGTATCTTTCTTTTCACTCTATCGACTAACATATTTCAATCCCAGCTCACATATGGCTTTAGCCAGGACTTTCCTCTACGAATAGGTCTTCCGTTGGCTCTGTTCCTTCCATGCTAGCTACAGTAACTTTTATTATGTGCCAGAATTTGTCATTACTTTTTTTTCCGACTGCCTTTGGACCCACGTTTCAAGCCTAAACGACTTACTTTATACAAGGGAAGCCAGCTTCCTTTTTGTCACCTGTAGCTCCTCCTAATATATCCTTCCTTGCAACATACCAATGAGGGTAGCGCTGTGATTAGCACACTGGACTGACATTCGGGAGGACGACGGTTCAAAGCCGCGTCTAGCCACCCTAATTTAGGCTTTCCGTGATTTCCCTAAATCGCTTAAGGAAAACGCCGGGATGGTTCCTTCGAAAGGGCAAGGCCGCTTTCCTTCCCCCTCTTTCCCTAATCCGAGTTTGTGTTCCGTCTCTAATGACCTCGTTGTCGTTGCAACATCTAATTCTATATTTCTTCCTACGAGACAAATTCTTTGTCTTCTTTACATAGCTGTACCTTCCAAATTTGTAAGTGTAGCGCGATAATAATTTTTCTATCGTTCATCACTCCGATTTTGTTTTGTTTCGTCCGTAACCCGAATTCTATGATCTTTGCCGTTCTGTACCTGTCAGAATGGATTTGCCTTCCACAAATCCCACTATAGTTATTTGTTATCCTTGCGCCACCATTCCAGTTTTGATGTTTTCGTTCCATTAATCGCCGTTGGTTAGAGAAACTCAGTATTTTTTTTTTCAGTTCGCCCTCAGAAACGCGCTGCTGGGATCGTAATAGTTCGAAATAACTACTAGTATCTAGCTACGAAAGAAATCCTCGGGGAACTTAAATAGGAATTGGAAGAAACATTATTCTCATGCACCTCTGTTGGGTAAGTTAAAAGTATTTTAAGGAGACTGAGCAAGAACTATACTGCCAGCTTCGTATACTTTACGCGGTCATCATAAAAATAATACGACTGGGATTAAGGAACGGACTGAGGCAGCTGAGTATCGTTTCCCCATAGCTTCATACCGACTGCAATAAATTGGGGCGTCCTTAGCATAGGTACGAAGTCCCTCCCTCCATGCTCTGTGGAATGAAATCAAACTCCTACAATTATCTAGGTGCAACAATTTGTAGGGAAATGAAACGAAATGATCACATATGTTCAGTCGAAGGTAAAACAAGGTTTATTGATAGGCTACTACGAAAATGCCACGAAAATACAGAAAGAAATATTTTCCGAAAGTCCCATGCAACCCATCCAAAAGCACTGCTCATTTGTATGGGACCGATACTAAATATGTGTAACAGGGGATACTGAACGTATAAAAAGAATGGCAACACGAATGATCACAGACTTGTTTGGACCACGAGAGAGCGTCACTGAGCAACTGAAAAACTGACAGATGCTTGAAGATGGAGGCCAACCATCCCACAAAATTCTTCTTACAAAGTTTCAAGTAACAATTCTATTAGAAAAAAGAATATAGGAATATATTACAACCTCACCCATATAAGACAAGATCAGGCAAATTACAGCACGCACGGGGCCGTTTAAGTAATCATTCTATCCACGTTCCTTGCTCGACTGAAACGAGAAGAAACTTTATTCGTAATATGTGGCACAGTCTGCCACCCACTTCACACTGATTTGCAGAGTGCAGATGAAGTACAATGAATGGCTTGCGGAATGCAAATGCAAAACAGCAATGGCAGTGAGGTGCAAACCTGCCTTAGGCTTTTTAATATCCCCCTGTTAAGATTTGCACGTGAGTCACAAGGTAGCACTAATAAAATTGCATAGTTTCCGGGACAAAATGTTACTATGTCTGTGTCAGAGTGCGTATGCTGAGTCTATCACATTATGAATCTAGACACAGGTGTAAATACTTTTAATTCGAAAATATTACCCCACATTACGGTCATAAATAGTAGGCACATGTCTTGAATAGCAGTATTATTGTCTGCGCATGCAGATTAACAGCGGATCAAGTTACCTTAGCGAGAGATGTAACCGCACCGGAGGAACTTGTTCACGCCTCACCAGATATAATTTAGATTCGTTGATGTAACTATTTACTCACCTTGAAGGGCGCAGATACTCTATGTCGAACCAGTATTGCACGACACTGCGTATAAATTTAAGGAGACATTGCGTATCAGTCAGCGACAACTTTTTGGCGGATGTCTCAAGCGTGCAACAGGTTTTTGAGTTAAGCTGTTCGCGCATAGCCACCGCGATATACTAAGTTCGCAAGTTTCCTGAAGCCGGTAGCATTCGTCTTCTGACGTCAGCGGTTCCAACATGGCTGGCTCTGAGCACTATGGGACTCAACTGCTGAGGTCATTAGTCCCCTAGAACTTAGAACTAGTTAAACCTAACTAACCTAACGACATCACAAACATCCATGCCCGAGGCAGGATTCGAACCTGCGACCGTAGCGGTCTTGCGGTTCCAGACTGCAGCGCCTTTAACCGCACGGCCACTTCGGCCGGCGGTTCCAACATGGAATCAATGCTTAGAACAGAGGTACAGGGTAAATGCAACTGTTCAACGGCAAAATGTAAACGGTGTAAGGTGTCCAAAATTTTCTGTTTTTATAAATTTCTGTCGTACTGAATAAATCAGTAAGTTTTAATGTTTACAAGGGCGTACGTATAAATGTTTCAGTTTTTATTTATAAGTTAACCAGTAGCGAATTTGTTCGAAATGAAACTGCGATTACCGGATGAAGAATATGGTTTTATGAAGTGTACTACACAAAGTGCGTGGCAGAGACTTTTACCAGATATTAATGTTTCCTTTCATTCCATTGACGAATGAATCTTAGGAATAATGATTGATCTAAGGCTTATGCCATTGCTGTTGTGACTCAATGTTGTCTCATTGTTTCCTGCGGCAGCTACGGGTGGCGGATTGAAAATTATTTCTAGGTTCCGTGATACCGGCCCTTAAAAGTTGGCACATTTTTACGATGTATTTACAGTCTTGTGTCAAGTGGGTGTCCTACATTAGATATTGCTTAATTTCTGTTGTTCTGCCCTCTCAGAAACCACACAAATCATTCTGTGTTCATGCCCTGTGTGTCTTGTTGAAATAGCGGGATGTGGATCTAACAGCGTTTCAGCACAGGCAGTACAAGTGTTTGAAACGTCCCCTTAGAAAAATTAATGAATTACTGTGTTGATAAACCTTTTACGTTATTTGATTTTCAAACAGCTGAGCAGAACTGACGCACTCAGACATTTCTCTCTTTACTTATTCTAATCAACACTAAACTGACACACAATATTTTTAGCGCAACCCAATCTGACTTTCAAAAATCCCTACAAAAGAATGGCCCTGACTAACAATAACCTATACCTTTCATGAATCACTCACCTCACAAAAAATATTCGTTACTCGAATTACTGCAATACAGCGAGCGCCAATACTGCCAGCTAAATAAAAGTTTCTAACTACTGAAGGCACTAACTACTGATAGGCATAATTAGCAAATGGAAGATATTGATAGAGAACAAACAATGTATTTACCTTAATAATATTCAAAAGTCATCTCATATATATATATATTATATCAGTTCATAACATCCAGTCTTACAAATTTCGTTTTTCTGACGGACACACGTCCAGATCGTCCGCTCTCAAAGTTCTGCCATCTCTCTTCCCACATCCACCACTGCTGGCGGCTCACCTCCAACTGCGCAACGCTACGCGCTGTTCACATACAACTGCCCAACACTACAGTAGCGAATATTCCAACAATACACACAGCACAGTCAGTGATTTTCCTACAGAACCCTACGTGGCGTTACCAACATAAAAACCTAAACAGCCTGCTTACATGTTTTGTGAGTGATCTCTTTCACTGACTAACTGCAGCGTTCCATTGTCCCTGTGTTAAATAAAAGGCTGCCATTTGCTTGATGCACGAGTGAAATTTTCATCGCCTCGTTGACTTATGTGGCACGATGGAATGGAGTAGTTAATAGTTAAGCGGAAAGCTTATACATGCCTAAGCGTTACCGGAAGTACGCAAGTAGCTGCAGAACTTACCCTAATATAGTGTATTCTTTGCTGGCTATCGGGTCTAACATTAAGGAAACAGAATAATAACTGAAGTAGCAGTTGATGAGAAATGTTTGCCAACATCTGTTCGCAAAGCTTCGCTTCATACCGTTTGCTTGTTTCTTCAAAACAAAATGTTTGTTTACATGAATGTAGATTTCCCACCGTATATTCCTGAGGGAGAGCCATCTGTCTTACGGGACTTTCGTCAGAAAACGAGTTGTCGTAAGGTTGCGGTTTTTTAAATTAAAAGCCCGACGTATGAAAGCTCTGCGGGCTGTTACAGAAGCGACACACGACTGGAAACACGATATCTTTCCATCACTTTTGTTGTTATGGCTGCAACTGCGGAATCTGGTCAACGAACGGATGTTATTGGTAACTGAGTTTGTGCGTCAACGAACACGAAGAACGCGCAATTCAAAGAGAGAAACGCTCGACAAGACATATCGGCTTGATCTAGCAAACGAGTAAGAAACTAATGACATAATATTACTAACCCAGGTCGGAGAAGGGAAGGAGTACCGGGGGCCGATCCCGACTCCTTCCTTCCGCCTCTAGCCCGCTGTGCGGTGTGGCCCAAAACGGTCACCGGAAGCGGCGGTTTCTGTGGTTAACGTCACGTAAAACCCCCGCCACGAGCAGAGCCAGCAAAATAGACAGGCGCAGGCGTACATAATAAAATATCACGAATGGATGCGATTAATTTAAGCTCTTCTGGCCTTTCGCTTGCCACTATCCTTACTGACAAGGGAACCTCCCCATCGCACCCCCTCAGGTTTAGTTATAAGTTGGCGCAGTGAATAGGCCTTGAAAAACTGAACACAGGTCAATCGAGAAAACAGGAAGAAGTTGTGTGGAACTATGAAAAAAAAAAAAGCAAAATATACAAACTGAGTAGTCCATGCGCAAGATAGGCAACATCAAGGTTAGTGTGAGTTCAGGAGCGTCGTGGTCCCGTGGTTAGCGTGAGCAGTTGAGGAACGAGAGGTCCTTGGTTCAAGTCTTCCCTGGAGTGAAACGTTTACTTCCTTTATTTTCGCAAACTTATGATCTGTCCGTTCCTTCATTGTCGTCTCTGTTCACTGTAATGAGTTTAGTGTGTGTTTTGCGACCGCACAGCAAAACCGTGCCATTAGTAGACGAAAGGACGTGCCTCTCTAATGGGAAGAGAAAACATTTGATCGCAAGGTCATGGGTCAACCGATTCCTCCACAGGAAAACACGCCTGATACACTCTTATACGACTCTGGTGACGGCATGTGCGTCACATGGCAGGAATATGTTGTCGACCCACCTAACTTGTATGGGTAAAAAGATTCTTCTACCTCGCCCGATGTAGGTTTTCTTGTGGATGTGATAATCACTCCCAAAAAAGTGATAAAAACGTAAGAATTTGTCGCATAAACTGCAACAAATGAATGCAACAGTTTCACAGTCGCACAGTTTTCCCTGTGTTCTGTCAAAATATATGTTTTTAACGTTTTCAAAATGTTCCGTGTGTAGACCGTCAAATCCTGCATATGTCCAAGCAAATCTGAACATGTCCTGGAATTTTGGAGAGCGAAGTTGATTACATAAAAAATTGAACTTTTCACTCGAGGGAAGACTTGAACCAAGGACCTCTCGTTCCGCAGCTGCTCACGCTAACCACGGGACCACAGCACTCATGAGCTTACACTATCCTTGATGTTGCAAATCTTGCTCATGGACTTCTCAGTTCGTATATTTTCCTTATTTTTTTCATAGTTCCACACAACTTCTTCCTGTTTTCTCGATTGACCTGTGTTCAGTTTTTCAAGGCATATCCACTGTGCCAACTTATAACTAAATCTGAGGGGGGGGGGGGTGCGATGGGGAGGTTCTCTTGTGAGTAGGAATAACCAAGCAGAATACTACAATGTCGTAAAAAAAATCACCAAAAAGTTCATTAACTAACAGTTTAGTTTCTGTCACAATATTAAGAATAAAAAAAAAACGAGAAATTAAGGGTAAAAAAAGGCCCCTATATTCGTAAGCAGTTGCCAGAGGAGAGAGACAGTGCACCCGTTTTATTACGCAGCTACTTCGGTACTGATAGCTCATTATACTAAAATCTTCCGCCTTAGCGCTAAAAAGTGTCAGTAATACCTAAACACATTGCGATATGACTGAAAAATACCCATATTAGTCACTTTATTTGCTACAGTCACGGAGTTCGATGAACTACCCAATATGGATCAAAACTGTATCCAATACGACGCGCTTTAATTTCTCTCTCCTCTGTCCCAGACATCATTTATGTTTGTGTGAAGGATAACAAAATAAAAATGCGTTTCACATAATCAAAATTCACCTGCACAACATTCAGGTTGGAAACATATCGACCGTATCTTCTCACCGTTACAAGTGCTATTGCTTGTTGTTATATACGTACCGAACGGCCACGTGTATTGTTACCGCCAATGCTTTTGCAGAACTCTTAACGGGACACCTTGGGTCGTTCACTATCTTCTTACTTGTATCAGTATCTTACTTTCGAGCATCCCAGTTGCATGGGATTTCGATCAATTAGCATCTTATACTCTATTAAATAACTTTCATGCTTCAGTCGGTTTTTACTAATAATTATTAACACGAATCGTTTCGGCAGCGTACTGTCTTCATCAGGTGCATTACAGTTACATCTACATTACATTAGTAAAAAGTGATTGAAGCAGTAGAAATTTTTTCATAAATTTATCATAGAGTCGCTGACCTCAACAAATTTCATACAACATGGATGAATTACAATTACGATTTTCAAACAGAGTATTTCGCAATTATCTCTTCATGCATGTGAATTTGTTTAGTTATTTATTCTGTTCCCCGTCGGCTTAGGTTCTTCTTACACTCAGAACTAAAGTGGAAGTTTAAAATCTTCAGAAAATTGCATATTAGGTGTAATGATCTCTCTCCGACGTAGCTCAATCACTAGATACGAAGCCCCATATCTGCTCTGGCTCCTATATACTCTCCACAAGCTGACTTCGTAAGATTCAACGTTATTACTTTGTTCGTTGGAGAACAGATGTGCATATTTATACGATACCAAGTAACTTGGACTAATAGTACGAAAAATTTAGAAAAACACTACGATTTTCAGTGAGTCAAACACAGTGGAAAACTGTTGGACAGACAACGCATCATGGCTAACTATCTTCATTCCGGAGGTGTCGGCTGCTCCTGAGAGGAGTGGAAAAAAAAGATACTTAAGATTTACGATCAGTTTTACGAACCCTGAGCCGACAAAAACTGACATGCTGTTCTTTGCGGAAGGCTTGTTTCAATTTTATAAATGACATAAAATTCGGAGGTTTATGTGGATATGTGCAGCTGCATATTTACCACCAAAGTAACAAACTAGTTCCAATTTCGAACAGAAATATTCTCCATAAAATTACCTCCATTGTTTGTTATTAATTGTAACCTTTTACAATATTTTCTCTAAAAATTAGGTAAAAAAATTTTCTGCACAGTTCCGGTCCACATCATGGATTTTTCGTTAAAACATCCGTATAAAATCATAACGAGTGTTTGGTATTAAATACAATATAGTTATCAACCTCTTTAATGCGATGGTTACAGAGGTTAGCATTAACGTTACAGAATAGATAAATCAGAATTTTGGAATGCCGCTGGTCACACTATGCCTGATGGAGCAGCTACGAAATCGCTTTGCACAGTTCCTCCATTTTCTTTTCCGTTTCTCTAGCATTTGCGCACCACTTGACATTTTATGCTTTTTGGATTCCTCGGCTCTGAATTGCCTTTTCTATAATTCCGAGCAAATTTATGAGTCATATGAGACGATATCTTTCATTACATGTGATTTTCCAATGGAATACCAGTTTTTATTTATATTCCGGTGAATATTTTTATCGTCTCATTTTGGGTCCTAGCAGTGCTCCACAAACTCTTCTCAATGACTTTAGAATCAGTGTCCCTGGGAAAACATGTTCCCAAAGCTTCTCAAAGCTAATTCGTAACAATAATGCGCACGCCGCTACACTGGTAAGATGACGTCACAACCAAAAGACGTAGTGCGCGATAAACACACACAGTCGAGATTTGTCCGCTGTGGGATCAAATACTATTTATGCACTATCAGTCACGTAGCAATTCAAACCTAACTGAATTTTGTCACACTAGAAAGATCGATCGACGAGCGAGCATACGTTTTCGCGTCAAAAGAGAAGAAATATATTAAGACTTTCGCAACGCGGAAGTCTGTCAAATGGAAGGGGGTCAGAATACGTTTGCCCAGTCAAAAGGGGCACACCTTGTAAGGTGATAACCAGCACGCAAGCGCTAGCGCACTTACGGCACGTTTCCAGTTGCTTCAGCCTTAAATTTTATTACCATTTTCCGCTACCAGTAGCTAATAACAGCTATCAAGAAACGAAATACACCTCCATCAGTGCACGACCTTTTGATTGCAGTTATTTCCACATTATATGATACCGGCTGGCGTACACAGGTGTTAAGAACTGTCAGCGGTTTAATAATAGACAATCTACGTTGCAGTCACGGGAAACCACGTCAATGGAAGGCCCTCCCGATGACCTTGGTTCACTGGCTGATTTGGGTGACTGCGTCACTATACTTGCTGAAGATAAGAGTCTTCCCCACTTAACGACTTTACGTAGCGTCGTCAGCGACGTAGCTTACACGCGCTACCGTCTGCATTGCGCAACGGCGGGAGAAGGAACTGGCTTCGTTGCAGTGTAAATATATGTATCACCTTAATCAGAGCGTTCGGAACGGAATGTGAAACTTGCTACATTTATGCAAAGCGTCTCTCTACTCAGTGGTCATTGTCACTGATATCCGTGTCGCTTACTTAATATTTTGAAAGCTATCCCTATCAGCATTTAGAGGCAATATAACTAAAAATTTATACTTCTGGCTTAGACTCTATGAACTCAGACTACGCTCTATTCATTGTTTCTTCCATATGCGCAGTTCAATAGAGATTTCATACCTGCTACAACACTTTTCAAATCAACATATCCCTATGGCAGGAGCCTCTGTCGATTCAGTAGGCAGATGGAATGAACCTGCTTCGGCCACGGCGTCTGTACGAATATTACAAACGAGCGCTTTTGCGTACACCACGCGGCTAGCAAAACGTTAAAAGCAAGTCGCGCTTTGCGAAGTTGTTTACACATCAAAGACGCAGTGTCGGCGGACGTCCTAGCTGAGAAGCGACTTTTAGAAGAACGAGGGAACCAAGTCACCGAACTGAAAACGGAATCGCAAGTATCTGATCTTGTTTTGCAGTGCAGCGTTTGGCTGCTGTGGCTAGTCAAAAAGCCACAGTAAAGTTTTTTTTTTCTTACTTATCCGTATGGCAAAGCAGAACGAAACTGTTGCCCTTTAACAGCCTCTGTTAAAGATTTTTGAACGCGGAACATAACCTCGTCCTTCACAGTAGTGATATTTATTATGCTATTCGCTCTAGAAATTATTGCGTATTATGATGGAGACCACGCGGAGAAAGAAATGAATTTAATGAAACGATATAAATGCAAAAATTGTTAAAACAAAGTATTATGCGCAGTCCGAACGATCCCTTGGCAAAACACGATGTGTCGTAATTTTATTTTATAAGCAGAAACTTCGAAGTAGTGAGAAGTCCGGGAATGTTTGACAACTTAGCAATCATTTTGTTTCTCATAAATTCATCATATTTCGTGCAGGATAAATCTGAACTCTATTGACAAAACTTTGAGTGCTGTTCAGGGCTATTCTCTGAATATTTTTGTGTCTGTTTCCAATGGGTCTTAATGGAGTAATTGCTATCCGCTAGATTTCTTACCCCTGTTTATCTTTGTAGGCGGTATGTGTTGAGTTGTGTTTCTTCTCCGAGTCACAGTACTTGCTGCCTACAGCAATAGGGTCTGCTTTACTCTTTGCCTTCAACCTTTCCTTCTACCGAGGTTTCGACAGTGTTCATTGTGTGTTAACAATGGTGCACAGCGGAATGGATAAGTTTAATCTGGAAGAGTTGGTTGATGTTCACCTCGTGTATGAGTTCACTGAATGGAATAGTAAACAACGGCGTGATGAGATGTTGCGAAGCCAACCACGTATCAGTACTTTTGCGTCTGTTCGTCGGTGCATACGAGAAACACTGCGTTTTGAGATTAGGTACGGCGATTGCTTGGAACAAGTTTTTTCACTGTTCTGAAAATACTCACAGAAACGAAGGTAAGGTGGACAAATACCGAATAAATTATTTTACACGATTACTCTACAACAAGGAACCGGCGTCCTAGAGTCCCTTATAGCAATATACTCAGACTTTTTATTGGTACAGTTTGCGTGCTACCTGTGTAAGTTGAAGCAACGAGTATACTACCAGGGACTATGCTGTCGTTTTGTAAGTTATAATTTCTCAGCTTCATCTCACCTACATATATACTCCGCAATCCACCATACGGTGCGTGGCGGAGGGTACCTCGTACCACAACTAGCATCTCTCTCTGTTCCACTCCCAAACAGAACGAGGGAAAAATGACTGCCTATATGTCTCGGTACGAGCCCTAATCTCTCTTATCTTTGTGGTCTTTCCGCGAAATGTAAGTTGGCGGCAGTAAAATTGTACTGCAGTCCGCCTCAAATGCTGGTTCTCTAAATTTCCTCAGTAGCGATCCACGAACAGAACGCCTCCTTTCCTCTAGAGACTCCCACCCGAGTTCCTGAAGCATTTCCGTAACACTCGCGTGATGATCAAACCTACCAGTAACGAATCTAGCAGTCTGCCTCTGAATTGCTTCTATGTCCTCCCTCTATCCGACCTGATAGGGATCCCAAACGCTCGAGCGGTCAGAGAAAATTTGCCCTCCATATCGAGAGAAAACTATCTCACTGCTAAATATACTTGACTGAGATTGGGCATATCGTATTGCATAAAAACGTTCTATGAGAATAATTAAGACCTTAATCCTCTCATTTTACAAAGTATTTTTGGTGTGTTTACGAAATGAAAAAAAAAAATCTTTGTTCCTCCTCAATGTCTGTTGGTTAGATTGCGATATTTATTACTTTGTTTGTGTACTACGACACCTCGTAACGCACTGTCTGCTCGGAGTTGACAGTGCCGTAAGCGGCGAGCATGTGCAGCGACTCACCCGAGTAGCACCATGCGGGCCACACGACCGGGCTGACGGTGTCCAGCTCTCGCATCATCCGCGACGCCCGCTCGCAGCCATCTCGGGTCACAGCAGCCAGCGGTCCGACCTCGGAGAACTCGCGCTGCACTCGTGTGGGGGGGTTCACGCCGCTCGCCGGCACAGATCACTCACACACAGCACGTCTACACCTGCCGAGCGCACGGCATGCACTGAGCCGGGTGACGCCGCGCGGGGAAGGGGGAGGGGGGAGCGCCGGCGGAGCGCGGGAGTGGGGGCGGCGGCGGCTGCGCGGGCAACAGGTGGGTGGCGGGGAGGGGCGGATGGGCGGGGCCACCCGCGCTGCCCGGCAGGTGCAGCGCGCTGGCGCCCCGCGAGCGGAGGGCGTGGCATGGCGAGCCGAGCCGAGCCGGACAGCGCTGCGCGAAGACACGCGACGCCGCTGCGTGTGCGCGCCGGTCGCAGGCCGGAGCCGCGCGTCCACAGGAAGAGGGCTGAACCCATCCGCTTCCTAGCACGTCAAATCAATGAAGGAGAGTACTCGGCGATTAAGTGTATGGGAGCTTTCCGAGAGGAGCATCGCTCGTGCGAAAATCGGCTGACCCGTTTCTCTCCAGAGAACTAGGGACGAACGGTAACAGGCGGATTCCATATTCCTAGATTTACGTAAAGAGTCTGACACGGTGCCACACGATTACCGAAGGTACAAGGATATGGATTGGGTTCCCTGATATGCGAGTGGCTCGGAGACTTCTCGGGCAACAGAACCCAGTACGTTGTCCTCGGCGGCGAGTGGTCATCAGCGATACCGCCACGAGTGCCTACAGTGTGCACCTAAATTCCCTTATAGACTTTGAGGACAGGTTCGTTACACCAAGAGAAGGAAAGAAGTTTACTAAAAATGGGGTCTAAAATGCATACCTTAAGAGATATGAGCGCTTGTCCATCTTCGCTACTGCAAAACACACCTCTTCTAAGGCAAACTCTTTGCTTTCCCTATTTTGGGACAAGATAGTGTGGACCAAAACAAGAAAGAAAGAAAGTCAAACAAATATGAGTTCTAAAAATCATACCTTGAGAGGTATGAACACTTACTCATTTTCGCTATTATGGGCCACTGTCTTGCTACTGAACGAGCGCGCGCGTACGGGAAGATGCAGGCGTTGAGTCCTTGTTTGTTGGACATCTTGTTTTGGTGCCTAATACTTCCTCCCAAAATATGGAGAGCAAAAAGCTGCTAGTAGAAGAAATGCATTTCACAGTATCGAAGATGGACAAGCCCTCATTGCTCCTAAGAAACACACATTAGAGTCGACGTTTACCAGACTTTTTCGTCGTTTTGGTGTAAACAATCTCTCCTTAAAAGCTGTGAAGGGGATGTAGTTACAACCTGTGTAAAAAAATGTAAAAAAAAAAATGCCGTGCGGCTAGGGCCTCCCGTCGGGTAATCCGTTCGCCTGGTGTAAGCTTTTCGAGTTGACGCCACTTCGGCGGCTTGCGTGTCGATGGGGATGAATTGATGATGATACGGACAACACAACACAATACCTTGCCCCTGAGCGGAGAAAATCTCCGACCCAGCCGGGAATCGGGGACTGATGACGTCACAAGTTAAATCCCATAGTGCTCAGAGCCAGCCGGGAATCGAACCCGGGCCGTTACTTATGACACTCCGTCGCGCTGACCTCTCAGCTAGCAGGGGCGGACAACCTGTACATACACTCCTGGAAATGGAAAAAAGAACACATTGACACCGGTGTGTCAGACCCACCATACTTGCTCCGGACACTGCGAGAGGGCTGTACAAGCAATGATCACACGCACGGCACAGCGGACACACCAGGAACCGCGGTGTTGGCCGTCGAATGGCGCTAGCTGCGCAGCATTTGTGCACCGCCGCCGTCAGTGTCAGCCAGTTTGCCGTGGCATACGGAGCTCCATCGCAGTCTTTATCACTGGTAGCATGCCGCGACAGCGTGGACGTGAACCGTATGTGCAGTTGACGGACTTTGAGCGAGGGCGTATAGTGGGCATGTGGGAGGCCGGGTGGACGTACCGCCGAATTGCTCAACACGTGGGGCGTGAGGTCTCCACAGTACATCGATGTTGTCGCCAGTGGTCGGCGGAAGGTGCACGTGCCCGTCGACCTGGGACCGGACCGCAGCGACGCACGGATGCACGCCAAGACCGTAGGATCCTACGCAGTGCCGTAGGGGACCGCACCGCCACTTCCCAGCAAATTAGGGACACTGTTGCTCCTGGGGTATCGGCGAGGACCATTCGCAACCGTCTCCATGAAGCTGGGCTACGGTCCCGCACACCGTTAGGCCGTCTTCCGCTCACGCCCCAACATCGTGCAGCCCGCCTCCAGTGGTGTCGCGACAGGCGTGAATGGAGGGACGAATGGAGACGTGTCGTCTTCAGCGATTAGAGTCGCTTCTGCTTTGGTGCCAATGCGTGTTTGCGTGCCAATGCGTGTTTGGCGCCGTGCAGGTGAGCGCCACAATCAGGACTGCATACGACCGAGGCACACAGGGCCAACACCCGGCATCATGGTGTGGGGAGCGATCTCCTACACTGGCCGTACGCCACTGGTGATCGTCGAGGGGACACTGAATAGTGCACGGTACATCCAAAACGTCATCGAACCCATCGTTCTACCATTCCTAGACCGGCAAGGGAACTTGCTGTTCCAACAGGACAATGCACGTCTGCATGTATCCCGTGCCACCCAACGTGCTCTCGAAGGTGTAAGTCAACTACCCTGGGCAGCAAGATCTCCGGATCTGTCCCCCATTGAGCATGTTTGGGACTGGATGAAGCGTCGTCTCACGCGGTCTGCACGTCCAGCACGAACGCTGGTCCAACTGAGGCGCCAGGTGGAAATGGCATGGCAAGCCGTTCCACAGGACTACATCCAGCATCTCTACGATCGTCTCCATGGGAGAATAGCAGCCTGCATTGCTGCGAAAGGTGGATATACACTGTACTAGTGCCGACATTGTGCATGCTCTGTTACCTGTGTCTATGTGCCTGTGGTTCTGTCAGTGTGATCATGTGATGTATCTGACCCTAGGAATGTGTCAATAAATTTTCCCCTTCCTGGGACAATGAATTCACGGTGTTCTTATTTCAATTTCCAGGAGTGTATAAGGAGCGCTCAAAAAGAAAAGAGCCGGAGTCTGTAATGCGCAAACCGGTGACAGGAGGGTAATATCGTGGCGTGTGGAACGAGGTGTGGTTCCGACCAGAGAATGGAAGTTCACAGCCCGTCGCTAGAGGGCACGCGACTGTACAGAGCCAGCAGCAGTATGCACTAATCGTCCAACGCTGCCAGTCGCATTGCAAACAGTGATATGGAGGCGTCACAAGAAGCGCGAAGAGGTGTTGTTCGTTTTCTGGCAGCGGAAGGAGTAGGAGGAACGGACATTCATTGACGCATGTCACAAGTGTACGGCGAACACTGCATGTCCCTTGCAAGGGTCAAGGCGTGGCACAAGCAGTTCAGGGAAGGACGGGTGTCCTTAGACGATGATGCACGGTCTGGAGCACCACACTGCATTACCGATGACATCGTCCAGCTGGTGGATGCACTCATTACCCAGGACCTCCGACTGACAGTAAAAGCCATAGCCGCCGTGGGCGGATTGAGCGTCGGAAGTGTTCACATCATCATGAAGGAACGATTGCACATGTGGTGGGTGCCCCACAGTCTTCAACCACACCAGGAAGCATGTCGCCGACTGCCTTGCTCATCTGCAGCGCTATGGTCGGGAAGAGAATGCGTTCCTGGCACCAGTAGTGGCTGGAGATGAGTCATGGTGTCATCACTTCGAACCAGAATCAAAGCGACGAAGTCTCCATTGGAAGCATTCAGGGTCACCACCACCAAAAAAAGCCGAGGCCATCCACACGAGTGCAAGAAAGGGTTATGCTGACGTTCTTCCTTGACCAAGATGGCCCCCTTCTGATCCACTTCCTGCAGCACTGGACAACAGAGAATGGCCAGCGTTGCTCGCAAACCTTGACCACCCTTTGCCAAGCAATCAAATCAAAGAGACCAGCCAATCTCACCCGTGGGGTCATTTTGCTCCACGACAATGTAAAGCCTCATACGGCCAACACGGTATCGTCACTCCTGCAGAAATTCAGATGGGAGGCTCTCGACCACCCTCCATACAGTCCAGACCTCTCTCCTTGTGATTACGCCATTTTTGGTCCCCTTAAAAAGGCTCTGAGGGGCAAACGATTCACCTCTGACGACGACGTCCAGCTGTACGTGCGGAACTGGTTAACATCGCAGCCCCGGGGTTTTTACGACACAGCCATTCACCGCCTTGTGTCACAGTGGGACAAGTGTCTCAACAGCCAGGGTCTATACTTCTAACAAACTGTTTCTGTAATAATGCCTGCGGCTTGTTTCTTTTTGAACGCCCCTTGTTGTTGTGGTCTTCAGTCCAGAGACTGGTTTGATGCAGCTCTCCATGCTACTCTATCCTGTGCAAGCTTCTTCATCTCCCAGTACCTACTGCAACCTACATCCTTCTGAATCTGCTTAGTGTTGTAAGTAGGCTGTTTAGGTTCTTATATTGGTAACGCCGCCGCCACGTAGCGCTCTCTGTATGAAAATCACTGGCTGTGCTGTATGCAGTCTGTGGCTAGTTTGCATTGTTGTCTGCCATTGTAGTGTTGGGCAGCTGGACGTGAACAGCGCGTAGCGTTGCGCAGTTGGAGGTGAGCCGCCAGCAGTGGTGGATGTGGGGAGAGAAATGGCGGAGTTTTGAAATTTGGAAAAATGGATGTCATGAACTACTATATATATTATGACTGTTAAGGTAAATACATTGTTTGTTCTCTATTAACATCTTTCATTTGCTAACTATGCCTATCAGTAGTTAGTGCCTTCCGTAGTTTGAATCTTTTATTTAGCTGGCAGTAGTGGCGCTCGCTGTAATGCAGCTTCAGCATTCTTCTGTAGCACCAAATTTCAAAAGCTTCTATTCTCTTTTTGTCTAAACTATCGTTGGTAGTGCTGACACATTCGTCCACCACTGCGCGCTAGGTTCCTCACCGCCTAACAGACGATCATAATGAGCAGCGGAAGACCACCTGTGCGGAACTGCTCGGCGCGTTACGAGGCTGACCGCGACAGATTTTTGTCGAACATCGTCACGAGCGATGCAATATGGGTTCATCACTTAGGACTGGAAACGAAGTGGCAGTCCACGCAGGGCCGCCACATCACCTCTCCTCCGAAGAAAAAGTTCAAAGCCGCACCCTCAGCCAGTAAAGTCATGGCGAGTGTCTTCTGGCACTCTGGAGGGGTTATTCTGTTTGAGTGCTCCCTTATGGTGCAACGATCAACTGTGTCCTACCCTCAGGTAATTTAAGAAACGACGTCAGTGTGTTGGTCGCCGCAAGAATGCAAACGAACTTCTCCTTCTCTATGGCAATGCAAAGTCTCACAAAAGTCTGCGCACCCGAGAGGAGCTGTTAAAACTTCACTGGACTGTTCTTCCTCGTCCACCCTACAGTGCGCGTCTCGCACGATTCCGCTTTTCAACTCTTTCGCCCACTGAAGGACGACTCCGCGGGAAGGAGTACGTACATCTACGTCATTACTCTGTTATTCACAATAAGGTGCCTTTCAGAGGGTTCAATGAACCTCCTTCAAGCTTTCTCTCTACCGATCCACTCTCGAACGGCATACGGAAAAAACGAGCACTTAAATTTTTCTGTGCGAGCACTGATTTCTCTTATTTTATCGCGATGATAATTTCTCCCTATGTAGGTGGGTGCCAACAGAATGTTTTCACAATTGGAGAACAAAACTGGTGATTGAAATTTCACGAGAAGCTTCCGTCGCAACGAAAAACGCCTTTGTTTTAATGATTGCCACTCCAATTCACGTATCATGTCTGTGACGCTATCTCCCCTATTTCGCGATAATACAAAACGAGCTGCCCTTCTTTGTACTTTTTCGATGTCATCCGTCAGTCCCACCTGATGCGGATCCCACGCCGCACAGCAATACTCCAGAATACGGCGGACAAGCGTGGTGTAAGCAGTCTCTTTAGTAGACCTGATGCACCTTCTAAATGTGCTGCCAATGAATCGCAGTCTTTGGTTTGCTCTACCCGCAATATTATCTACGTGGCAGTTCCAATTTAGGTTATTTGTAATTGTAATCCCTAAGTATTTAGCCGAATTTACAGCCTTCAGATTTGTTTGACTTATCGTTTAATCAATTTAGCTGATTTCTTTTATCACTCATGTGAATAACTTCACACGTTTCCTTATTCAGGGTCAATTGCCACTTTTCGCACCATACAGATATCTCATCTAAATCATTTTGCAAGTCGTTTTCATCATCTGATGACTTTACAAGACGGCTACTCAGATTGTCTCCTATGTCGTGAATATAGATCAGAAACAATAGAGGGCCTATAACACTTCCTTGGCAAACGCCGGATATTACTTCTTTTTCACTCGATGACTTTCCGTCTATTACTACGAACTGTGACCTTACTGACAGGAAATCACGAATCCAGTCGCACAACTGAGGCGATACTCCGTAGACACGCAGTTGGGTTAGAAGACGCTTGTGAGGAACGGTGTCGAAAGCCTTCTGGAAATCTAAAAATATGGAATCAATTTGAAATCCCCTGTCGGTAGCACTTACTACTTCATGGGTATAAAGAGCTAGTTGTGTTTCACAAGAACGATATTTTCTGACACCGTGTTGACTATATGTCAATAAATCGTTTTCTTCGAGATACTTCATAATGTTCGAATACAGTATATGTTCCAAAACCCTACTGCAAATCGACGTTAGTGATTTAGGCCTGTAATTCGGCGGATTACTCCTACTTCCCTTTTTGGGTATTGCTGTGACTTGAGCAATTTTCCACTCTTTAGGTAAGGATCTTTCTGTGAGCGAGTGGTTGTATATAATTGCTAAATATGGAGCTATTTTATCAGCACACTCTGAGGGGAACCTGACTGGTATACAATTTGGACCGGAGGCCTTGCCTTTATTAAGTGATGGAGCTATTAGATTATGAGAAGATTATTGACGCATCAAGACATAGGTGCCGACGACGACCAGTAGGGTGCTACCATGCGGGTATACAAGCCCTATCAGTAAGGTAGCGTAGGGCCGTCGGATTGAAAGGAGATTATGTTGAGAGATAAGGTTTTGTAGTCAAAAGAGTGGGGGATAATATAGTGTACTGGGACACTGAAATAAACCAACCTGCTTTCAGAAAAAAAAGTGTTGCATTACTTATTGAACGTCCCTCGCAATATCAATGATGAAACTTGCTAAAAATAGTATTGCCCTCTATTAAATGGAACGAACAGCAGCTGGACACAGATTATGGAATGAGAGTAAACCAAAGCAATATGAAAATCTTAACAAGAAGCAGAAAATGACATTTGCGTTAGACTTGCCAATGACGAAGTAGACGAAGCGAAGCAAAGTAGCGGAAACGGACGAAGCAAGGTGAACATAGAAAGCACACTAATACGGTGTATTGAAAAACTCTCTCCGCGGTGCCGTATGATGGTTAGCCGCGCGTGCCGCATGATTGTTCGCCTGCCTGGGTTACTTCCCTTCAAGTGGACTCTCCCAACATTCCACTGTTTGGTTTATCTCAGCCAGCGTCTGCAGTATCGTTGATGTGTGTCGTTACGTGTTGACGTGAATGTTCAAGTTTAGTTCCTTTGTTCGTTTGTTTCGTTTTGTCACTGTTAAAATGCTAATCATTGAAGAACGTGTGTTTTTAGTCGAACAAGTGTTCAAAGCTGGCGGTAAGTACACAGTTTCAGTTCGTAAAACACTTAATCCAGTTTTCCCGGAGAAAACACTCCCACATCGCGATACTGTGCGAGATTTGATTAACAAATTTCGAAGTACGGGTTTAGTGACAGATGCACCGATAAGTGGTTGACCTAGCGTTTTGTCTGAGGATAAGCTACTCGATATTTCCGATAAAATGTCCATTTAGTGTCGTAACATCCCACACAGCTTGTAAGTAGGCTGTTTAGGTTCTTATATTGGTAACGCCGCCGTCACGTATGTCTGTATGAAAATCACTGGCTGTGCTGTGTGCAGTCTGTGGCTAGTTTGCATTGTTGTCTGCCATTGTAGTGTTGCGCAGCTGGACGTGAACAGCGCGTAGCGTTGCGCAGTTGGAGGTGAGCCGCCAGCAGTGGTGGATGTGGGGAGAGAGATGGCGGAGTTTTGAAATTTGTAATACTGGATGGCATGAACTGCTATATATATTATGATTATTAATGTAAATACATTGTTTGTTCTCTATTAAAATCTTTCATTTGCTAACTATGCCTATCAGTAGTTAGTGCCTTCTGTAGTTTGAATCTTTTATTTAGCTGGCAATAGTGGCGCTCGCTGTATTGCAGTAGTTCGAGTAACCAAGATTTTTGTGAGGTAACCGATTTGTGAAACGTATAGGTTAATGTTAGTCAGGGCCATTCTTTTGTAGGGATTTCTGAAAGTCAGATTGCGTTGCGCAAAAAAATATTGTGTGTCAGTTTAAGCACAGTCATGTATAAATTTTTCTAAGGGGATGTTTCAAGCTCTAAGGAAAAAATTAGAACTTTTCCCATACAAAGTGACACTCGTGCAAGCACTGAAAAATACTGATCATAGCAAGAGACTGAATTGTTGTCAATGGTTCAAAAATTTCGTCCAACAAAATGGATGGGATATTCTTAATGAAACATTTTTCACTGTGAGGCGTGGTTTCATTTATTCGGTTGTATGAAATCGCAAAATTCTCTTATGTGGAGTACTGCAAATCCATTGTGTATTCATGAGGAACCACTTCATTCTGTGAAAATAGGAGTTTGGATCGCAATTTCTAGACGTATGATTGTGGGTCCTATATTTTTCAACGAAACAATAAACGCAGAACGATACTGCAGTGATGTTCTGTACCCAGTCAAAGGAGAACTCGTGTTAAGTGAAATACTGAACGGTTATTTTCAACAAGATGGTGGAACCGCGCATAGAGCTCGCGTTTCAATGTCACTGCTTGCTGATGTTTCTGGTGATCGCATAATTTCACAGGGACTTTGGCCTCCACGATCGCCTAACACCACCTGACTTTTTCTTCTGGGGTGCAGCGAAAGCAACTGTCTATAAAAAACCGTCCAAAATCCATCGATGAATTGAAAACTGCAATATCCACTTTCACTGCTTCTGTTACAGAAGAAATGTTACAGCTTGTGTTCGGAAACATGAGTAGACGAATTGAATTGTGTATTCAACAACAGGGGGGTCACTTTCAAAATCTAATGTGAAAATCTGTAATTAGAAATGAATATTTCACTGAGTTTCATTTCGGTATATTCACTGCGGCATACGGCACGCGTGGTTAACAATCATACATTACTGCGGAGAGACTTTTTGAACACCCCGTATAAACAAAGACTTCCCTCATCAAAATAAATGGTTATCAGACATAAGCCATAACAGAAGAAATTTTGTGTGAATCAACCTACAGAGCAAAGGATTTTCTGAATTGTAGAGCTCGAACGGTTTGAGGCGACCTATAATAGGGTGTTGAAAATTATGCGAAATGATAAGGAATGAGGAGGTTTTTTCTTAGAAACTGTGAGGAAAGAAATATCTGCGAAACACTATGTCGGGGAAGCGGCTAGATAATATCCAGGAAGCTAGAAAGAACCGCAACGGGGAAAAAACTGCAAGGGAAAACAGAGATGGAGAAATAATTCGGGACACTGCAACTCTAAGATGAAGAGGTTGACGAACCAAACCAGATAAATCAGAAGACAGTTGGGAGGATAGAACAGGGCGAGAAACTTATTCGGGCAACGAGGAGTAGCGTAATATTTCTGAGTGGATTGAAGGGGAGGTGATTCAATGTTGCTTTGCACTGACCTGTGGCCTCCTTGTTTAACGTGTACGAGTATGGTTTTGAGAAGTTCCCTCTTGTTTTGTTATGGACGCGGTGGGTGCGAGAAGAAAAATGTAGAAGAGTACCAATGAGGTCGCCACATTTAACGGCCGCTGTCCGCTGCGTCGCACGTTCTGCCCTCACATAAACGTAGAGCTGTCGAACTTGGCAATGTTCACACTTCGACTATAGTGGTCGGGAATGATTTCTCCTTTTGTCTACCTCACTGACTGGGAAAATTCTTGCGATGAAGCTCCACGCGCCAGGAGGACCCAAGAAAGGTGGTGAAGGCTCCATGTTACCACCACAAAACAACGACGGCCATTGATGAGGGGACTAAGAAATTATGATTTTTCAAAGAAAATCGACAAACAGCCATACGTATTTAAGAAGTTATTTTATTTTACTTTGACCACCATGGTCGGCATTTCAGTATGCCATTTTCAGACCCCAAGTACACTTCATATATAGATAGATGTATCGATATTGACATACTGGAGTCAACAGTGTTTGGAGATCGTGAATTCATTATTCGAGTGCTTCCTTCGAAGACCTGTCAAGTCCTCGAAGGAAGCATTCGAATAACGAATTCACGATACTGCTTGATAAACATCTCACTAGTCGCTGTTCTGGGTCCACAATGGATCAACAGAGAAAGAAACTACGAGTAAAAGAGCAGAATAGAAGTCACACTGCTCTTTTACCTTAAATTTGGTTAATTTATGCAGTTTTGTCTACTTTAATGATCGCTGAGGGGAAGATACGGGTCAAAAGGATGAATATCTATAGCAATAGCAATATCTATAGCAATAGCTATTAGATCAATAATAATTATGTACAGAAATAATAGATAGAAAAATTGAAAAGTTCTGGAGGAAGGTCAGTGTGCGTTAAGATACAATGAATATGTGAGGCAAGTGTTCTGCCTTATCACTATTGATGACAGGACGAAACAAACTAAGCCAAAAAAACAAAAAGATTCTGCCCGGTGCTATTGATAGCAGGACGGAAAATCAGAAACCAAGATTCCTTCGTGCCGTTAGTAAGATTCGAGAAAAATTCGCCTAAGTTCAGAGCCTGACAAGGAATACACAATATCAACAAAACTCAATTGGAGTAACAAAAGCAGTAAAGACAGGTTTGTGTTACAACTTGTGTAGGGAAGCATAGCAATTTATAGCCACAGTTATTAAACTGTATAAGTTAAGGAAGCATTGAAGGAGATGAAAGAAAACTTCAGCGCGTGAACCAGTAAGTGCTATTTCACATGCAAATAAATACTAATATTCAGAGGACTCCACCTTCAGCAAAACACGATTTATTGTTTTCTACCTGTCTACATGTTTCGGTGATGTCAGACCATCATCAGCAAGTTTTCTGTTATGAAAAACTGTGATAAAATAGAAGACAGTCAGCAACATCGACAACTACACATACTGTTGAGTGAAATAATGAGAAATCATCTGATGATTGTGTTACATCACCAAAGGATTTGTGGGTAAACAGAGAAAAATAGAAAATCACGTTTCCCTCAAGGCCTAATTCTCAAATTGTTTCATACTGAAGCGCCAGACAAACTGGTAGAGGCATGCGTATTCAAGTACAGAGATATGTAAACAGGCAAAATACGGCGCTGCAGTCGGCAACGCCTATGTAAGACAAGTGTTTGGTGCAGTTGTTAGATCAGTTATCAGCGATGAAGTGACGATTTTCCCGTACGACTATTTCACGAGTGTACCGTGAATATCAAGAATCCGGTGAAACAATTTCGCACATTGCTGCAGCCGGGAAAAGATCCTGCAAGAATGGGACCAACGACGACTGAAGAGAAACGTTCAACGCGACAGAAGTGCAACCCATCCGCAACTTGCTGCAGATTTCAGTTCTGGGCATCAACAAGTGTCAGCGTGCGGACCATTCAACGAAACATCATCGATATGGACTTTCGGAGCCGAAGGCCCTCTCGTGTATCCTTGATGACTGCACGACAAAAATCTTCACGCCTCGCCTGGGCCTGTCAACGCCGACATTGGACTGTTGACGACTGGAAACATGTTTCCAGGTCGGACGAGTCTCGTTTACAGTAGTATAGAGCGGACGGAAGTGTACAGGTATGGAAACACCCTCATGAATCTATCGACCGTGCATGTCAGCAGGGGACTGGTCAAGCTGGTGGAGGATCTGTAATGTTGTGGGGCGTGTGCAGTTGGAATGATATGGGACCCCTGGTAAGTCTAGATACGACTCTGACAGATAACACGTACGTATGCATGCTGTCTGATCACCTGCAACCATTCATGCCTATTGTGTATTCCGACGGACTTTGGTAATTCCAGCAGTACAATGCGATACCCGACACGTCCAGAATTGCTACAGAGTGGCTCCAGGAACACTGTTCTGAGTTTAAACACTTCCGCTGGCCACTAAACTCCCCACACATGAACATTATTTTGCGTATCTCGGATGGTTTGCAACGTGCTGTTGAGAAGAGATCTCCACCCCCTCGTACTACTACGAATTTACGGACAGCCCTGGAGGATTTATGGTTTAAGGGGCTCCGGAAAGGCTCAAAATCATGAAAAGTTCAATTTTTACTTTTTTGCGTTTTCTGAATCTGCAGACTATTACCTTTTAATAGATATATAATTTATTCAATTCCGAAGACTACAACTATTTTAAAATTTTTTTTGAAATGTATTCTACATGGGCGTGACCCGCTGTGGCGCTGTTAAACTGCTGTCAAATGGTGTTATTATTAACGTCCGTGTTCATCAGGTACATTTTAGTGATGTGAGATAAAGTATGTGTTGTGGCTAACCTGTGATGGTTCAATATATATCGCTGGTGTGATTGTTTCATGTTTATTTACTCTACATCTACATCTACATCTACATCTACATCTAGATGTAGATGTAGATGTAGATGTAGATGTAGATGTTATTTACTCTGTCGTTATCTCGAAAATATTCGTAATTAATTCTGTTTCTTGAGTCTCTGTTTTGTTGAAGTATAATAATGAGTAAAAGTAAAGTTATTAGAAATCCTCTGAAGGCTTTTAAGAAAAGGAGAAATGTTGGAAAGCCAAAGGTATGTGTTATTACTGTAAATAATAACATTCTAACATGGTACGAGCGATGCTTGCTTTAGACAAGGAACGCCTTCGGGCTGCAGACAGGGCTGTAAAGAGTCTAGAAATACAAGCAAGAGTAAACAGGAGGAGGAACAAGAGGAAGCTGGAGGAGGAATTTGGAGAGGATGAAGATAATCCATCCTATGGACCTGGAATGCACTAAAAAGTTAATCCAATCTTTGTCGCTCGATTCCCAAAACTTTTATTTTCTCATACTAATTACATGTTTTCTAAGGATCTTCCAAACATATTTGTTTCAGACTTTCAGTAAATGTTACAGAGTACCTTCTGCATAATTTAACACAGCCGTTTTCCAAAAAACTGTATATTTTTGAACATATAAATAAAAAATTGCAAAAAAATGTTGTGAATTTTCATTACAATTGAAAAAAATCGTCTTTAATAACTGAACTAAAATTTTGTAAAATCCCTGTGTTAAGTTGTAGCCCATATTCCAATTAATAATCTGTAAAAAGTTCAACTTCCTACCTCAAATACTTTGTGAGGAAAGATGTAATTTATAAGCGTTATTTTAACATTGCAAGTATAGGGCGTTCCGGAGCCCCTTAAATTCCCTCCGGCAATACTTCAGATACTAGCCGAGTCCATGCCACGTCGTGTTGCGGCACTTCTGCGTACTCGCGGGGGCCCTACACGATATTAAGCGGGTGTACCAGTTTCTCTGGCTCTTCAGCTTGTTTGCTCAAGCAGACAAGGACGTATATAGCTATTTCTCTAGAAGAAAATGGTCTCGAGATGGCAATTCACCAATAAATTTTAGCACGGCGCATGCGCTCGTTATCCTTACATACTATTCTTTAGGCACTTCCTTTCGTTCCCGCAACATAAAAACTGATACCGTCGGGGATAGGCTGGAACCCCGCCTTACACTCTTCATAACTGCAAACGAAAGAGAAACAAAAACATGTGCGCTCCCTGATGCATATTCAGTTTCTGGTTCAGGAACGGGGCGCCGGCGAACGCCGATACGGCGTCGAGATCGAGTTCTCATCTCGCCCGGCGCCAAAACGACAACGAAAAGCGTTGCGGGCCACTTCTAGCCGAGCCGGCCGTGGGGGGACTGGTGGGTTCGGCGGTCGCCTCGCGGAATTTACCGTGCGACGCCCGCATCTCCATGGAAACCAGCCAGCAGGTGCTCGCGGTCCGGGGCTAGCGCACGCAACGCGGGCAAACGTGCATTCTGCTTAGCTTGTCATCATTGCATATTATACTGTGGGTGTCTTCCTGGACACAGAGAAACCTTACGATAAGATTTAGAAATTGAAATTGCTAAAGAAGATGCGCGACATAGATATTATTCCAGATTATCTCTTCAGATTGTCGCACAGATGACAAAATGGTAGATATCGAAATAGACAACAGAGGGATAGAGAAACAATTAAAATCGCTCAAAACAGGAAAAGCTGCTGGACCTGACGGGATACCAGTTCGACTTTACACAGAGTACGAGAAGGAACTTGGCCCCCTTCGTGCAGCGGTGTACCGTAGGTCTCTAGAAGAGCGTAGCGTTCCAAAGGATTGGAAAAGGGCACAGGTCATCCCCGTTTTTAAGAAGGGACGTCGAACAGATCTGCAGAACTATAGACCTATAGTCCTGGAGACTAGAAACATACTCTGTAGGAATCAGCATGGGTTTCGAAACAGACGATCGTGTGAAACCCAGCTCGCGCTATTCGTCCACGAGACTCAAGAGAGCCATAGACACGGGTTCACAGGTGGATGCCGTGTTTCTTGACTTCCGCAAGGCGTTCGATACAGTTCCCCATAGTCGTTTAATGAACAAAGTAAGAGCATATGGACTATCAGACCAATTGTGTGATTGGATTGAAGAGTTCCTAGATAACAGAACGCAGCATGTAATTCTCAATGGAGAGAAGTCTTCCGAAGTAAGAGTGATTTCAGGTGTGCCGCAGGGGAGTGTCGTAGGACCGTTGCTATTCACAATATACATAAACGACCTTGTGGATGACATCGGAAGTTCACTGAGGCTTCCTGCGGATGATGCTGTGGTATATCGAGAGGTTGTAACAATGGAAAATTGTACTGAAATGCAGGAGGATCTGCAGATAATTAACAAATGGTGCAGGCAATGGTAATTGAATCTCAGTGTAGACAAGTGTAACGTGCTGCGAATACACAGAAAGAAAGATCCTTTATCATTTAGCTACAATATATCAGGTCAGCAACTGGAAGCAGTTAATTCCATAAATTATCTGCGAGTAGGCATTAGGAGTGATTTAAAATGGAATGATGATATAAAGTTGATCGTCGGTAAAGCAGATGCCAGACTGAGATTCATTGGAAGAATCCTAAGGAAATGCAATCCGAAAAGAAACTTAGTAGGTTACAGTACGCTTGTTCGCCCACTGCTTCAATACTGCTCAGCAGTGTGGGATCCGTACCAGACAGGGTTGATAGAAGAGATAGGGAAGATCCAACGGAGAGCAGCGCGCTTCGTTACAGGATCATTTAGTAATCGCGAAAGCGTTACGGAGATGACAGATAAACTCCAGTGGAATACTCTGCAGGACAGACGTTCAGTAGCTCGATACGGGCTTTTGTTGAAGTTTCGAGAACATACCTTCACCGAAGAGTCAAGCAGTATATTGTTCTTTCCTACGTATATCTCGCGAAGAGAGCATGAGGATAAAATCAGAGAGATTAGAGCCCACACAGAGGCATATCGACAATCCTTCTTTCCACGAACAATACGAGACTGGAATAGAAGGGAGAACCGATAGAGGTACTCAAAGTACCCTCTGCCTCTGCTTGCGGAGTATGGATGTAGATGTTGATGTAGAATGGTAGGCAACTGTCTTACTCATAGAAAATCCTTCGTCAAACTGCATAACCAACGCTCGAGCATATAACAGCTACAACAGGGCATATCGCAATGTTCCGTCCTTTCTCCGACGTTATTCATGTTATACGTGAACGACAAAACGGCAAACCACGCAAATTTTAGTAACTCAATCTGCAGACGATACAGTTTTGCTGACAAGTAGTCGACGAAAGAATGCTACTAAATACGCCTTCAGCTACAGCTAACAACTAAAGAACAGTAGGCACAAAATACACTCCTGGAAGTTGAAATAAGAACACCGTGAATTCATTGTCCCAGGAAGGGGAAACTTTATTGACACATTCCTGGGGTCAGATACATCACATGATCACACTGACAGAACCACAGGCACATAGACACAGGCAACAGAGCATGCACAATGTCGGCACTAGTACAGTGTATATCCACCTTTCGCAGCAATGCAGGCTGCTATTCTCCCATGGAGACAATCATAGAGATGCTGGATGTAGTCCTGTAGAACGGCTTGCCATGCCATTTCCACCTGGCGCCTCAGTTGGACCAGCGTTCGTGCTGGACGTGCAGACCGCGTGAGACGACGCTTCATCCAGTCCCAAACATGCTCAATGGGGGACAGATCCGGAGATCTTGCTGCCCAGGGTAGTTGACTTACACCTTCTAGAGCACGTTGGGTGGCACGGGATACATGCGGACGTGCATTGTCCTGTTGGAACAGCAAGTTCCCTTGCCGGTCTAGGAATGGTAGAACGATGGGTTCGATGACGGTTTGGATGTACCGTGCACTATTCAGTGTCCCCTCGACGATCACCAGTGGTGTACGGCCAGTGTAGGAGATCGCTCCCCACACCATGATGCCGGGTGTTGGCCCTGTGTGCCTCGGTCGTATGCAGTCCTGATTGTGGCGCTCACCTGCACGGCGCCAAACACGCATACGACCATCATTGGCACCAAGGCAGAAGCGACTCTCATCGCTGAAGACGACACGTCTCCATTCGTCCCTCCATTCACGCCTGTCGCGACACCACTGGAGGCGGGCTGCACGATGTTGGGGCGTGAGCGGAAGACGGCCTAACGGTGTGCGGGACCGTAGCCCAGCTTCATGGAGACGGTTGCGAATGGTCCTCGCCGATACCCCAGGAGCAACAGTGTCCCTAATTTGCTGGGAAGTGGCGGTGCGGTCCCCTACGGCACTGCGTAGGATCCTACGGTCTTGGCGTGCATCCGTGCGTCGCTGCGGTCCGGTCCCAGGTCGACGGGCACGTGCACCTTCCGCCGACCACTGGCGACAACATCGATGTACTGTGGAGACCTCACGCCCCACGTGTTGAGCAATTCGGCGGTACGTCCACCCGGCCTCCCGCATGCCCACTATACGCCCTCGCTCAAAGTCCGTCAACTGCACATACGGTTCACGTCCACGCTGTCGCGGCATGCTACCAGTGTTAAAGACTGCGATGGAGCTCCGTATGCCACGGCAAACTGGCTGACACTGACGGCGGCGGTGCACAAATGCTGCGCAGCTAGCGGCATTCGACGGCCAACACCGCGGTTCCTGGTGTGTCCGCTGTGCCGTGCGTGTGATCATTGCTTGTACAGCCCTCTCGCAGTGTCCGGAGCAAGTATGGTGGGTCTGACACACCGGTGTCAATGTGTTCTTTTTTCCATTTCCAGGAGTGTAGTATGGTTAAAGTAACTGCCGATAAAACAAGGCTGTAATGTTTACGCGGAAACGGTCGGACTTGACGGACCGACTTTCGATTAGTAATTTCGTCCTTCAATGGACGGACAGGGCACGCTATCTTGGCTTAATTCTAGACACCAAACTTCTATTCAGAAGACACATCCAGACAAAGAGGAAAAAACTGATGAGATTAAATCACAAGCTGTATCCCATTCCAAATAGCGCAATTAAAAAAACAATACACTCAGCCTCTACACCATTAGTTTTATTTTTAATGAATGTGTGGAATTTGGGGTATTTGCGGAGTCACTCATGATACGAAAACTTATCGCAGTTTTTAAAAATTGCTATAAACAACTTCCCCAAGCTACAGGACAGTCTCAACTGTGCCCATATCCTAAAAGGTATTTGAGGCAGTGCTATACACACAAATAAGCAGGTACTTTGAAAAACAGTACCTCCTTTGTAACAATCAGTTTAGTTTGCGTAAATAATAGATTTCAGCTATCAGTCGTCCTTTGGAATATTTATTGGCAGATCTAGATTTCGGCTAGCAACTAGCCATTCTCAATGCACTATCCTTTTTTGGTCAATGCATGTAATGCCTGTTGGTCTGGCTTTGTACACAGTTCATAGAATAACGACTGATAGCTGAAATCTGTTATTTACAAATCAAAATAATGGTCGCTGCGTGCAACAGCCTCTGAATGGACGGTAACCTGATGAAGTTTAGTTTTTGTTGCAAGGGGAGAAAAGCAACAGCAGCCGTTCTGGAAATTGCGGGTTAACTTTAACAGCTCCTGAAGGCAAAAACATGATATCACTACTATTATGTGACCTAAGCAAATCATTCGATTGTATTCCTCTTGACATACTAATAAGGAAGCTGGAGTTTTTTGCGTGCGTGGGGTCACGTTAGCCGTGATGCGTTCTCATTTAAGCAACAGAAAACAGTTTGTCTCAGAGGGAAACGTAAATTCCTCCTTAATGGAAACCAGCATAGTTGTTTCGCAAGTACCTATTCTCGGCCCCCTCTTCTTCATGGCAGCAATCAATGGCAGCAAGTCTTCTGGTCCAGAATGCATACCAATTACGTTCCTTTCCGAGTATGCTGATGGATTAGCTGCATACTTAACAATCATATACAACCATTCGCTCGAAGAGAGATCTATACCCAAAGAATGGAAAGTTCTACAGGTCACACCAACATTCAAGAAAGGTAGTAGAAGTAACCCACTAAATAACAGGCCCATATCGTTAACGTCAACATACAGCAGGATTTTGGAGCATATGTTGTGTTCGAACATTATGAATTACCTCGAAGAAAACTGTCTATTCACACACAGTCAACATGGGTTCAGAAAACATCATTCCTGTGAAACACAACTACCTCTTTATTCACATGAAGTGTTGAGTGCTATTAACAAGGGATTTCAGATAGATTCCGTATTTCTGGATTTCCGGAAGGCTTTTGACGCTGTACCACAAAAGCGACTCGTAGTGAAATTGCGTGCTTATGGAATTTCGTCTCCGTTATGTGACTGGATTTCTGATTTTCACAGTTCGTAGTAATTGACGGAAAGTCATCGTGTAAAACACAAACGATTTCTGGCGTTCCCCAAGGTAGTGTTATAGGCCCTTTGCTGTTCCTTATCTATATAAACGATTTGGGAGACAACCTGAGCAGCCGTCTTAGGTTGTTTGCAGATGACACTGTCGTTTATCGACTAATAAAGTTATCAGAAGAACAAAACAAATTGCAAAACGATTTAGAAAAATATATCTGAATGGTGCGAAAGTTGGAAGTTGATCCTAAATAACGAAAAGTGTGAGGTCATCCACATGAGTGCTAAGAGAAATTCGTTAAACTTCTGTTACACGATAAATCAGTCTAATCTAAAAGCCGTAAAGTCAACTACGCTTGTCCGTCCTCTTTTAGAATACTGCTGCGCGGTGTGGGATCCTTACCAGATAGGACTGACGGAGTACTTCGAAAAAGTTCAAAGAAGGGCAGCACGTTTTGTATTATCGCGAAATACGGGAGAGAGTGTCACAGAAATGATACAGGATTTGGGCTGGACGTCATTAAAAGAAAGGCGTTTTTCGTTGCGGCTTGTGCGAGCCCGAGGTTGTTTCGGTTTGTTGTCACACGATGTTCTGCCTTCATTAAACTGTCGCACCCACGAACGCACTTTCGACACATCCGTAATTCCATCACCACATGTGTCCTTCAACTGTCGATGAATTTCAATTGGTTTCACACCACGCAAATTCAGAAAATGAATGATCGCACGCTGTTCAAGTAAGGAAAACGTCGCCACTTTAAGTATTTAAAACAGTTCCCATTCTCGCCGCTGGCGGTAAAATTCCATCTGCCGTACGGTGCTGCCATCTCTGGGACGTATTGACAATGAACGCGGCCTAATTTTAAAATAATGCGCATGTTTCTATCTCTTTCCAGTCCGGAGAAAAAAAATTGGAGGCCTTAGAACTTGAATGCACCTCGTACTGCAGCCTGCTCGGATATCTCCTCTGAAATGCTAGTCGTTCCATACCAGATTGGAAGCCTGTATTTCCGCTGCCGGTGGTCATTAAGAAAAACTGTGATGGTCAATTGTCTCGTTACCACTCAGAATCCATATAAGTAGTAAAAATGGAAATGCCGTGTGGCTAGGGCCTCCCGTCGGGTAGACCGCTCGCCTGGTGCAACTCTTTCGAACTGACGCCACTTCGACAACTTGTGTGTCGATGGGGATGAAAGGATGATGATAGGAACAACACAACACCCAGTCCCTGAGCGGGGAAAATCTCCCACCCAGCCGGGAATCGAACCCGGGCCGTTAGGCATGACAGTCTGTCGCGCTGACCACTCAGCTGCCAGGGGCGGACATGTAAGTAGTGTATGCATTGGTGTTGTACTTTAGTGTGCTATCACAGGTATTGTACAAGTGTCGGTCTGGGAAGTTTTCAAAATGCGGTATCTCGTAAAGGGCTGGCACTGGAGTCCTGCAACAAACACCACTGACATTCTAATTTACCCTACGTTTAGTTTGTTAACGTCATTAGGCAACGTTCCATATTAAAAAGTGTGTGTTTGCACACAAATACACTTTCTAAGTATTATTACTATCTGTTGATTGTCTAACGGTACGAACCCCTGCCTGCCAGTCTACTATGTTAAAACCGCACGTCAAAAGCACTTTCCAGTTTTAGGCTCTTCACCCTGCATGACTCCATAATCGACTGCGTAACGTAAATACGTACATCATAAAGAAAGACAGCTGCACAATGCACATGATAAAACCTATGTCAACAGGTACAGAGGCATAATTCCCTACCGGTTGTCTGCAACACCTTATCAACAGCATTATTAACTAGGGAATAGCAACAACTCGACCCTCATAATGGTTCATATCAAGCGATTTTAGAAAAGAAATAGCCGGCCGATGTGGCCGTGCGGTTCTAAGCGCTTCAGTTTGGAACCGCGTGACCACTACGGTCGCAGGTTCGAATCCTGCCTTGGGCGTGGATGTGTGTGATGTCCTTAGGTTAGTTAGGTTTAAGTAGTTCTAAGTTCTAGGGGACTGATGACCTCAGATGTTAAGTCCCATAGTACTCAGAGCCATTTAGAAAAAAATATACATCATGTTAATCAAGCAAATACTAAGAAACATTGATTCTAAAGTGAAAATAAGAGGCGAAATTTCTAGAAGTTTTGAGATTAAAACTGGAGTGAGACAGGCAGATGGCCTATCCCAACCGCTCTATAATTGTGTTCTAGTTATAGTTATAACGGAATGGAGAATATCATTAGGAGGAAGGCAAATATATGAGGGACTAAGATTAGGATACGAAAGAACAAGCTATAAATAGACTATTTAGCGTTTGCAAACGATCTGCCTTTTCAGACTCAATGGAAACAGCCACTTGACAGATACAGTTGCTGAAAGAAGAAACTGAAAGAACAGGCTTAGAAATCTCCGTTAAGGGAGCCAATTTTATGATAAAACGTTGAGATAGCCAACTAGATAATGAAAACTAAATATGGAAAGTTTGAGAGAACTACCAGATTCAGTTATATAGGAGAAATAATTGAACAAGACATTTCGGAGAAAGACGTCATTAAACCAAGAGTTAATGCAGGGTAATACGAAAGCGTACTATCTGATTAAGGATGTATACAATAAGAAATCAACATCTCTCAGTGCTTAAGTTAGATACTTCTCTACAGTAATTCGTCGAGAAGTAATTTATGCAGAAGAGTATTTAATTGTAAACAAAAAGGCTATGATGGAAGCATTGAAATTCACAGAAAAATTTTGGGACCAGCAAAATAGCAAAGGCAATGCAGAAGACATCATAATACTGTACTTTGTACTCACATTGAAAAAAAAAAATACAGATATCTTTAGAAAAAGAAGACAAGCTTTCCAGGGACACATCCAAGGACTGAATCCCAAAAGACTGACAAACGTATGTTCACTTATTTCAATAAATTAAAAATGGATAACGCATGATGCGAATAAATTGGAATGGTGATAGACGACTCTGAATTACTCTATAAGATACTGGGGACGACTGGCACTCATAATGACAGTGCAAATATTCCCATGAAAAAAAAAACAAGAAAAATGATGAAGCCACTTGGACAGCAGAAACAATAGAGGAACACAGGATAGTGTTGGGAGAATGTGTAAGAAAAGAAAGGGAAACAGCTGATATAAACGTAATCCATACTTGCTCATATGTAAAAGAAGAAGAAAAAGAGACGAGTGGAATATTTCACATATATTGTTACTACCCATCTCATATTTCCAAGACGTCATGACTGTCTTCGAGAAACGTCATCTTTCACATAACCTCAGAAATAACATCATAGAAAGAGGTGTGTGCGAAAAATTAAATTTGAAGAGACGCACTTACACGATAACAGTGTGTGGAATTTACCGCAACCAATGAGGCTACACTCTCCCTTGTGATATTCCCGGCTACAGTTGTAAAAATCAGTGTGGTTAGTGCATTCGAAAGGGGCACAGCTCTGGAGGTTTACTATGTCTGACTGTTGTGTCAGATGTAGTGCGGTAAAAGCAAGATGGTTTCCTAAAGTAGTCAACAATACGTTATGTATTATACGAGGTACAATCAAGTCTACGACGCCTCGCTAAATCTGGCGTGTATATAAAAAAAAAAAAAAAAAAATGTGCAGATCGAGATGAGCTCTGCATAAGACAGATCATGAGCAATATCCGCACTCGATTTAAGAAACACAAAGGTTGTTGTTGTTGTGGTCTTCAGTCCTGAGACTGGTTTGATGCAGCTCTCGATGCTACTCTACCCTGTGCAAACTTCTTCATCTCCCAGTACCTACTGCGACCTACATCCTTCTGAATCTGCTTAGTGTATTCATCTCTTGGTCTCCCTCTACGATTTTTACCCTCCACGCTGCCCTCCAATACTAAACTTGATGCCTCAGAACATGTCCTACCAACCGATCCCTTCTTCTAGTCAAGTTGTGCCACAAACTTCTCTTCTCCCCAATCCTATTCAATGCTTCCTCATTAGTTATGTGATCTAACCATCTAATCTTCAGCATTCTTCTGTAGCACCACATTTCGAAAGCTTCTATTCTCTTCTTGTCCAAACTATTTATCGTCCATGTTTCACTTCCATACATGGCTACACTCCATAGAAATACTTTCAGAAACGACTTCCTGACGCTTAAACCTATACTCGATGTTAACAAATTTATCTTCTTCAGAAATGCTTTCCTTGCCATTGCCAGTCTACATTTTATATCCTCTCTACTCCGACCATCATCAGTTATTTTGCTCCCCAAATAGCAGAACTCCTTTACTACTTTAAGTGTCTCACTTCCTAATCTAATTCCCTCAGCATCACCCGACTTAATTCGACTACATTCCATTTTCCTTGTTTTGGTTTTTTTTATGTTCTCCTCCTTTCAAGACACTATCCAATCCGTCCAACTGCTCTTCCACTTCCTTTGCTGTCTCTGACAGAATTACAATGTCATCGGCGAACCTTAATACCTACTCCGAATTTTTCTTTTGTTTCCTTTACTGCTTGCTCAATATACAGATTGAATAACATCGGGGAGAGGCTACAACCCTGTCTCACTCCCTTCCCAACCGCTGCTTCCCTTTGATGTCCCTCGACTCTTATAACTGCCATCTGGTTTCTGTACAAATTGTAAATAGCTTTTCGCTCCCTGTATTTTACTCCTGCCACCTACAGAATTTGAAAGAGAGTATTCCAGTCAACATTGTCAAAAGCTTTTTCTAAGTCTACAAATGCTAGGAACGTAGGGTTGCCTTGCATTAATCTAGCTTCTAAGATAAGTCGTAGGGTCAGTATTGCCTCACGTATTCCAATATTTCTACGGAATCCAAACTTCTACTAGTTTTTCCATTCGTCTGTAAAGAATTCGTGTTAGTGTTTTGTAACCGTGACTTATTAAACTGATAGTTCGGTAATTTTCACATCTGTCAACACCTGCTTTGTTTGGGATTGGAATTATTATATTCTTCTTGAAGTCTAAGGGTATTTCGCCTGTCTCATACATCTTGCTCACCACATGGTAGAGTTTTGTCAGGACTGGATCTCCCAAGGCTGTCAGTAGTTCTAATGGAATGTTGTCTATTCCCGGAGCTTTATTGCGACGCAGGTCTTTCAGTGCTCTGTCAAACTCTTCACGCAGTATGGTATCTCCCATTTCATCTTCATCTACATCCTCTTCCATTTCCATAATATTGTCCTCAAGAACATCGCCCTTGTATAGACCCTCTATATACTCCTTCCATCTTTCTGCTTTCCCTTCTTTGCTTAGAACTGGGTTTCCATCTGAGCTCTTGATATTCATACAAGTGGCTCTCTTTTCTCCAAAGGTCTCTTTAATTTTCCTGTAGGCAGTATCTTTCTTATCCCTAGTGAGATAAGCCTCTACATCCTTACATTTGTCCTCTAGCCATCCCTGCTTAGCCATTTTGCACTTCCTGTCGATCTCATTTTTGAGACGTTTGTATTCCTTTTTGCCTGCTTCATTTACTGCATTTTTATATTTTCTCCTTTCATCAATTAAATTCAATATTTCATCTGTTACCCAAGGATTTCTACTAGCCCTCGTCTTTTTACCTACTTGATCCTCTGCTGCCTTCACCACTTCATCCCTCAAAGCTACCCATTCGTTTTCTACTATATTTCTTTCCCCCATTGTTGTCAACTGTTCCCTTATGCTCTCGCTGGAACACTGTACAACCTCTGGTTTAGTCAGTTTATCCAGGTCCCTCTCCTTAAATTCCCACCTTTTTGCAGTTTCTTCAATTTTAACCTACAGTTCATAACCAATAGATTGTGGTCAGAGTCCACATCTGCCCCTGGAAATGTCTTACAATTTAAAACCTGGTTCCTAAATCTCTGTCTTACCATTATGTAATCTATCTGAAACCTGTCAGTATCTCCAGGCTTCTTCCATGTATACAATCTTCTATTATGATTCTTGAACCAAGTGTTAGCTATGATTAGGTTGTGCTCTGTGCAAAATTCTACCAGGCGGCTTCCTCTTTCCTTTCTTACCCCCAATCCATATTCACCTACTACGTTTCCTTCTCTCCCTTTTCCTACTGACGAATTCCAGTCACCCATGACTATTAAATGTTCATCTCCCTTCACTATCTGAATAATTTCTTTTATTTCATCATACATTTCTTCAATTTCTTCGTCATCTGCAGAGCTAGTTGGCATATAAACTTGTACTACTGTGGTAGGCGTGGGCTTCGTATCTGTTTTGGCGACAATAATGAGTTCACTATGCTGTTTGCTACTTTCCTATTCATTATTAAACCTACTCCTGCATTACCCCTATTTGATTTTGTGTAGTTACCGGACCAGAAGTCTTGTTCCTCCTGCCACCGAACTTCACTACGGTCTTTTTTTTTGGATGGACATCTTCTGTAGTAACTGTTACATATGATCATTTTTATCCTATCTTACGAGTTAAGAGAGTGTTAAACCAGATCTGTTTCGCTTTTATTGAAAGAGCATTATTAGTGGTGACGTGATTATTACTCCTTTTTACATGCTTTGAGGTCGACAGATTTCCATATCGTCGCTACCAAATGTTATAATCGAAAAACTTTCAACTTTTGCGTTTCTTTTTTAGCTTTTAGGAACTCGCCTTTCTCTTTGCTGCGTTTGTGCGCTTCACACTTCACTTCGCATAAGTTGGCTCAACAAAAATTTTAATGCTTGTTCGTACACAGTGGTAAATGAAAATTTCTACGAAATCAACCTGTGATAAGTGTTACAAAACTGAAGAGAAAAGAACGCAAAAAGCAGCAAAAGGACAAAAACGCAAAGAATGAGAGAGAGAGAGAGAGTGAGCTCAAGGTATTTCGATTACAACCTCTTCTAGGAACGTAGAAAAGAAAGCTGTCCATTTCAAAATATGGAAAAAGAAGGAATGAGCGCTAACCACTACTGATGATTCTCTGTCACTAAACTGCTGCGACAGTCTCTTAAATAACAGTACGCTTCAGACACAAAAATATTTCTAATAAGAATTTGTTCGGTACACAACGACACCGTTATTTTGATTTTATTTACACATTACAACCGATCTGCCGTAAGTAAACTGCAATGGAAATGGTTCATACAGCCCAGAGAGCAGTTTCCTCAACGTATGCATATTGGAGGAGCTAGTAGTTTATGTGTATCATTCTGAAGAACCAGATAGACTGCTTAATGTGCAGAACGAGTTTCAGACGTATAGATTTTTTGAACATTTTATAGAGATATATTAGACACGTACCGCCGCACACACGCTGAAATGTGTTCCGACGCGACGATGTTTATGCCAGCGGGTAAGACCATGCCGGCGACAATGAGATCAGCTGCAGCGACAGAGTTAAGACTGCGCCGAGTACTTTTTTGCAGAGCCAGAAGGACCACGAGCTCTTGTGGAATACCCGTACACTGAAGGACGCTTAAGACGCAGGCTGTAACACAAACTACTTTAGATTTGCGGACTGACAGTGTTGTGCTGCAATTTTTACCTTGTACTCTGCGTGATGACAGTGATATGTTTTCTCTTGATTGTAAATGCGAATGCGCATCGGGACACGTCGGCTGCGTTCCCTGACTGGTTGCTATTCATCGACGTAGGTACAAAGAAGACACAGCGAAGACTTGTCCATACCAGAATTGAGTAGTGGAAGAGCTGCCATAATGGGCCGTCCGTCTTACAGAAAGCAGGAATCAACAGTGTGTTTCAAAAAGACATTCCCGACTACACAGGGCGGTGTTTCTATATGAGTGTAGATAGTACATTTTAACTTACGCACGGAGATAAAATTTTACTTAATTTTCTAAACATCTACAAATGATTCAAATTAGGAATCTGCTCCCAAATTTGTACTAGTGGGTGGACAAATTGCACCACACTTAAAGACTATATCCCGAGCTTAAAGAAACGTACTAGTCCAAGTTTAAGGAAATGCTCCATATTTCAGTTCTTACATCACTATTTGGAGGCATCTTCCTCCTTTCCCCACACCTGCACACTTTGCATGAATCCAATGTTTGCGTTTGATCCAGCTGATGTCTTTCTTCCATTCGCTCCTTCTCGCACAACTCGTTATACTATTCCCGTGTTTTACGAATGAGCTTCTGTGGTGGCTTCTCCGCAAAGTCTACAAAATCCTCCCTTTCGACAGCAGATGGAGCTATAGTTCTAGGTTTCTACTCCTTCGCTTCGGGAAGCCTTGGATTGCTTCTCCGCTTACAGGCTCCTTGGTTAGGTCTTGGAAACTTAGTTGGGAGCTTTCATTATATCTCTCGGGCTCGGTAACATTTCTTGATGGACATCGTTTGCCTATTTTTTGCCTGCCATGGGTTCTCTCCGTTTCCTTCTGCAAGGTTTCTTACGACCGGCATACTTAAATCGAACACTATTTCTTCAAATGTAAGAACGATCTTCCAATTTATTTTTGCTTCGTTGGTAAACACTTCACTGTGGCCAAAAAAATTTACATCCCAGTTTGCATTTTCACTTTTATTTTCAGCGTGCCTCTTAACTCTTGGTTTAGGCGCATTTTTGTGCGTGCACATTCATTTAATGCATGATCCCCATTTATATACAGTGTTACAGCTAAATGCAGCTCATATATACTCCAATTTTCAAACTCCTTTCTGTTGCCATAATGTAATATAAAATAATTTTTAAATTAATAACTTAGGATACAGAACATTTACCACATCATTTCTAACCATTATGTTGCAGTAATAATACTAAAAGCATTTTTAAAACCCACTATGCGAGCGAGTTTCTCAAATTGTACCGGTACAATATAGGAAACTCACAGCAGTACACTACAGGCAACGTCAACATTTTCTCTTTGTCAGTTTCCTACAAACGAATCACAACAAATACAATATCATGGCGGTCTGAAAACTAAGATTATTTCATGTATAACCAACCGTAAATTAATCATTATGTTTCCACGAACCTTGAAGCAGCAGTCCTCTTTGCCACGTACAAAAGAAACTGAATGAAAAATACGACAAAATCAGCGCTGAACTCACGCTATCTATTCCTCAACAGATAGAGCTCATAGCTGACAGTACGGCTACAAAAAACACGTAGTTCATGCTGGCTTCACAAATTTCGGTTAGTACAAGAGATACGAATTTTCTACTAGTGGTACAAATTAAGAGACGGTACAATGTAGGCGACCCTTCCTTAGTAATGTTTCTAAATTAAAGTCTACTACCGTTTCGACGACCAGCTAGTGTGTCACTACAAGTTACTCAGTCACGAACGAATTCTACCAAATTAATGGCATCCTCAGTAATGTGACGTTTCAGTATCAGTATTTCGCGGAAAGAGATTAAGTGAGGACAGGAATATGGAAAATGTGAGTTAGTGCAAATGAGTAAAAAAATAACACCGTTATGTTAGAATACAGTATTAGTGGTGTGGTGCTTGACACATTCAGGTCGATTAAATATCTAGGCGTAACGTTTCAAAGCGACATTAAATGAGCCAGCACGTACTGTCCGTTGGAGGGAAGGTGAATGGTCGACTTCGATTTATTTGGAGAATTCTAGGAAAGTGTAGCTCATCTGCAATGGAGATCGTATATAGAATACTTGGGCTGTCCATTCTTGGCTGTTAGAGAGTTCTGATCCCCATCAAATCGGATTATAGGAAGGAATCGAACCAATTCAGAGCCGTGCTACCAGGTTTGTTCTCGGTGGGTTCGATCAACACGCGAGTAATTCGGAGATGCTTCGCGAACTCAAATGGGAATCCCTGGAGGGAAGTTGATGTTTTTCTGTCGAAACACTATTGAGATGGTTTAGAGAACCTGCGTTTTCAACAGACTACGGACCTACTGCCTCCAACATACGTCTCGTGCAAGGGCCGCGAAGACAAGAGAGGAGAATCTATCGCCTCTACGGAAACGTGCTTCGTTTGCGAATGGAACACAGGGATGGCTGCTATTGCTGAAACAACCGGTTTTCAGTTATACCGGTTTTGTCAGTGCCAATTCAACCTCAGTGTTAAAACCGCTCAAAATATCCGGTTTCTTAAATTATCGATTTTCCGTTTTTTATTCCTTTTCCTTGGTGTAACAAACATAGAAATGTAAGAAAGGTTGACAAATATTTTGTCCTTCAGTTTCAAAATACATAGAATCAAAATACAAAATTAAACAGACAAATAAAAGAAAACTTAGTCCGTCCATGGTTCGCTGCTTTTCGCGATAGCTGATAGTGGTTGAATACTATAAAAAAAATCCCCGGTAATCTTCTATTGATTCTAATTTTTTGATACTCTGCTCAAAAATCATGATGTAATCGAAAATCCTACCACTATTTGGGCACTAGGAGTAGTCAGTGCCAAAGGATGAAAACTGAGATTGAAGAACTCTATTTCTCGCGCTAATTTGTCCGTTTTCGAGGGCCACAAGGCAGATACACACATGTGGTGTAGACACAGGTAACATAAAATCTGCTTTCAATTTTTATTGTAAACTATGGTTCAAATGGCTCTGAGCACTATGTGACTTAACTGCTGAGGTCATCAGCCCCCTAGAACTTAGAACTACTTAAACCTAACTAACCTAAGGACATCACACACATCCGTGTGTAATGCGCGCGTTGGGCACACAATACTCGTTAAAGCCTGTGCTATGGTAAGTGAGCGGGGTTCACCTTATGAGAAAGGATTTTCGTATAGATGTCGACCGCGTGTACCTGAATGGTGGCAAATCAGACTTATACCCACTCTGTAATAACAATGATCCGTCGAGCAAGTTCGAAATGCAATTACACGTCAGTATGGACCAAAACCAAAACTGAAGATGCTACCAATTTAATAATAATACGGTCGCCAGCCTAATTAGGCATTAACTGAGTTTCTTCCCTGTACAAGTTGGTATATACCGTATTTACTCGAATCTAAGCCGCACTTTTTTTCCGGTTTTTGTAATCCAAAAAACCGCCTGCGGCTTAGAATCGAGTGCTAAGCAAGCGGAAGTTCTGAAAAATGTTGGTAGGTGCCGCCACAACTAACTTCTGCCGTCGAATATATGTAGCGCTACACAGACATGCTCTGTAGGCACAAAGATAAATACTGGCGCCAAAACCTATGCGTCAGTAAATAAATTAAAAAAAAGGTGGAAGACGAGCTTTTTTTTCTCCGCCCCGAGTTTCGACCACTGCATTTTCATACATTATCCAACGAAGTAAATACAAATTCCGTATTGTTCATCTTCGAATGTATTAGAATTTCAATGTACTACGAAAATCCGACTGGCAAGACTGTTTGGGATGTTATCCAATATGGCCAACTCTACGTTCTGAATTTTTTCCTACCTGTGAGAAGAGATGGTTGCTAATAGTAACCTGATGAAACGTGAATCACAAGCAGTATTCTCTTCACCATTCACCATAAGAATAATACGAATATAAACATTTTGCCATGTGTTCTTCCGTGTTTGTTGTTATCTCATTTAAATCCTGTCTGCCTAATAAACTACGAAACTAGAGTGAGACAACAGCAAACGCGGAAGAATACACTTATCGTGTCATGTTTATATTCGTATTATTCTTAGCCTAATAGTGATACAGTCAGAAATGAACCACGGCAACTGACTAGATTTTTAAATCTAAGATGACTCTAATTTCTGTGCAGAATTTGATGTACTAAAGAAGCGGCCGCAAAGATTTTCAAACGGAGAAAAATTTTCGCCTAACTCTCGTTCAAAACATGTTCTATCATACGCAGCCTATTATTTGGTTCTTGTTGATCATTCTCAAAGAAAGCAGCAGTGTAAGTAAACAACAAATAGCAGTCTCTTGACATTGCTTCGCTAATTAGACGATTCGCCTCTTTTTAGCTGTAAGCGGCGGTAGCGCGCACAAAAGCAAGCCATGCCGCGAACGGCGACAGGCCGTAAACACGCACTATCAGAATGCGACAAACAATGCATGACACAGTACAGTGATGCATTTTCAGCTTAGAGTGACGTAAACACCTATAACAGAGAAAACGGCATTTATCAGATCAAACAAAATAAGCAATCGATTCAAACCAGACGAAGCACGTGAAAAAGGAAGGGTACCCCTATAAATACGGACGGAGCGCCTGACGCATAGCAATGGCTACCTGGTAAAGCTTACGACTCGAACCAAACTACTGTAGCTGTATCGTCATTCATTCGACCTAAATTGTGTCTCATATTACAATGGACCAACTTTGTTTCGATTTGGAGGTGCGGCCTAAAACTTTTCTCTCCCCTTGAATTTCGAGTCTCATTTTTCAGGTGCGGCTTAGATTCGAGTGCGGCTTAGATTCGGGTAAATACGGTATTCATGCAAAGCAACAAGTAGTAATACTGCATAATATAGTAGAATTTTAGAACCAGAAAATCTATTGAACTGATAGTTTCACGTTCTGTACTGATATGGAAAAAAAACCATGAATGCATAACACTACACTATAATGTATACTACAAAACTTTATACTGTCTATTAATCTGATTAAAATCGGGCATAGGTTACCCTAGAAATAGCACTTTCGAGCCACACACAAAATGTCAATTTTGATAAAGACAAAACACTGATAAATTTTGACTTTTATATTGACTTTAACTTTTGCTTGCCAAACCAATTTAGAACACTTCAGAATTCAAATGAATAAAAAAAGGGGGGGACCCTGAAACTTTTATGATAAGTGTATAAAAAAATTGATTACTGAACTTATTATGGGTTCAAGATTTCCAGTATATAAGTTACTACTCTTTTCATCTTATTTACTGCTCATTTAAATACCTTTATATCTGTCTCGAAATAATTAAACTTCATTACTATATCAATATTAAAGTTATCTTTCAACTTCGTTAGACCTTCGTTATTCATTTACTGGTTCATTAACAAAACAGTTCTTTAAACACCATTCTAACATAGCTAGGTCTGCAAGCAATTATTATTAACACAAAATTTAATTTTTCATTTCGGGACACTCGGATTGCACAACATTTGGAAAGGACCCTGTCTAGGTTAGTTGTGAGGATAATTAAATGATGGGAAAGTTCTGGTAAAATTTAGGTTATTATTGCACAGTTCATTCTCTGGTCCATACGAATACAGTACTAAAAGTTTCAACCTGCTTGTATCGACGCGGCGGTTGGCGGGCGGCGAGATGGCGAGGCACAGAGCACACATACAACCACAGCTATGGCTCTTGATGTGTCGGCACTTTAATTCTTCTTAGCATCGCAATACTTTTCCATTTAGTGCCTATGGAATTTTGCCATGCTGTGTGGGCGTTGGAACGGCATACCCGAGGCTCAGTGAAGCTATGTCTTCCAGGAGAGCCTCCTCGCTCCAGAAGGTGTTGCTCAAACCAGAGCCAAACTACAACTACTACTGAGCCCGTCGTGCCGTGCAGTGCCCGCGTGCATTTTTCCGCGCTCGCCTGCCATCCACCTTTTACCGCTCCCTGACAGGCCGGGTATTCACCCGAGGTTTTGCATTCTACATATCCTAACACACTGCCTACGTATGGACCAGACGCACAATTACAATTTTAAACATCTTACACCAGTTTCAAAATTTGTTACATTTCAATTCTATTACAATATTGCTTGACATAAACATTAATATTCACATTGAAACTTGTTTACAGTTTTCTTAACACAATGACATGAAACAAAAAAAGGAATGAAATCAGAACATCAATTACACGAGTTTATCGAAAAATCAGAAGAAAAATGTTATTTATATGTACAATAGTACAGCGTCGTTGATGTTACACGTGCCCGAGGCAGGATTCGAACCTGTGACCGCATTGGTCACGCGGTTCCAGACTGTAGAGCCTAGAACCGCTCGGCCACTCCGGCCGGCTGTAAACTATGAATGAGTTATTAAGTCATATGTTTTCTCCTTATAAGAAGTTCGGAAGTTTGTTGTGGCTTCTCCCGTTCTTAATCTTAGAAAGGAAATGGATCACTGTACTTCACTGCCACCACTCTTCGTAAAATCCTAGGAATGGTGCCGTTCTATAATACAACAATGTCCGACGGCGACAGAGTGAAACTACCACATGCATGCTGCATGTACACGCGCACCATCCAATACACCACACCACAGGGTAACAGGTTCATTACTGTCTCAGCAATGCTGTACCGATTCTTATGCCATGTGTTTGTTGCTCGTTTCTGTCGGCGTTGTTATTAATATTGTTAAAATAGCACTGATCCCTTTTCCTATTTTCTATAATGACGCAGTGTTTCAAAGCAACGGAAATTTTACGAGTAAAAATTACTCGATTTTTTTAAACGTGTACTTAAAAACCAAAAATGTTTCGACATTTGCTACGGATTATTGATATTTCGGTTTTTATCTGATTACTGGTAAAAATATATTAAAAAAAACGCTTGTTATAATCGGGACCAAAGAAATACTGAAAGACACTGGTTATCCGGCTCTAAACTGTCGGTATCGGTTTTAACCGCTCGGTTTTCGCTTCACTAGAGCAATAATGTAGACAATTACTAGCAGTGGTACAATAGATTTTACGCCATGCACCCTTTGGTGATGCGCTATGTTTGTACAAGGTGACAATTATTGAACAATATGAAAAACGAAACAGTTACAAACTACGGCGTGCAAATACTTTATTCAACATGTAAACGTCACTGAAGATATTCGGATTAAGGTTATGACATGTTCGATATGTCTGCCTTCATTGGCGATGATGTGGCGCAGACGAGTAGCGAAATTCTGCACGACCCGCTGAAGTGTCGCAATATCGATGCTGCCGATGACCCTCTCAATGGCTGTTTTCAGGCCAGCAATGGTTTTGGGGTTGTTGCTGAACGTCTTGTCTTTAATATAACTCAACAAAAAGGAGTGGCGACTAACCGAGACTCATGCCAGTGGCCTCTGGGTTCCCCAGACCCAGAATGCGGTCCCCAAAGCGCTCCTCCAGGACATCAAACACTCTCCTGTTTCGGTGGGGTCGAGCTCCGTTTTGCATGAACCACATCTGGTCGAAATCAGGGTCACTTTGGATAACGGGGATGAAATCGTCTTCCAAAACCTCTACGTACCGTTCGGTAGTCACAGTGCCATCAAGGAATATCGCATCGATTGTTCCCTGACATTCACACCACACAGTCACCCACTGAGTATGAAGAGACTCTTTGATCACGTCATGCGGAGTCTTAGTCCCTAAAATGCGCCAATTTTCCTTATTGACGAACCCATCCGAATGAAAGTGGGCCTCCTCGCTAAACCAAACCACACATCGCGTACTAATTCTCGTCATGCCCCATGGCCAACCGTGGATTTTGACGCCCTAAAGCAAACTGTTCAGAAGTTATTCAAAGTTATCTGAATAATAAAAAAAATGGTGAAACTTATCTAAATAATTAAAAATGTGACAGCCAGAGCGAGAGCACCAGCAGCAGCGAGTACTGTTTGTATAAAACGTTTATTTTGCATTTTGTTTACGACCTTCCACTAAGGAAGGGATTCTATTTGTGTTTATCTGCTCTGCATAGTAACTAACAGTTCTTGATAAAACTTTACGTAGTTTTCGTGTTAGATTTCTTAGTGTTTTCTTGATCGTTTAGAACAGAAAGCGCCCTAAAACCGTCTTTTGTTTGTTTCGCGGCCGTTAGCCACTAGTCACTTGAATCAGCAGTTGTCTTGTGACAGCCAGAGCGAGAGCACCAGCAGCAGCGAGTACTGTTTGTATAAAACGTTTATTTTGCATTTTGTTCACGACCTTCCACTAAGGAAGGGATTCTATTTGTGTTTATCTGCTCTGCATAGTAACTAACAGTTCTTGATAAAACTTTACGTAGTTTTCGTGTTAGATTTCTTAGTGTTTTCTTGATCGTTTAGAACAGAAAGCGCCCTAAAACCGTCTTTTGTTTGTTTCGCGGCCGTTAGCCACTAGTCACTTGAATCAGCAGTTGTCTTGTGACAGCCAGAGCGAGAGCACCAGCAGCAGCGAGTACTGTTTGTATAAAGCGTTTATTTTGCATTTTGTTTACGACCTTCCACTAAGGAAGGGATTCTATTTGTGTTTATCTGCTCTGCATAGTAACTAACAGTTCTTGATAAAACTTTACGTAGTTTTCGTGTTGATTATCAGAGTAGCTCATCAGAAGATTATCTTGGGAATTTGTCACCGTATAGGGTAGGGTAAACATAGTCATGTGTAGGGACTGTGGTTGTTGTGAGCGGACGCAAGGAGAATTGGCCACTCTTCGGGGGCAGGTGGAGGCTTTGTCTGTTAGGCTCATCGAGCTCGAGGCGCAGGCGTCGGCTCGTAGTGGCGTTGGGGCAACTGTGGTGAGACCTATGCCTACTTCGGTGGCCTTGGAATCACATGGAACCCCTGATGTCGCTGCGTCTTCCGGCAGTGAGCATCTTACCGGTCAGCCATCACTCCAGGGTGAATGGCGGACAGTGGTGGGCTCGCGCGTGCCTGGCCGAAAGGCGAAGGTGGGATCTGGCCGCGTGGCAGCTGCCTTACCCCTTTCCAACAGGTACGGGGTGCTTCCTAGTGGTGATGACATCGTTTCCGAGCCACCACAGGATGCCTCGCCTGTTGGGCCAGTGGCCGATTCTCCGGCAAGGTCCCGACAGTCACAGAGGGCGGGCCTATTAGTTATAGGGAGCTCCAACGTTAGGCGGGTTATGGAGCCCCTCAGGAAAATAGCGGGTAGGTCGGGGAAGAATGCCAGTGTGCACTCGGTGTGCTTGCCGGGGGGTCTCGTCCGTAATGTGGAGGAGGCCCTTCCGGCAGCTATTGAACGCACTGGGTGTGACCGGCTGCAGATAGTAGCACATGTCGGAACGAATGACGCCTGCCGCTTGGGTTCTGAGGCCATCCTTGGTTCCTTCCGGCGGCTGGCTGATTTGGTGAAGACAACCAGCATCGCACGCGGAGTGCAAGCTGAGCTTAATATCTGCAGCATAGTGCCCAGAGTCGATCGCGGTCCTCTGGTCTGGAGCCGTGTGGAGGGTCTAAACCAGAGGCTCAGACGACTCTGCGACTATAATGGTTGCAAATTCATCGACCTCCGTTATTGGGTGGAGAACTGTAGGGCCCCCCTAGACAGGTCAGGCGTGCACTACACACCGGAAGCAGCTACTAGGGTAGCAGAGTACGTGTGGCGTGCACACGGGGTTTTTTAGGTTAGAGGGACCCCCCCTTGGGCGAAACGATAAAATACCTGACGGCTTACCAGAGAGGACATTATCATCGTTGATAAAGAACGTCCGTCCTCAGAGACCAAAAACAGGAAAAGTTAACGTAATATTGGTAAACTGCAGGAGTATCCAGGGCAAGGTTCCTGAATTAGTATCTCTTATTGAAGGAAATAGTGCGCATATAGTATTAGGAACGGAAAGTTGGTTAAAACCGGAAGTGAACAGTAACGAAATCCTAGACACAGAATGGAATATATACCGCAAGGATAGGATAAACGCCAATGGTGGTGGAGTATTTATAGCAGTAAAGAATTCAATAATATCCAGTGAAGTTATTAGCGAATGCGAATGTGAAATAATCTGGGTTAAGCTAAGTATCAAAGGTGGGTCAGATATGATAGTCGGATGCTTCTATAGACCACCTGCATCAGCAACCGTAGTAGTTGAGCGCCTCAGAGAGAACCTGCAGAACGTCGTGAAGAAGTTTCGTGATCATACTATTGTAATAGGGGGAGACTTCAATCTACCAGGTATAGAATGGGATAGTCACACAATCAGAACTGGAGCCAGGGACAGAGACTCTTGTGACATTATCCTGACTGCCTTGTCCGAGAATTACTTCGAGCAGATAGTTAGAGAACCAACTCGTGAAGCTAACGTTTTAGACCTCATAGCAACAAATAGACCGGAACTTTTCGACTCCGTGAATGTAGAAGAGGGTATCAGTGATCATAAGTCAGTGGTTGCATCAATGACTACAAGTGTAATAAGAAATGCCAAGAAAGGAAGGAAAATATATTTGCTTAACAAGAGTGATAGGGCACAAATCGCAGAATATCTGAGTGACCACCATCAAACGTTCATTTCTGAGGAAGAGGATGTGGAACAAAAATGGAAAAAATTCAGAAACATCGTCCAGTACGCCTTAGATAAGTTCGTACCGACTAAGGTCCAAAGCGAGGGGAAAGATCCACCGTGGTATAACAATCATGTACGAAAGGTACTACGGAAACAAAGAAAGCTTCATCATAGGTTTAAGAGTAGTCGAATCATAGCTGATAAGGAAAAGCTGAACGAAGCGAAAAAGAGCGTAAAGAGAGCAATGAGAGAAGCATTCAACGAATTCGAACATAAAACATTGGCAAACAATCTAAACAAGAACCCTAAAAAGTTTTGGTCATATGTAAAATCGGTAAGCGGATCTAAATCCCCTATTCAGTCACTCGTTGACCACGATGGCACCGAAACAGAGGACGACCGAAGAAAGGCAGAAATACTGAATTCAGTGTTCCGAAACTGTTTCACTGCGGAAAATCGTAACACGGTCCCTGACTTCAGCCGTCGCACGGACGCCAAAATGGAAAATATTGAAATAAACGATATCGGAACTGAAAAACAACTGCTATCACTTAGTAGCGGAAAAGCATCCGGACCAGACGAGATACCCTTAAGATTCTACAGTGATTATGCTAAAGAACTTGCCCCCTTTCTATCAGCAATTTATCGTAGATCGCTGGAAGAACGTAAAGTACCTAGCGACTGGAAGAAAGCGCAGGTCGTTCCCATTTTCAAGAAGGGTCATAAATCAGATGCGAATAATTATAGGCCTATTTCGCTTACGTCAATCTGTTGTAGAATAATGGAACATGTTTTGTGTTCTCGTATTATGACGTTCTTAGATAATACAAATCTCCTTCATCATAACCAACATGGATTCCGCAAACAGAGATCATGTGAAACTCAGCTCGCCCTATTTGCCCAAGAAATTCACAGTGCCGTAGACACTGGCGAGCAGATTGATGCCGTATTCCTGGACTTCAGGAAGGCATTTGATACGGTTCCGCACTTACGTTTAGTGAAAAAAATACGAGCTTACGGAATATCGGACCAGGTTTGTGATTGGATTCAGGATTTCCTAGAAGAAAGAACACAACATGTCATTCTTAACGGTTCAAAATCTGCAGATGTAGAGGTAATTTCGGGAGTACCGCAAGGAAGCGTGATAGGACCTTTATTGTTTACAATATACATAAATGACTTAGTTGACAACATCGGTAGCTCCGTGAGGCTATTTGCAGATGACACGGTTGTCTACAAGAAAGTAGCAACATCAGAAGACTCGTACGTACTCCAGGAAGACCTGCAGAGGATTAATGCATGGTGCGACAGCTGGCAGCTTTCCCTAAACGTAGATAAATGTAATATAATGCGCATACATAGGGGCAGAAATCCATTCCAGTACGATTATGCCATAGGTGGTAAATCATTGGAAGCGGTAACGACCGTAAAATACTTAGGAGTTACTATCCGGAGCGATCTGAAGTGGAATGATCACATAAAACAAATAGTGGGTAAAGCAGGCGCCAGGTTGAGATTCATAGGAAGAATTCTAAGAAAATGTGACTCATCGACGAAAGAAGTAGCTTACAAAACGCTTGTTCGTCCGATTCTTGAGTATTGCTCATCAGTATGGGACCCTTACCAGGTTGGATTAATAGAAGAGATAGACATGATCCAGCGAAAAGCAGCGCGATTCGTCATGGGGACATTTAGTCAGCGCGAGAGCGTTACGGAGATGCTGAACAAGCTCCAGTGGCGGACACTTCAAGAAAGGCGTTACGCAATACGGAGAGGTTTATTATCGAAATTACGAGAGAGCACATTCCGGGAAGAGATGGGCAACATATTACTACCGCCCACATATATCTCGCGTAATGATCACAACGAAAAGATCCGAGAAATTAGAGCAAATACGGAGACTTACAAGCAGTCGTTCTTCCCACGCACAATTCGTGAATGGAACAGGGAAGGGGGGATCAGATAGTGGTACAATAAGTACCCTCCGCCACACACCGTAGGGTGGCTCGCGGAGTATAGATGTAGATGTAGATGTAGATACCAGTTGTTATAATTAATGAACTCTTGTATTTTGAAACCAAAGCTGCACTGTAATAATAATAAACTGTCGTAATGAAAATGAGACTTTGTTAAAGTTAGCAATATGACTGCAAGAATTCTGAACAGTATAAACTGCCTGAATAATTAACTTGGACATGAAACCTAGAAACAACAGCTTTGCAAAATTTGATCACAAAAACTGCCTCTGAATAACATAAGTTGGCCCCTGACTGAATAAATAAAATAAATCATAATCTTTTATCAATACCTCTATTTTGCGCAAATCTGGATAACGCGTTGCTGCACTGCTCTGTCTTGCGCACCGCTATGCTAAAGCTGCAAATTACTGTATCTACTCAGAGACACTCCTGAGGTGCAAAGAGTTCTCTGTTAGTTGCAAATCGAAGAGTTTATCGAACATACTTGGCAGGATGACCTATTAAAAAGAATTGCAAGAGACAGGTTGGTAAGAAAATGAAGTATGCGCAAAAATGACAACACTACGCTTTTTTTGTATTGAAAAAATACTGCTCAATGGAGATTAAATTTAATGAACTTCTCAACATCCACTTTCCTATCGCTCAAATCTAACAACTTTCAGTACAATAAACAGGTTAGTTCGATGGCGCAGCAATAATGATAAAAAGTAACATCATTTTTGTATTTACCGCCGGCCTGAGTGGCCGAGAGGTTCTGGGCGCTTCAGTCTGGAACCGCGCGACCGCTACGGTCGCAGGTTCGAATCCTGCCTAGAGCATGGATGTGTGTGATGTCCTTAGGTTAGTTACGTTTAAGTAGTTGTAAGTTCTAGGGAACTGATGACCTCAGCAGTTAAGTCCCATAGTGCTTAGAGCCATTTGAACTATTTTTGTATTTACCTGGCATTCCATTAGATTTCTTCCTTCACAAATCAGTGTCATATCATGTCATTTCAACAAAGTCATAAACTGAGACATTAGATTTGAACTGTAATATTGACATAGCTTCCTTACTAACACTGCTGGACATTATGAGCCTAACACAGCTGAAATTCAACTCTGTCTAAAACCAAAGTTAAACTATGTCAGCTGCACTGCTCCTCGCGCAGCTCAAAGATGCTTAACTTCTGCGATACAGCTTACAACATTGCCGCTCGTTCTCAATCGATTCACATACCAAAAATTCATGTACCAAAATTAAATATGACATTTTTTTCGATACTTCAGTACGAGGTGCATTCAAGTTCTAAGGCCTCCGATTTTTTTCTCTGGACTGGAAAGAGATAAAAACATGCGCATTGTTTTAAAATGAGGCCGCGTTCATTGTCAATACGTCCCAGAGATGGCAGCACCGTACGGCGGATGGAATTTTATCACCAGCGGCGAGAATGAGAACTGTTTTAAATACTTAAAATGGCGACGTTTTCCTTACTTGAACAGCGTGCAATCATTCGTTTTCTGAATTTGCGTGGTGTGAAACCAATTGAAATTCATCGACAGTTGAAGGAGACATGTGGTGATGGAGTTATGGATGTGTCGAAAGTGCGTTCGTGGGTGCGACAGTTTAATGAAGGCAGAACATCGTGTGACAACAAACCGAAACAACCTCTGGCTCGCACAAGCCGGTCTGACGACATGATCGAGAAAGTGGAGAGAATTGTTTTGGGGGATCGCCGAATGACTGTTGAACAGATCGTCTCCAGAGTTGGCATTTCTGTGGGTTTTGAGCACACAATCCTACATGACGACCTGAAAATGAGAAAAGTGTCATCCAGGTGGGTGCCACGAATGCTGACGGACGACCACATGGCTGCCCGTGTGGCATGTTGCCGAGCAATGTTGACGCGCAACGACAGCACGAATGGGACTTTCTTTTCGTCGGTTGTGACAATGGATGAGACGTGGATGCCATTTTTCAATCCAGAAACAAAGCGCCAGTCAGCTCAATGGAAGCACCCAGATTCACCGCCACCAAAAAAATTTCGGGTAACCACCAGTGCTGAAAAAATGATGGTGTCCATGTTCTGGGACAGCGAGGGCGTAATTCTTACCCACTGCGTTCCAAAGGGCACTACGGTAACAGGTGCATCCTACGAAAATGTTTTGAAGAACAAATTCCTTCCTGCACTCCAAAAAAACGTCCGGGAAGGTCTGTGCGTGTGCTGTTTCACCGAGGCAACGCACCCGCACATCGAGCTAACGTTACGCAACAGTTTCTTCGTGATAACAACTTTGAAGTGATTCCTCATGCTCCCTACTCACCTGACTTGGCTCCTAGTGACTTTTGGCTTTTCCCAACAATGAAAGACACTATCCGTGGCCGCACAATCACCAGCCGTGCTGCTATTGCCTCAGCGATTTTCCAGTGGTCAAAACAGACTCCTAAAGAAGCCTCCGCCGCTGCCACGGAATCATGGCGTCAGCGTTGTGAAAAATGTGTACGTCTGCAGGGCGATTACGTCGAGAAGTAACGCCAGTTTCATCGATTTCGGGTGAGTAGTTGGTTAGGGAAAAAATCGGAGGCCTTAGAACTTGAATGCACCTCGTAATTGTCACCCTGTATGTAGATGAAGAAGGAATGCAGGAATGGAAATAGTGTATAACAGTTCGTGAGACGGAGGATTTAAAAGTAGCCATGTAAATGGTAAATACCTGTGCACGGCTCAGCGGTTAAATAAAGTGTCAGAGCATTAAGGCGTGATTTCGAACCCTTACAGTCTCGGCATCAGGAATTCACGTTCACCAATAATTCCCTATTTGAATATAAATCGCGCAATCATCGCCTGCAGTACGGCTGCACTTTGACCTCAGAAATTAGCAAAGCCAGTGAGCGCGGAGAGGAAAAACGCCGCTGCCTAGGTAAGCTACAGTTTCCGGCTGGTGAAGAAGAAGGCCGGCACGGCACGCACGGAGTTGCCTGACAGCCTGAAACGGGCGCAAAACGGTGCGACGCGCGCGGCCTGCGCGATGCGACGGACGGGCCGCTTAATTTGCGTTGCTGATGGGCCGCTCTCGGTAATGGAGCTGCAGTTGGGATGCGGCGGGCGCCTCTGCCACGCACGGAATAGGGATGCGCCGGCAGGCAGTCGCGCAAGGTTAAACGCGCGGCGTGTGGTGTCAGAAACCGCACCGCACAGCACCTCGCCGCTGCCGCCGGAGGAGGCTGGCTGCCGGTGATCGTCGGCGGGAACCCGGCTGGCTTCTGGAGCCACTCTTAAGGGGGGTACGCATGGCGAAACTGGTCAAAAAGTGACACTTTCCGATTATTATCTCTTAATACGAGGTGCTTCAAGTTCTAAGGCCTCCGATTTTTGTTCTAATTAACTACTCACCCGAAATCGATGAAACTGGCGTTACTTCTCGACGTAATCGCCCTGCAGACTACACATTTTTCACAACGCTGACGCCATGATTCCATGGCAGCGGCGAAGGCTTCTTTAGGAGTCTGTTTTGACCACTGGAAAATCGCTGAGGCAATAGCAGCACGGCTGGTGAATGTGCGGCCATGGAGAGTGTCTTTCATTGTTGGAAAAAGCCAAAAGTCACTAGGAGCCAGGTCAGGTGAGTAGGGAGCATGAGGAATCACTTCAAAGTTGTTATCACGAAGAAACTGTTGCGTAACGTTAGCTCGATGTGCGGGTGCGTTGTCTTGGTGAAACAGCACACGCGCAGCCCTTCCCGGACGTTTTTGTTGCAGTGCAGGAAGGAATTTGTTCTTCAAAACATTTTCGTAGGATGCACCTGTTACCGTAGTGCCCTTTGGAACGCAATGGGTAAGGATTACGCCCTCGCTGTCCCAGGACATGGACACCATCATTTTTTCAGCACTGGCTGTTACCCGAAATTCTTTTGGTGGCAGTGAATCTGTGTGCTTCCATTGAGCTGACTGGCGCTTTATTTCTGGATTGAAAAATGGCATCCACGTCTCATCCATTGTCACAACCGACGAAAAGAAAGTCCCATTCGTGCTGTCGTTGCGCGTCAACATTGCTCGGCAACATGCCACACGGGCAGCCATGTGGTCGTCCATCAGCATTCGTGGCACCCACCTGGATGACACTTTTCGCATTTTCAGGTCGTCATGCAGGATTGTGTGCACAGAACCCACAGAAATGCCAACTCTGGAGACGATCTGTTCAACAGTCATTCGGCGATCCCCCAAAACAATTCTCTCCACTTTCTCGATCGTGTCGTCAGATCGGCTTGTGCGAGCCCGAGGTTGTTTCGGTTTGTTGTCACACGATGTTCTGCCTTCATTAAACTGTCGCACCCACGAACGCACTTTCGACACATCCATAACTCCATCACCATATGTGTCCTTCAACTGTCGATGAATTTCAATTGGTTTCACACCACGCAAATTCAGAAAACGAATGATTGCACGCTGTTCAAGTAAGGAAAACGTCGCCATTTTAAGTATTTAAAACAGTTTTCATTCTCGCCGCTGGCGGTAAAATTCCATCTGCCGTACGGTGCTGCCATCTCTGGGACGTATTGACAATGAACGCGGCCTCATTTTAAAACAATGCGCATGTTTCTATCTCTTTCCAGTCCGGAGAAAAAAAGTCGGAGGCCTTAGAACTTGAATGCACCTCGTATCCTGAAGACCCATAGAAAGTGGTACACCTGCCTAATATCGTGTGGGACCCCCCCCCACCCCCCTCGCAACCTCGTGGAAGTGCCGCAGGACAACATGACATAGACTCGACTAATGTCTGAAGTAGTGCTGGAGGGAATCCACACCACGAATCTTGCAGGACTCTCCATAAATCTGTATGACTACGAGGGGTGCAGATCTGTTCTGAACAGCACGTTGCAAGGCATTCCAGATATGCTCAATAACGTTCATGTCTGGGGAGTTTGGTGGCCAAAGTGTTTAAACTCAGAAGACTGTTCCTGGAGCCACTCTGTAGCAATTCTGGACGTGTGTGGTGTCGCATTGTCCTGCTGGAATTACCAAAGTCCGTCGGAATACACAATCGGCATGAATGGTTGTAGGGGACGGGATACTTATGTACGTGTCACCTGTCAGAGTGGCATCTAGACGTATCACAGGTCCCATATCACTCCAGCTGCACACGCCCAACACCATTACAGAGCCTCCACCAGCTTCACCAGTCCCCTGCTGACATGCACGGTTCACGTATTCACGAGGTTGTCTCCATACCCGTACACGGTCATCCGCTCAATATAATTGGAAAGAGACCCGTCCGACCACGCAATACGTTTCCAGTCAACAGTCCAATGTCGTTATTGACGGGCCCAAGCGAGGCGTAAAGCCTTGTGTCGTGCAGTCATCAAGGGTACACGAGAAAGCCTTCGGCTCCGAAAGCTCATATCGATGGTGTTTCGTTGAATGGTTCGCACGCTGACACTTGGTTGATAGCTCAGCACTGAAGCCTGCAGCAATTTTCGGAATCGTTGCACGTCTGTCACGTTGAACGATTCTCTTCATTCGTCGTTGGTCGCGTTTTTGCCGGATCTTTTTCTGGCTGCAGCGATGTCGGAGATTTGGTGTTTTACCGGATTAACTCGTGAAATGGTCTTACGGTAGAGTCCCCACTTCATCGCTACTAACCTATCTAACAACTGCGGTCCGCAGCTCGTGGTCGTGCGGTAGCGTTCTCGCTTCCCACGCCCGGGTTCCCGGGTTCGATTCCCGGCGGGGTCAGGGATTTTCTCTGCCTCCTGATGACTGGGTGTTGTGTGATGTCCTTACGTTAGTTAGGTTTAAGTAGTTCTAAGTTCTAGGGGACTGATGACCATAGCTGTTAAGTCCCATAGTGCTCAGAGCCGTTAACAACTGCGCCAGACACTTGTCGTCTTGTGTAACCGTTGCCGACCGCACCACGGTGTCCTACCTGTTTACTTATCTCTGTATTTGAATACGCATGCCTGTACCAGTTTCTCTGGCGTTACACAATCATCAGATGATTTCTCTTTATTGAACTCAACAGTATGTGTGGTTGTTGATGTAGCTGAATGTCTTACATTTTATCACAGTTTTTCATAACAGAAAACTTGCTGGTGATAGTCTGACATCACCGAAACATGTACAGGTTGTCAGGTAGAAAACAATAAATCGTGTTTTGCTGAAGGTGGAGTCCTCTAAATATTAGTACCTATTTGTAAGTTAAATAGCACTTACTGGTTCGCACGCTGAAATTTTCTGTCATCTTCTTCAATGCTTCCTTAACATATACAGTTTAATAATTGTGGCTATAAATTGCTACGCTTCCCTACACAAGTTGTAACACAAACGTGTCTTTACTGCTTTTGTTACTCCAGTTGAGTTTTGTTGCTATTGTGTATTGCTTGTCAGGCTCTGCACTAAGGCGAATTTTTCTGAGATCTTACAAACGCCACGAAAAAATCTTAATTTCTGTTTTTCCGTTCTGCTATTAATAGTACCTGCTGACATGCAGGGCCTGTGGATTTATGAGGGTGTTTCCATACTCGTACACGTCCATCCGCTCCATACAAATCGAAACGAGACTCGTCCGACCAGGCCACATGTATCGAGTCATCAACAGTCCAGTGTCGGTGTTGACGGGCCCAAGCGGGGCGTAAAGCTTTGTGTCGTGCAGTCACCAAGGGTACACGAGTGGGCCTTCGGTTGCCGTCGTTGGTCCGATTCTTGCAGGTTCTTTTTCCGGCCGCAGCGATATCGGACATTTGATATTTTACCGGATTCCTGATATTCACGGTACACTCGTGAAATGGTCGTCCGGGAAAACCCTCACTTCGTCGCTACTTCGGAGTTGCTGTGTCCGGTCGTTCGTGCGCCTACTATAATGCCATGTTCAAACCCACTTGAATCTTGATAACCTGCCATTATAACACCATTAATGTATCTAACAACTGCGCTGGACACTTGTTGTCTTATACAGGCATTGCCGACCGCAGCGCTGTATTCTGCCTGTTTACATATCTTTGTATTTGAATACGCATGCCTATTTCTTTGGCGCTTCAGTGTAGTATTTGAGCTCTCCTGAATAATCTGATGTGTCATTTGTCGATTAATTCCAAATGGAAGCGTAGTTTTTACTATTTCAAAGATAGTAGTACAAGTGTAAAAAAATCCAATCATTCTGCACTGACTTTCTTAAGGATCTCTATCTCCAGAACTACAGTATTCAGTCTAGAAGGCTGTGGTTTTCAGCTATTTATTGCTTGAATTCATGTTAATATTAGTGTTAAGAGGCTGGATGCAGGGTGTAAAAAGAAATGCCGCTATTGCACATGCATTTTGTGGAGACTCTAAATGATGCCGGCCGCGGTGGTCTAGCGGTTCTAGGCGCGCAGTCCGGAACCGCACTGCTGCTACGATCGCAGGTTCGAATCCTGCCTCGGGCATGGATGTGTGTGATGTCCTTAGGTTAGTTAGGTTTAAGTAGTTCTAAGTTCTAGGGGACTGATGACCACAGTAGTTAAGTCCCATGGTGCTCAGAGCCATTTGAACCATTTTTTGAACTCTAAATGATAAAGGAAGACTTACAGACAGAAATATTGATGAACTCCAGCAATATTATGGATTGGCAATAAGAAACAATACACATGATCTACAGGGCATCAAAAGAGCAGATGGGCTACATTCTTCCACAAATTATCTACTGATGATACACCTACACATGGTCTTCGGACACTTGGTGCTGATTCATGGTGCAAGTACAGCAAAGCTCAGGCAGCGGGAACGGAGGAACAATTTAGGCGCAGAAATAGCATACTATCCGTTGTGATGGAAGCTATTAAACCAATATGTAGGGAGGTAGCTCATACTGACCTTCTTTCCAAATTTCTCCAAGGACGAAAGTAAAACCCAAATGAATATTTCAATAATGTCAATTGGACCTGCATACCAAAAAATGTCTTTGTAGGAATGAAAATTCTATGTTTGTTTGTTTGTGACGCTGTGATAAAGTTTAATGATCCTAATAAGAGAAGAATTAGGGTACTAGAGCAACTTTGTATCGCTCCAGGAGCCAACATACTGCAAGCCTTCCATCGAATGGATCGACTTAGGATTATGAAAGCCCAACAAGCAGCAGAAGAAATGACGAAAGAAGCAAGAGGCAGAAAAAGAAAGAAGCTTTTAGGTTTGCAGGATGATCAAGAACAGGATCTACATAATGCTGATTATGGGCCTGTCTGTTTCTAGCAGCTGGCATGCCTCCATATGTGAGTTAATATCAAATGGAACGTTTAAACTTGATTTCCTAAAATTGGTTTTTTAAAAATATTTGACCCATTATCTCAGGAACCATTACAGGTACGTATATCTAATTTTACGTTACGTTACCTCTTTGTATACAGCTGCTGCTGAACCACCAAAACATTTCTACCTATAATTTTTTTTACTTGCAGAAGCAAAAGTGAATTTACCTCTTTGTATACAGCTGCTGCTGAACCACCAAAACATTTCTACCTATAATTTTTTTTACTTACAGAAGCAAAAGTAAATTTAAAATTGAAAAATCTTAACTAGTTACCTGACTGTATATTATGATTCTGGTTCAATATTCATAAAAGGTGTGAAACTATACTTCCCAAAAATTTCAGATCTCTATCTGTCAAAAGACATCATTTATGCAAGTTTAACACTGTAGATATAGGATGTATGTATTCCCCTTAAACGACCATAACCTGTGATTTTAATTCGTCAATATTTTAATTCGATAATATTTTTGTATAACTGTGAATCATTGAAGAATAATCATGTTAAAAGAATAAATAGTGTATTAACAACATCTAGGCGTAAGAAATTATAGTCACGTTAGCTTTTGTTTTGTTTAAGTCTATAGATAGTCAAGATAGTAATGTCTCGATCTGATTTTGTCATTTTATCTCAGGTTATCTTGTGTCACATTGTTTGTACTGTTTTAGCTCGTGCGAGCACTTATTGTGAAAATATGTAGTATGAAAGCATTCAAAACGTTAATTTCAGAAGCTGCCTTTCACTTTATGTGGAAGTTATTACCTCTGTGAGAGAGAAAGTTTTTATTATTAAAAATAACTGATAATTAATTTTTTTGCTTGAATTCATGGCAGTGAGATAGGGAGTTTCAGTGGACGGAAATCAACTCAGAGCTTAAACTGTGAGAACTTTAATTACTTTCGATCGCTACATTACGCAACGTAGCGTAGCGATATTCATTTTTTCATCTATTCGAACGAAAGTTAACATAGGCGCATAGGATCTTTGACTGCCACCATTAATGGACACTGCCTTTATAATAACTTACAAAATAACTTTTGACGCGAATTTAATGATCTTGGGAGAGTGTAAAATTTATTTGGACAGGGTTTGCTTAAATATTATCGTCTTTATGGACTGATTAATCCATCAAAGTTAAAGAGATAAAGATGCTGCGAAATATTCAGTTCCACCACGAACTCTGTTTTACGATGAATTTTTAAAGAAAGAAAAAATGGTTCAAATGGCTCTGAGCACTATGGGACTCAACATCTGAGGTCATCAGTCCCCTAGAACTTAGAACTACTTTAACCTAACTAACCTAAGGACATCACACACATCCATGCCCGAGGCAGGATTCGAACCTGCGACCGTAGCGGTCACGCGGTTCCAAACTGAAGCGCCTAGAACCGCACGGCCACACCGGCCGGCATAAGAAAGAAAACTGTGGCGTCTTCTCGCAAGGAAAATCAGGAATTCCCACGTCCTGAGATCAGAAAGAAACTAATACTAACGACGATTAACCACTACCAACTAGTCAAGAGTTATCAAGATGGCGAGAGCCAGCACACTTAAACCCAGCCGTAGATCACGCACGCTGGCTAGCCGATGACTTAGAGATGACGGTTATTACTGAAACAAATGGTTTTCGGTTACACTGGTTATTTTCATTCCCGCTTTAACCTGACTCTCGAAATCTCTCAAAATAACTGGTTTTTGAAATAATCTATTTTCGATTTTTTTATTGCTATAATTTCCGACAATTAACTTATACTTTGCACAAAGGTTGAAAATTTCTGCGAACCCCTCGGCCTTGAGCGTTACACGTTTCCAAACAAAATAGTTAAACAAAGAAAACTAATTCCGACCATCGTTCTCAGCTTTTCTCGGTAGGTATTGAGGTTTCGAAAACTGATACTAAAATGTAAACTTTCACGGCCGGAAATATCATGTCCATTATAATTATCCGGGCTGTTATGCCGTGGTCGGTTGATGAATGCTGTGGTGATTCCCAACGTTTCGTCTCCGACTGCGGGAGACATCTTCAAGGGGGTCCGTAGCTTGATGGAAGGTCCAACACACACACTGGCTCGCTACTGACTGCCGCTAAATTCCGTGTCCGCGCGCCCCCGCGCTGCGGCGTGACGTCACGTGTTTTGAAAACGTCAGTGCAATTGGCCGCTGTCCGTCGCCGTCGATCGCCGTTGCCATCACCCAGTAGTGGACGAGTGGTACACATCTTCTTTAACACCGGCATCCATATACCGTTTAATTTGACGCCCTCCTCCATTCGGTTGAAATTATTTGGGTGTTTAGCGATTTCAATCGCCTCCCTGTAGAGCCTTTCGTAATATCCGCTCGTGGCCGCTAGTACTTGGGTCTCCTCGAAACGAATATTGTGGTTCCCTGGCTGGAAAGCATGCTCTGCAACAGCTGATCGTTCCGTTTCTCCTCTTCTACAATTTCCCTTGTGCTCTTCCAAACGTTTAGAAACAGTTCTTTTAGTGGTACCCACATAAACATCACCACAGGTGCATGGGATCCTATACACTCCAGATTTTTCCAATGGTTTGCGAGCGTCCTTGGCAGGCCTAAGGTATTCCTGTATCTTCCTGGTGGGCTTGTAAATTACGGTAATATTCCGCTTCGTCAAGATCCTCCCTATTCTTTCCGTTACATTTTTAACAAACGGCAGGAAAACCTTAGATTTTGCAGTAGCCTGTACGTCAGTATGATTTCTGCGTGGCTGCCTCAACGCACGTTTTATTTCGGCGAACGAATATCCGTTCTTCGTTAGTGCATTGTGGAGATGTTCCATCTCAGCGGGGTGTTATCAAGACGTTAGCGGACAGAGCTAGAAATATTTGTGAACCTGAGTTGCTCGACGCTGAGATGGAACATCTCCACAATGCACTAACGAAGAACGGATATTCGTCCGCCGAAATAAAACGTGCGTTGAGGCAGCCACGCAGAAATCATACTGACGTACAGGCTACTGCAAAATCTAAGATTTTCCTGCCGTTTGTTAAAAATGTAACGGAAAGAATAGGGAGGATCTTGACGAAGCGGAATATTACCGTAATTTACAAGCCCACCAGGAAGATACAGGAATACCTTAGGCCTGCCAAGGACGCTCGCAAACCATTGGAAAAATCTGGAGTGTATAGGATCCCATGCACCTGTGGTGATGTTTATGTGGGTACCACTAAAAGAACTGTTTCTAAACGTTTGGAAGAGCACAAGGGAAATTGTAGAAGAGGAGAAACGGAACGATCAGCTGTTGCAGAGCATGCTTTCCAGCCAGGGAACCACAATATTAGTTTCGAGGAGACGCAAGTACTAGCGGCCACGAGCGGATATTACGAAAGGCTCTACAGGGAGGCGATCGAAATCGCTAAACACCCAAATAATTTCAACCGAATGGAGGAGGGCGTCAAATTAAACGGTATATGGATGCCGGTGTTAAAGAAGATGTGTACCACTCGTCCACTACTGGGTGATGGCAACGGCGATCGACGGCGACGGACAGCGGCCAATTGCACTGACGTTTTCAAAACACGTGACGTCACGCCGCAGCGCGGGGGCGCGCGGACACGGAATTTAGCGGCAGTCAGTAGCGAGCCAGTGTGTGTGTTGGACCTTCCATCAAGCTACGGACCCCCTTGAAGATGTCTCCCGCAGTCGGAGACGAAACGTTGGGAATCACCACAGCATTCATCAACCGACCACGGCATAACAGCCCGGATAATTATAATGGACACGTTTCGAAAACTACGAAAAAATTGACCAGTATTTCCCTACTGATTTTAATTTTATAAATCTCTGTTACAAAGTGTCATGTTGTAATCGAGGATCATACCGCTATTTGGGCATTGCGAATAGTCAGTGCTAAAGGGTGAAAACCAAGTTCGGAGAACACAACTTTTTGTGTTAAGTTGTCCGTTTCTAAGGGCTGCAAGCAGATAAAGTCGTATTATGTAAACACAGGCAACAGATCAAATAATTTCACAGAACAGTCAGACAAATAATGAGATTCGGTGTAATATTTGTAGCGTTCATTGCCTATCTCGAACGAAAAAGCCGTTTATCAGTGAAGTATGTATCTTTTCTATTTAGCGGGAATTTGAATACAATTGATTTTTTCCCGATAAAACAACAAATGCTCTTTAAAAAAATTAAAATCAGCAGTTTAAATAGAGGATAAGATATAAGCTTTATCAGAAACGATTAAATGACAATAGTTCAAATTTTCATAATCAATTTATCCATTGCCCAGTATTTATTGTCCTATCTCTTCTTAAATATTCGTTCTACATGTATTGATTTACAAGTTGACTCCGTTCATCAGGAGCAGTATTATTTAAAGACGGAATCAGTCTTCTAGCAACCACACAATGCCCTGTGAAACCTGGCTTTTTAAAAAGTTTTATCTAAAACCAAAAATTTTTGCACCATTGCTATCAAAAATTGGTACATCGATTTTATTTTCGGTTATTGGTAAAAAAGAAAAACATATGTTATAACCGAGTCCAAAGAAATACCGAAAAATAACTGAAATATCGGTATCTGTTTTAACTGGTCGCTTTATCCCATCCCTACAGTGACGATGCTCTGCTGGACTTCCTTAGCACTCCATATTTAGGTCAGAAGTGGGCCCATTGGAACCGTCCGACCGCCGTGTCATCCTCAATGAGGAAGCACATAGGAGGGGCGTGTGGTCAGCACACCACTCTCCCTGTCGTTATGATGGCTTTCTGTGACCGGAGCCGCAACTATTCGATCGAGTAGCTCCTCAATTGGCATCACGAGGCTGAGTGCACCCCGAAAAATAGCAACAGCGCATGGTCACCCATCCAAGTGCCGGCCACGCCCGACAGCGCTTAACTTCGGTGATCTGACGGGAACCGGTGTATCCACTGCGGCAAGGCCGTTGCCGGACTTCCTTAGCGTTGTGGATGCTTCACATGGCTCTAAGCACTATGGGACTTAATATCTGAGGTCATCAGTCCCCTAGACTTAGAACTACTAACATCCATGCCCGAGGCAGGATTCGAACCTGCGACCGTAGTAGCCGCGTGGTTCCGGGCTGAAGCGCCTAGAAATGTTGAAAACTTACTCGGAATCTAGACAGGAGCTGCCATGCGGCGCTGCGCCCCTCACTTCTACAGTCTCCAGCTTTGAGAGAATACTGAGCAACTTCAAAAAACTTGTCTTAATTCTCGACCAGCTGAGAAAACTGATGTTGCCCGCTTATCTATTTATGGCTTTGCCTGAGACTTCGGACGCGTGGAATTTATTTTTTTCTTTTAAATCTTTTTTTGTATACAACATTGGGGACATGAACGAAGAGCTTGTTCGCTTCACTAACATGGGAGAGGGCCACTTAATTCTGGCCATGAGAAAAACAACTAACTAACACTGATGTCCACGCCCGTAACACACAGCGTCTGGTAGGGATGGGAACAACTGATCCATTAAAAACAATAACTGAATAACTCTTTTTCCGGTATTTATTTGGTCACGGTTATAACAGGTATTCTTATTCTCCGCTAATAACTGTACAAAACCCGGTATATCGATATGACATAACAGGAGTGCTAAAATTTTTGGTTCTGAAATAAGGATTTTTTTAAAAATTGATTTATTTGTACAATTTTCATATTTTGAGAAACTGGCTTATAAGAGAAAGCAGATGCAATCAGTGTTATTCTAGCAGCTGTAAGGCTTACGCGACTCTGGTGACTGCACCCCGCGCATCTTGTTTGAATCTTTTTAACTTTATATGTCTCTTACGTTACTTACATCAGTCAACGTCATCCACAGTCAGAAATAAACAGTTGTCTTCCACCATCTTGCAGAAAAAAGGAAGTAAAAGGAAAAGTTTCCTTGCGATCACGAAGCTGTAAAAAAATTGCTGTTAAAACAATATAAACCATACTGAAAGTCAGCACAAAGTCTAATGTCAGGACAGAGGTGAATTATGCACTAGCTTCTTACACCCATCTTCTACAGAAAGTATAATAACGATTTCCCGGTATCTACGTGATCAAAGTTTTAGAGAGGCCTGAAGATGATGTACTGTAAAACGGAAACCGGCTGCATGTTCATAAAACACGTAAATAAAGCCTTACTGCATGTAAGGTATAAAAGAGATATCTATCTACGTGCAGATTAGCCAACGCAAAATTTAAAAAAATCCGTTTTTAAAATGGCACAGTACGACTTTTGCGCCTCTGTATATTACAGCAGTCAGTATTTTTCTGAGTAACCTTTTACATACCGAAACCACGTAACCATTTGTTCACTGCAGTACACAAACCTTAAGGTACTCGTACATGAGTGGAGAATAAAATGACAAAATCGTGGACTTACCCACTTTTTTCCCTTGATGTATGCTCCCGAGCTGGCTAAGAAATTACGATAACATAGTGATATTTCTCAGGTACAGGGCATTTTTTCCCGGTTTTTGTGGATAAAAAGCATATGGATACAAGGTAGACAATGCGTCTCACTTTTCAGCTGGACTTCGAAGGTACAACGTGCGCTTCTGTGATTGGTATAATCAACTACCAGGTCACATGGAACAACGGTTTAGGCTCCAATGTAGTTCAAGATTTCTTCTCTGCTGGAGTCCAAGAAGTTCAGGAAAGACAACCGGTTCGGTGAGCAGTCGTTTGGATGACTTTATTAGTCGCGAGTCGCGGTAACCCATTGGCCAATTTAACGACGATAGCGTGAATGTACGATCGTCACCGATTTAAAGGCAATCCATACTGTCTCTCAGATAACGCCAAAGACTTTATTGCCACCACATCATTACCCAGCGATATGCCTCTGTCTCCCTCGCCTCATTACCTGAATGTTCTTTTTCATTACTCCTGATATCCATTATCCAGTTACTCAGGGAATTATTGAGACATTTAATCTTGCATTCAGATTCAATGATCCTAGCTGCCTATTTCATTGCCATTACTGTTCAGTCGATGTGCTTTAATTGTATGTACTTTTCAAACTCATCCATTATAACTGCTCATCACGACACTCAACTTCTTGTATAGCTCCCCTTCTGTTCTATAATTATATTTATAGCTTTAATCACGTCAAGTATGACAGCTTCATTTCATACTGCCAAGCAGATTCCCACCCCTGCATACCTTAGCCTAGGGCAGTTCAGAAAATAGTGAGCAAATGGTTTACAGCTGTTTAACACAGTTACTTGTTCAATTAGCGAATGGAACAAGGGTAAGAATGACTTTTTCAGTACTTCCGAAAATGTCCTAATGTGTATTTTATTATGCAGTTCACCATGCATGGATATGGTGGAGACACCAGGATGACTGTACAATCTGCCTTAGTTAAGTCAACAAAAATTTATGAAAACAATATCGATATTCTTCCAGTGATTTCCAATTATGTTAGCTTTTCATTTGGAATGCACTCCTGGAAATTGAAATAAGAACACCGTGAATTCATTGTCCCAGGAAGGGGAAACTTTATTGACACATTCCTGGGGTCAGATACATCACATGATCACACTGACAGAACCACAGGCACATAGACACAGGCAACAGAGCATGCACAATGTCGGCACTAGTACAATGTATATCCACCTTTCGCAGCAATGCAGGCTGCTATTCTCCCATGGAGACGATCGTAGAGATGCTGGATGTAGTCCTGTGGAACGGCTTGCCATGCCATTTCCACCTGGCGCCTCAGTTGGACCAGCGTTCGTGCTGGACGTGCAGACCGCGTGAGACGACGCTTCATCCAGTCCCAAACATGCTCAATGGGGGACAGATCCGGAGATCTTGCTGGCCAGGGTAGTTGACTTACACCTTCTAGAGCACGTTGGGTGGCACGGGATACATGCGGACGTGCATTGTCCTGTTGGAACAGCAAGTTCCCTTGCCGGTCTAGGAATGGTAGAACGATGGGTTCGATGACGGTTTGGATGTACCGTGCACTATTCAGTGTCCCCTCGACGATCACCAGTGGTGTACGGCCAGTGTAGGAGATCGCTCCCCACACCATGATGCCGGGTGTTGGCCCTGTGTGCCTCGGTCGTATGCAGTCCTGATTGTGGCGCTCACCTGTACGGCGCCAAACACGCATACGACCATCATTGGCACCAAGGCAGAAGCGACTCTCATCGCTGAAGACGACACGTCTCCATTCGTCCCTCCATTCACGCCTGTCGCGACACCACTGGAGGCGGGCTGCACGATGTTGGGGCGTGAGCGGAAGACGGCCTAACGGTGTGCGGGACCGTAGCCCAGCTTCATGGAGACGGTTGCGAATGGTCCTCGCCGATACCCCAGAAGCAACAGTGTCCCTAATTTGCTGGGAAGTGGCGGTGCGGTCCCCTACGGCACTGCGTAGCATCCTACGGTCTTGGCGTGCATCCGTGCGTCGCTGCGGTCCGGTCCCAGGTCGACGGGCACGTGCACCTTCCGCCGACCACTGGCGACAACATCGATGTACTGTGGAGACCTCACGCCCCACGTGTTGAGCAATTCGGCGGTACGTCCACCCGGCCTCCCGCATGCCCACTATACGCCCTCGCTCAAAGTCCGTCAACTGCACATATGGTTCATGTCCACGCTGTCGCGGCATGCTACCAGTGTTAAAGACTGCGATGGAGCTCCGTATGCCACGGCAAACTGGCTGACACTGACGGCGGCGGTGCACAAATGCTGCGCAGCTAGCGCCATTCGACGGCCAACACCGCGGTTCCTGGTGTGTCCGCTGTGCCGTGCGTGTGATCATTGCTTGTACAGCCCTCTCGCAGTGTCCGGAGCAAGTATGGTGGGTCTGACACACCGGTGTCAATGTGTTCTTTTTTCCATTTCCAGGAGTGTACATTTACTATTCTAGCAGCGAATACTAACTGCAGTCGATGTCTATGTCAGATCTACTTGGGAAGAACTGCAAAAGTAGGAGCAGTCCTATAGAATAAGTAGTGCAAGTCTCTTGTATGTGGTTAACTCACAAATGCACTGCTATTTCTTAGAATTATGCCAAAAAATTCAGGTTTTACATTTGATTTTTCTGCTTCTGATTTCTCGTACTGTTATAATTTAATATCGGAGCGTAGTATTAAGCTCCAGACATTTAAACAAATTGACAGATTTGGTAAGTAAATATTCATTTCGTAATCAGCCGCCTTGGAATCGTTCAACACATTCGTAGACACTTCGCCGCTGTGAAACGTTGCCTCCGTATTGTGCTGAAAGTCTTCTACGAATTTCAACTCCTAGGACACTTTCAGGAAAAAAAGATGATGGAACGTGTCACAAGAGAAGACAACGGCGTCATCTGCGCTCTGGCGAGAGCACTGAGACACGCTGCCAACCAGAAGACGGTTTTCTTCTTCTTCTTCTGCTCTTTATAGATTAGCCGTTGTGCCTGTATAGTCCTCACAAATAGTCTGTCCACCTCGTCTTAGGTCTTCCAACATCTCTACTCCCTGCTTGTTTGTTAAATAGTGCTAGTTTTGGAAGTCGCTTAGTGTTCATTCTGTGTAAATGGTCACACCAGGTGTTGCTGTAGTATTTGGTTATTCTGCATTGAAATGGCTCTTCCCGTAGTTTTTGTCGCATTGTGGCGAAAAAGTTCAAAGAAGGGCAGCACATTTTGTATCATCGCAAAATGTGAGGGAGAGTGTCACTGATATCATACAGGATTTGGGCTGGACATCATTAAAGGAAAGGCGTTTTTCGTTGCGATTTATTCTTCTCACGAAAATACTATCACCAACTTTCTCCTCCGAATGCGAAAATAATTTATTGACACTGACCTACTTAGGACGAAAGGATCACCACGGTAAAATAAGGGGAATCAGAGCTCGTACGGAAAGATATAGGTATTCATTCTTTCCGCGCGCTATACGAGAATAATAGAGAATTGTGAAGGTGGTTCGATGAACCCTCTGCCCGGCACTTAAATGTGATTTGCAGAGTGTCCATGTAGATGTAGATGTATCATTTTTTGTGTGGTCTGTTCTTCAGTTATTTTTAGAAATTTCACTTTTGTACTTTGTATTTTTCTTAATATTGTTTTATAGTCACGCAGTATTCCCTGCCACGAACAAGTGCAGAATTATACTATTGTTTGTTATGAATTGAATTTTATAGTTAATTACCTCAATTTTTACCACAGTTTTTAATAGATTTGGAAAATTCTAGAGTTTCATACACCTTGAAATATGATTTGTATGCTGTGCAAAATTCATCGAAGAATCTCTCTTACTTATGAAGAAAAGTGTACCTATAGCAACAAATGCTGCCATTAGTAAGTGAAAAAAGATGAAATTTCACATTGAAAGGTCTCTGTTGGATTCCTTTCATGTTTAATTTCTTAAATCTGTTGCCATTTATGGAATAAATTCCTCTTCTAAATGTACTGTGGCGTTTCTGACTATCTGGGAGGAGACTGAGCAGTGGAACGTGTTACTTTTACACATAAACAAGAACGATCTGTCACACTACTACACTTTAAAGCACAGTTTATATGTAATTCTTATATGTAATTCATGTCACACAGTCTCATACGGAACCTACATCCGCTTTCTTTTATATACTGTATATGATAAGATACTGTCATCCCCCTTCCCTTTTGTGTGAGAGGATGAATGAGCATATGTATTTCTAGTTGCATGCTTGAGGGTAGCAGACAAGGCTGTCTGCTAGAGAACAGTAGGACCAACGTCGGAACAGGTAGCTACGCTTCCTAAAAGCAAAGAGGTTTCTATCCTTAGTATGGTCCTGTCCGTCCGTTGTCATGTTGGTATAGGAAGCTGCCCCTCTGGCACTTCCGTTGGACTTTGTGAGCCACCGTCAGGAAGCACGCTCGGCAGTAGGGCAGTTGCAGTGTGGCCGTGGCGAGCGTCTGAAGTGGTAAGATCTCCGGCTAAGCGCGTGTCTGTTAAGTCCGTAGGACAATGGATTTCTTAAGTTCAGCCTAACTGAAAATTTAATCACTTTTATTTCGGGTTTAGGTCTAAAATATCCGATGTTATCTTAAATTGCAGCGCAGTGTAATTATCGTGTGAAGTTCAGATTATTTTTCGGTAGTTGCTTTGTTACTACTTTATGAGTAAAGTGGAACCACGTGTTGATCAGTAACTCTAACTAAGTTCATCAATCTTAAATCCGAATGTGCGTGAGATTATAACGTCTCGTCTTGAGAATATTTTTTTTTTATATAGCAACTTTTCTTTATGCTTTTCTTTATGTTCAACCCACGTGGGGTGTACTTTGCGAGACCAGTACCACGTGCTTATATAACTGTTTGACCCATCAGGTTAATAGTAAGACGTTAGTAACCAGTTCAAGGTTTTTCTTTTGTCAATTGCTTTTCGATCTAATGTATTTTAATTATCAAAATTATTGTGGAGTTGTACGCTTTGTGTAAACCAAGTTGACCACGTGGAGCATGTGGTGTAATCATCAAAGTAGCCCTCAGCTATTCTTTTTGCGAAGACTTCACAAAGAGTTAATATGAATTTAGTATACCAGTGTGTGGTAATTACATGACGGACAGGATTGTGGTATGAACGTAATTTCTTTGGGTAAAAACTGAATCTGTTGGTTGTGGTTAATTTCTTCTTGCTTATGTTTCAATGTTCTTCGTGTGTTATTTTATGAATGCAGTGTTGTATCCAGTCTCCCAATCTTGGCTCCATAGTTTATGTGTTCCGTAAGATTACAATCTCACATTCTTTTCAATCGTAAATAAGGCACCAGCTCAGTTATAACTCACGTATAATATGCTGAAATTCCAATGAACAATCTTAAAATAAATTTCCAAATATAAACTGATTTGTTTCTTTTTATTTAAATTCTCCTTTTTTATATATATATTACCGGTTTTGTATGACTATTAAAAGATTATCATTAATGTTAGGCCGCTTGGTAAACCTTGACTAAATATCTAATGAAACAGTTGCCCAGTAATCCACGGTTAACGTCCCCAGACAGATCACGGCTTTTAACCCACTTTCATTGTCAATTACCACCGATTTCAGTATACCAAAATTAAAGTAACAATATTACACTTCAGCATACCAAATTAAAGTAAGAACATTACACATGGCTACCCTGTTCTGTGATTCCGCTAGACTCTGGAATCTCTGAAACGTTAGATTGCGAGCGTGTTATAATCTTAATTTTTTTCCTACAGCGCTCAAACAACTTCTGTGTTGTTTCCGAGCAGACTTTCAAAAGATTCACGGCGTTGTTGATCGGCGTTGCGTTGTTTGTCTTGTTTTGTTTTTTATATTTGTGTGTTGTATATGTCTGTGTGCTTTTTTTTCTCGCTTGTAAATTCCACTGTTTCGATCAAAGATAAAAATTTGTTTTGCGTGTGAAAAAGTGTGTACTAGGTTGGGTATCTTTCGTGTGACTGTCGTAATTTTTGTGGGACACATTTATTTTGATTAGTGTGTCGCATACCGGTTATAAATTGCACTAATGCAGACACGTAACCAAACTAAAAGTAAGCGGTCCGACAACCTAAGCAACATGGACCAAGGGGATAATTTAATTTCGAATGTTAACGCGTCGGGCGGTTCCGAAAATGCAATGGGGAATAGTTCAGACGAAATGCAAGACAGGACGAACGGGCTCACATCAGAGCCACAAATTAATTTGCCTTCAACTAACCAAATTGATTTGGCAGAACTCATGAAAGCCTTATTGCAACAAAATAAAGAATCATTTGAAAAATCGTTCCGAGAACAAAAAGAATCATCCGAAAAATCGATCCGCGAGCTAGGCGAACAAATAGACGAAAAACTAATCCAGCAGACAAATAAAGTCGACAAGTCGATGCAGAGAGTGTCCGATGATATCTCACAAAGAATAAACAATCTGGCAAGTGAGATAAAAAGTGATATTATGAAAGAATTAGGCCGTACATTTGAACAAATCGATGATCGTCTGCAAGCCTTAGAACAGAGCAAGCGGAGGGGCGATGCCGAATCTAAAGAAAGCGAAGAACGGCTGCTTAGGAATTTCCTTGAGCTGAGGGAAGAATGCCAAAGGGAGCACCAGCAGGTACTTTCGAGGATCCAAGAGGCGGAAACGCATTGTCCCACGTCCGTTAGCAACACAATAGCGGACAACAGTTTAGCGATCCACGCGTTGGAACAGCAAGTAGAACAATTGAAGCATACTGGGGCAGAGGACAAGAGACAAATTGATGATAAGATTGCGGCATTAGCGGACATTGTAGGCACGATGAAGCTGACGGAAAGCGAGAACAATACTACACCGGTAGCGGCCGCAGAGACTGAAGAAGTGCGTTCGCTTCTGAGATTTCAGAAGGGACAGTTCGAAGTGAACAGGCAAAACAGAGCTGTAACAGGCGAATTACAAGAACGCGTGGCGCATCTGGAAAACCGCATGGCGTGTGATTCCGAACTCGTCAATAGCATTAAAAATAGCCGTACGAACAGTGCAGAGAGGGACTCCGGCCACGAGGGAGATTTTGACGACAGGGAAGAATGTAATTTGAGGGGCAGACATGAGAATAATAGAAACATTCAAGGGCCTCGCCAGGAGGAAATGCGGGGATTTGATTTCAAACATTTCCTTACGGTAAGAAAGTTTGAGATATTCGAAATTCGCAAAAAGGAATACATCCACGTGCATGGCTCGAGCAATTTGAGTTTTGTCTTCGCCCCGACTGGGCAAGTTCACATAAGATAGAATATATGTGTGGCTATTTGGAAGGCGAACCGGCGATTCGCATGAGGTCGGCAGCGCGTCACTGCAACTCCACTCGGGAGTTTCGACAAGCCTTTCTGTCCGCCTATTGGTCGGAAGCGGCACAAGCTAGGGTCAAACATGGCATAATTTTGCTGCCAAATTTGAACCAGTCTGGTTTCGGCAGCCCTGCACGCCTATTCGACCACATACTGCAGGCAAATCAATTTTTATACGACCCATATGGGCCTGCGGAACTAATTAGGATATGCATCACCAAATTGCCGATGCACTTGCGGCACGTCATTCTTGCGGGACGATGCAAAGAGGACGTGGAAACGTTTAAAACACTTCTCCAAGATTTGGAATATAATACAGCAGAATGCCCGCCTAATCAGGCACAAAGTTATTACGGGGCACAGCAGCGCGATCGCAGTCGTGGCCGTAGTACTAATCAACGGCGTGACTGGTCGTCGCGACGCGAACGGAACAATAATCGGGACCGGCCGTATAGAAACTGGGGTGACAGTCGCGAACACAGGTGGAACAACAGAAATGATCGAGGACGTAGACAGGATCGTGAACGCTACAGGTACGGCAACCAGAATCGACACTATGATGAATACGGAGGGAATAGGACTGTAGGCGGAGCACCTCATGATTTTGAAATTCGGCCGGCTAACCCTAGACATAATCCAGCAAATGGAAATGAACGAAACCGGCAATGACAAACGATCAGCGCAGAAGGCGCCCAATCGGAACAAATGAGCGACATGGCAAATGAGTAGAAAGGACAGTGAGAAGTAGAAAGGACGGTGAGGAGAAAGAATTGATTAGTTTAAATTTGTGACGTATGCATTTTGAATAATATGTTGATAAAAAATTAATGATAAAGATGTTTCTATGTGATGGATTGAAGTGATGTTTTAATTTTTTTTCTCTCCTTGTGCAATTAGGATTTAGTTTGATTCAAACGTGAAGATACAAGGTTTCTTTGTGAACGAGTAAAATGCTGTTTATGTTTTTTTTTTTGTGTGTAAATTGAAAAGAGTCGCTCCTGAGGAAAGCAAGATCGTTGCTGAATTAGTGCAAAACTCAGGGGAATATCCGATCTGTGGGTATTATGGGTCTGGCAAACCCAGGTCCCCAGCTGTTAGTAGCCTTGTTTCCGATTTTCTGCTTTCAGTGCTACTATCTACCTATTACTATTCTATATCTGTCAGTATAAATGAGGATCTCTTACTATAGTATGCGTGCTGTATGAATATTTTAAGATAGGAGAACTCTGAGAAAGGAATGAGTAAGTTTGGAATCTTCAAAACAGGATGCGATAATACGATTGTTGAACCATTGGCTTCCAATATGCGATGATATGTTAATATTGATGATATATGTCTTTTTTTTTCTTTATAGCTGAGTACGTAAAGTGCTGTCTGTGGATTCCGTAAGTATATTGATTCCCTTCAAGGTGAAAGAAGAATTGTGGTTTGTGTAATTTACGTGGCTCTGAAATATTATTGTGGTAGTCAAATACGAGCAGCTTTTCAGCAAATGGAGAATGGAACGGAAATATGGATCCTTTTTGTAGTCTTGATTGATGTTGAGCCAAAGCCTAAAAAATTATTCTGCGTTAATACTTGTCCTAGAAAAGCGACGTTTATGTGTTTTGCTGATGCTGTGAGCATTACAGCTTACTGTTTTCGCTGGTGCGGGATGCACTGCAGCCTATATGATTTGTACTGAGGAAATTTCCCTCTTGAAGGTAGAGGATGATTAAATAATTTTGATTATGGGAATGAAGGAAAGCTTGGTTTAAGGTAATAAGGATAAAGCAAAACATTTGTCATTTAAACTACAGGAGGATTCGGATCTTTTGTGCCTGTTGTAAGTTCAATATGTTAAGATGATACTGTTTTACAGAATAGAGGTGACCACAGTTTTGCCATTCATGAGAAATGAATCCAGAATAACCACCACAGGCGAAATAACTGATTTGGAAGCGAAAGGTAACGTAAAGAAGGAACGAAATCGCAGCAAAATGGGTAAGAAAATGTAATATAACCTGTATAATGCAAATATTTTTAACCTTCTCAGAGCCATCTGCGTGATTAATTGTTGTGATAACGTAATTTTAGGTGAAATTTTCTTACTGTTTTATGTGTGAATATATGAGTATGATAAATGTATAATTGCGAGTCTCTTTTCAGGTGTGCGAACTGGTATAAATGTTTTGGCGTGTAAATAACCATTGTTCTTTTTAATGTGTATGTTTAAGGAAAGTTCTCCATATTTATCATGTGACAAGACGTATGCCGCGAGCGTCAAGAACAGGACGAATTAGAACAATGTTGTAGTGGTATATACACGGTGTTGAAATAGCATTGAAGTAGCTTATTGGCTTAACTAGTAGTGGATAGAAGTAGAATATTGAGTAATGCATGTTTATGGGTAGTTAGTTTGTAGAATAGACAACAGGTGTGCATGTATGTGTGTGTAAATAACATGTGAACCCTATGCTGTCCTGACCTATACTTGCACAAGGCATAATCCTATTCATTTTAGTGAATTAATAAATAGCATTTGATTTATTAAAACGTAAGTGAACCACATTAGTGATGTGGATTTAAATATTGTATTGTCAGGTCATTTAAATTTTTATTTTTATACTGTCAAGTCATTTCACTTTTATTTTTTTTACATTGTCAAATCATTTAAATTTTATTTTATATTGTCGATTCATCTAATTTTTTTTATTTAAAAAAAATATTAAGTCTCACTTTGTTCTTAAAAATTGTGAAAGACAATACTGAGTGGTATTATGTATGACATTGTGTAATCACATAAGGATGATGAAAAATTTCTGTGAATGCAGTTGAGAACGTCAAAGCGAACCGGCAAAACTCTTAAGAGACAGCGGGAGCAGCCGGACTAGTTGTAAACTGGCGGGTTTCCCAGCAGGACACGCTGTCAGCCAGGCCACTTTGGGAGCGCGGCCGACAACAAAAGAAGGCACGCGGCAAACACTTTCCCTTGTACCTGGAGCTAATGGGCGGCCGCCCCGGGTGACCCTTCCTCGAGGCGATGACCTGAGATGGGCGAGCGGTCCACCGCGCGGAAATCCATCTGCTGGCAACGCACCACACGCACGCGACCGTGACGAGACGGCCGCGGTGAAACAACACAAGGGGCGTGGAGCCTTTTGACAGGTACTGCCCAGAGAAACTTGCAGACGTCAACGACGCCTATCGACATTTCCTGATGGATGCCTGCTGTCAAGCGACAGTAAATCATGGTTCGATGTTCTCTGGTCGCTAAGGGTGGCACAAAAGAAGAGCCATTAAGTGTCATCCTTGCCCAGGAATATCAAACCGGCGAGCCAATTGAGGATAACCCAAGAATGTAACAACACAAAGGGCGTGGAGCCTTTTGACACATACTGTCCAGAGTAACTGGCAGACTTCAATGACGCCTATCAACATCTCCTGACGGATGCCCACTGTCAAGCGACAGTAAATCATGGTTCGATGTTCTCTGGTCGCTAAGGGTGGCACAAAAGAAGAGCCATTAAGTGTCATCCTTGCCCAGGAATATTAACCTGGCGTGTCAAACGAGGATACCGCACGAATTTGACAACAAAAACATGGAACCAAATCGAGATGACGTGAGACGGGAGAAACTTCATGAGAGGGCAGAGACGGCGGGATCGCACGCAACAGATGGACAAAAAAAAATCCCTACTGACAGCTGCGGCGACGAACCCCCCTCTTTCCCCTATATTGTGCCTCGGAACAGTGGAAGTACTGAGTGTGTCAGTGAACAGTGATTATACGGTTCTTAGTCCAGTGCAAATACGTGTGTTTCTGTCAGAGAAACTCTGACTCATGTGTTTTGCAGGAGTTCGATTTATTGGTGTTTATTAGACTGACTTTTGTATTTTGCAGGTGTTCTATTTATCTTTTTAGACTTTGACTCTTATATTTTGCAGGTGTTTTATTTATAGGTTTCTTTTTTTGTTTTAGATGTTGACTATTGTACTGCTTTATTTATCAATGTTTGTTTTTGTGTGAGGTATTAGATTTGTGATATTTTGTTTCGTAAATTCATTGCTGTGGCATTGCTTCGTTTATCAGTCAGATAGCTTTTTATTCTCATTGAACTGTGATCGATTAGCCTTTGCATGGGGCATATTTACTGTGAGGAACCCCTGAAGGGTAACAATCACATAATTATTGTAGTTTCAGTATAATGACAGTGCTCATTGTTTGCTAGCTAATTGAAATATAGTAGAGTGATTAAATGAGTGCCACATAGCTATTTTAATTCTACAAATTATTAGTTTTATACGATATAGAATTTTTTTGCGATAACCACTTTGTAAAACATGTTTTTTCTCTTATGATTTTGTTGCTTTTGCAGATTGTGCATTGTTATGTTCTGCTTTTTAATACCGATGTTATTTGATGTTCTTTTTTTAATTGCTGTGGCACCTTTGCTATTTTCATAAATTTTGCTTGTTAATAAACAGTCATAAATTTTCCTGTGATCAGTTGGCTCTTGCAATGAGCAAATACTGGTGAACTCCATAAGGGTAACAACCAGAAATTGTTTTCATATTAATGACACAGGAACCATTCTTTTTACTTGCTGACCAAATTAGGTCTACACTACCTTTTAAATAGGTGTCACAGATTGTGTTCTTTTTTTTCTGTTTGAAATTGGTAGATTCTAAAGATGTGTTGAAATTATTGTGTTTTAGCAAGTAGCTGGTGTCCTTTTGCCTTTTCTTTTACACTTTTGGTTTAAGTAGGGTGTGAGAAGCCTGCTTGGGAATGTCCTAGCATGGCCAGAAAATTCCCTGCACAGTCTTTTCCCGGAGCGTTGGGGTTATGAAAGGTCTCTGTTGGATTCCTTTCATGTTTAATTTCTTAAATCTGTTGCCATTTATGGAATAAATTCCTCTTCTAAATGTACTGTGGCGTTTCTGACTATCTGGGAGGAGACTGAGCAGTGGAACGTGTTACTTTTACACATAAACAAGAACGATCTGTCACACTACTACACTTTAAAGCACAGTTTATATGTAATTCTTATATGTAATTCATGTCACACAGTCTCATACGGAACCTACATCCGCTTTCTTTTATATACTGTATATGATAAGATACTGTCATCCCCCTTCCCTTTTGTGTGAGAGGATGAATGAGCATATGTATTTCTAGTTGCATGCTTGAGGGTAGCAGACAAGGCTGTCTGCTAGAGAACAGTAGGACCAACGTCGGAACAGGTAGCTACGCTTCCTAAAAGCAAAGAGGTTTCTATCCTTAGTATGGTCCTGTCCGTCCGTTGTCATGTTGGTATAGGAAGCTGCCCCTCTGGCACTTCCGTTGGTCTTTGTGAGCCACCGTCAGGAAGCACGCTCGGCAGTAGGGCAGTTGCAGTGTGGCCGTGGCGAGCGTCTGAAGTGGTAAGATCTCCGGCTAAGCGCGTGTCTGTTAAGTCCGTAGGACAATGGATTTCTTAAGTTCAGCCTAACTGAAAATTTAATCACTTTTATTTCGGGTTTAGGTCTAAAATATCCGATGTTATCTTAAATTGCAGCGCAGTGTAATTATCGTGTGAAGTTCAGATTATTTTTCGGTAGTTGCTTTGTTACTACTTTATGAGTAAAGTGGAACCACGTGTTGATCAGTAACTCTAACTAAGTTCATCAATCTTAAATCCGAATGTGCGTGAGATTATAACGTCTCGTCTTGAGAATATTTTTTTTTATATAGCAACTTTTCTTTATGCTTTTCTTTATGTTCAACCCACGTGGGGTGTACTTTGCGAGACCAGTACCACGTGCTTATATAACTGTTTGACCCATCAGGTTAATAGTAAGACGTTAGTAACCAGTTCAAGGTTTTTCTTTTGTCAATTGCTTTTCGATCTAATGTATTTTAATTATCAAAATTATTGTGGAGTTGTACGCTTTGTGTAAACCAAGTTGACCACGTGGAGCATGTGGTGTAATCATCAAAGTAGCCCTCAGCTATTCTTTTTGCGAAGACTTCACAAAGAGTTAATATGAATTTAGTATACCAGTGTGTGGTAATTACATGACGGACAGGATTGTGGTATGAACGTAATTTCTTTGGGTAAAAACTGAATCTGTTGGTTGTGGTTAATTTCTTCTTGCTTATGTTTCAATGTTCTTCGTGTGTTATTTTATGAATGCAGTGTTGTATCCAGTCTCCCAATCTTGGCTCCATAGTTTATGTGTTCCGTAAGATTACAATCTCACATTCTTTTCAATCGTAAATAAGGCACCAGCTCAGTTATAACTCACGTATAATATGCTGAAATTCCAATGAACAATCTTAAAATAAATTTCCAAATATAAACTGATTTGTTTCTTTTTATTTAAATTCTCCTTTTTTATATATATATTACCGGTTTTGTATGACTATTAAAAGATTATCATTAATGTTAGGCCGCTTGGTAAACCTTGACTAAATATCTAATGAAACAGTTGCCCAGTAATCCACGGTTAACGTCCCCAGACAGATCACGGCTTTTAACCCACTTTCATTGTCAATTAGCACCGATTTCAGTATACCAAAATTAAAGTAACAATATTACACTTCAGCATACCAAATTAAAGTAAGAACATTACAACATGTAAAGTAAATTATTTCGTTATGTTTTCGAACTTCCACTGCTGTGAGTGTGAATTCTGAATCCTTCCTGGTCATGCTGCCAAAATGTTTTATGAATTTATTTGTAAAGGTATAGACAATGGAAGTTAAAATGTCCTGTGGTGGCTCTCGTGCTCCAAGTCGGCCCGTTTGACGTCCTACCCCCCCGTTAACAGGTCTGAAGATATTAAAAATTTGATCGAAACAGGTAATCATTGGAATCACAAATGCGACAGGAGACCACAGTATGAACGTTAGAACAATAATCAGTTTTCACCGATTATCTTCACTTGACATGAAATTTTTATAAAGACGATTGAAATGGAAGTGCACGTAGTTATTGACTTTCCCTCGTAGTTTTTTTAAAAAAAAGTAAACTGAAAGATTTCATTGATGAAACTAAAAAAAAAAAAAAAATGTCTCTCAGCACTATGGGACTTACTTTCTGAGGTCATCAGTCCCCCTAGAACTTAAAAGTACTTAAACCTAACTAACCTAAGGACATCACACACATCCATGCCCGATGCAGGATTCGAACCTGCGACCGTAGCGGTCGCGCAGTTCCAGACTTTAGCACCTAGAACCGTTCGGCCACTTCAGCCGGCTGAAACTCCAAAGAAAAATGTGTTTTGGACATAACAACATGCAAACCATCTTCATTTTAAGTAGCAGAGGTTGAAAATACCGCTTAAGTTGTAAATTACTATATTTTCACACGACCGGTTTCGGACTGTTATAACGCCATCCGCAGGTGTCGTAGCTGTGCTGCCAATGAGTACACCGCGTCTGGTACACGCGGCACTCGGGGACCACAGCACAGTTACGACACCTGAGGATGGCGTTATAACAGTCCGAAACCGGTCGTGTGAAAATAAATTAATTTACAACTTAAGCGGTATTTTCAAGCTCTGCTATAATGCTCAGTTGCGGTCATTCTGCCAACAGGATTGTTTGTTGATTTAAAATGATCCAGTCTAAAAATTCATCTATCTGGCAGTAATAGTGGCAATATTTGGTAAATGGCAGAGTTTATGTGTAGCGTAAACGTTGACTGTGTGTGAACTAGGAAGATTTGAGATACTAAGAGAGCAGGGGAGAGGGGGGGGGGGCGGGGGAGGGGTACGCTGGTCACCATTCCAAGGCAACAACGGGGCGCTGTGTTTGAGAGGCACCCACATGCCTTGCCCATACTGTGGCATCAAGCAGTCAGGCTTGCAAGATGAGTGGTCTGCCAAGCGAGTGGATTCATTTTTTATTTATCAAGTAACAAGAACTATAGTACTCACAATTAAGTTAAAAGTTATTCTCCTGCATGGATATAACGCAACGGAAACGCACATCTGACTATTAGTAATTTACACAACACTGACTGTTCACTACGCACTGGCAATACCACATTTTCTTTCTTATTTAACGGCTTTTATCAACACGTGGCCATCGCACTGAATATGAATGGCGCACACATTATAAATTCTGGATATCATGACAACATACAATTCGAAGGAAAAATCACCAATCTTTTTCTTTTCACTATCTTATTTATTCCTATAAATTCTATAACCTAAACGCACAAATTCTATAACCTACAACAATAACACATGAGAAATTCCGCCCAGTGGGCATGGCTCTACATTGGTGATTCTCTATCTCATGGTCTCGTAATTATTTAATGCTACAGTGCACTTTCTGGATAGGATGGTGGATCTTTTGCTATATCTCACACTTCGACTCTCACAACCATCACCTCGAAACTTTCCTCCAGACCGAGCGGTACAAACGGAACATGCATAACCCACTACCTCTGAAACTACCTTGCTACTCTCCCATGCAAACCACACATACTTAAATTACATGACATACACCACACTGCAACATGGAATACGACATAAGGAATAGTCACAACATTATAATCACATCACTTTCAGCTTTCCCACTTCAATTAGTATTCATCCCAGTTCCACACGACACTGCCCCACTTCGTAACTTTTCTTTCCTACTACGAACTCTGGACGTTATATGCACATCTTCCTGTGCAATGCAAGCCAAGTGGCGTTGCTGGATAGACGGCTGACTCACCTTGCTTCTCTCTCAGAGTATTAGAGTTTGAATCAAGCGTCACACGGAAACACAACACGCAAAGTAATATTAAGAACATATTCATCACACACGCGAGTCCTCAACTGATAGCATGCACGAGTACTTCTCTTTATCCTTTGTCTCATACACAGATTGAGACTCAGACAGTACTCACCACGTGGAAGTACTCGTCTCTAATTTCAAGTCCTGCACACGCCATTTCTTAAATATTTCCAACTTATAGTACACACGCTAGTAATTCAGCTTAACCTAAGCACTCGGAAGTATTTCAACTTATTGCTACACGTGGTTTCATTGTGACCGTTGGTCACTTCCGAAGATTACTACGATCCCATTAATATTACCTGCCTGGCATTTAATTCTCCCCACAAAAGTTCCTGAAATAGAGAAATTATTATTCTAAACTACTCTTAAGTATTTCACATGCATACCATGTCTCCACTCTTTTGTGCTTACGGAGCATGCCTAAGACAGGTCTTACCAACACTAGATCCAGCGGCAGAGTGCTGAAACATTGCCGTTCTTCAGGTCATCTCGCACCTCTGTCGAGGTGGGGGAAGACCATGATACCGTATTGGTCAGCCACATTTCAGGCGGTCAAAGCTCCGGTAAGTTTCATCTCTTTGGTTCCACCAAAGGTGGCCAAAGGATCGTCTCAAAGATGATCATATATTCACATTCACTATCTGCGGTTAGCAGACGACCATACATTCATTCATTTCACAGATCTCACCAAACTGGATGTAGGGATTTATTTTGTGGGACTGCACATGTGATCAATTAAATAAATAAATTGTCATTCTTTCCCACACTGGTATCCGGCTTCGCTGTATTAATTGAAATTGAGTTATTATTAGAAAAAATATGTTGTTCTGACAAGAATAATGAAGTATGTTATACCTATTTTCAATGTCGGGCGGTACTGTACCCTTTCATGTTGAGTAAAAAAGAGTCTGAGAACTACTGTCTTGGGGGGAGGGGGGGGGGGCGCTGCAGACGGGCAAAGTGTTTTGACGCCCGAGGCGTTACATTAAAAACAAGCGTGACTCCGCGCGATAACCTTGACGGTGTCAGCAGAGACGGGGAGATGTGACTTGCCTTCCGGACGAATTCCGGTGGGACGCGAGCGGAGCTGACGGCGTGCTGACGGGGGCGGCGTGTCAGCAGGCTGCGTCCCATTCCTGCACGCATTGCGTGCCCGCGCTCAGCGCTGACGCACGCCGCGTGCGAAGCTCTCTCTGCCCGCTGGCTGTGTGGTGAGCAGCTCACGCTGATCATTGTTCAGAATGTGTGTGAATTCCTATGGGACCAAATTGCTGAGGTCATCGATCCCTGGACTTACACGCTACTTAAACTAACTTATCCTCAGGACAACACACACCCATGCCCTAGGGAGGACTCGGAACATCCCGCGGTAGGGGACGTGCAGTCCGTGACATGGCGCCTCAAACCGCACGGCCAATTCGCGCGGTCCTGCTCATTCACGTCACGGCTCTTCCAATACCGTAAATAACTTAACAATTATTTTAAGCTGCCGAAGTCTCACAGAACTCGGCATTTTAATGGGAGACGAATCATTGGCACAACGTATTAGCAAAATACGTAAACGTTTTGGAAATTTTCATCGTGCGTCACAAGCTTCTTCCACGTCTCCTCCCTCTTTTTCTTCTGCTTCAGGGTTAGGCCTAGGCGCTCTTCCGGTCTCACCATCTCATCCTTGGTCTTCCCGCACTTCTCTTGCCACACGGTTAATAATCCACTGATACTTCAGGAAGTCTGAAATACGTGTTGCCTCCATTTCTCTTTGTACTGAATTGCCTTTTGAATTACTGATTCGATTCCTAATTCTTCTCTTATTACTGCGTTTCTAATTTTGTCTTTCCTTGTGTAGCCTTTCGCAGATCTTAGTAATTTCATTTCTGATGCGTCTGGTTTGCCGTCTTTCTTTCTCAGCGTCTAGCTTTCTGTCCCATGTAATGAAATAGGAACCGCTATGTCTTTATAAAATTTCAGTTGTGCCTCCTTCCCTGTTTAACGCTTAGGCGTTCCTCCTATTGTGACACGTACACACTGGTAAGTATTAATTATTTTTCTGTATATCCATATATTGATCGTATGATGCGTCACGTTCCTAATACTTGAAATGGGCTACCTGTTCTATCGATTATTTGTGAGGACTTCTTTTATTGCTACTGTGTGAACACCTAAAAAGACCAAGGTTTTAGTTTTATTTATAGATATAGTCAGGTTGTAGCTTCACTTATTCTATTTAGATTATGTAATGCCATTTGTAATTAATCATCTCGGTCTTGTACAACAACTTGATCGTCCGCGAATAACACGGTGTCAATATTTTTATTCCTTCTAATATTTATGCCTGATGGTGGTCTGTCTCTTTTCCATTCCTTGAACATGTGATTTATATTGATATTGAATAATGTAGGTGAGAAGCTACACCCTTGTTTTACTCCTTGATTTGTCCGTTACAAGCCTGAGATACAATTAAGTGAAACAAAATTCGTAAACGATCTGAAACTCAAACATAAAACATCTAAAACACAGACTAGGTCCCAGTAAAGAAGCCGCATACCGTCGAAGTTGACACTATTTTGTATTGGCAACCAAAATGGACGACACTACAAAACCCTAGGTTACTTTTACAAGTAATCTGTAAGGGAATCGTACAGATCCGGAAACTGCCATTACCTGTAAACGGCATCTCCTTCTCAGAAGAGATGCCGTATGACGTCCAGTTTCAAACGAAGGAACCTGTTTCAGTTGAGCTACCAACCGATCCCTTCTTCTAGTCAAGCTGTGCCACAAACTCCTCCCCAACTCTATTCAATACCTATGTGATCTACCTATGTAATCTTCAGCATTCTTCTGTAGCACCACATTCGAAAGCTTCTATTCTCTTCTTGTCTAAACTATTTATCGTCCATGTTTCACTTCCATACATGGCTACACTCCATACAAATACTTTCAGAAACGACTTCCCGACACTTAAATCTACACTCGATGTTAACAAATTTCTCTTCTTCAGAAACGCTCTCCTTGCCATTGCCAGTCTACATTTTGTATCCTCTCTACTTCGACCATCATCAGTTATTTTGCTCCCCAAATAGCAAAACTCCTTTACTACTTTAAGTGTCTCATTTCCTAATCTAATTCCCTCTGCATCACCCGACTTAATTCGACTACATTCCATTATCCTCGTTTTGATTTTGTTGGTGTTCATCTTATATCCTCCTTTCAAGATCTTGTCCATTCCGTTCAGCTGCTCTTGCAGGTCATTTGCTGTCTCTGACAGAATTACAATGTCATCAGCGAACCTCAAAGTTTTTATTTCTTCTCCATGGATTTTAATACCTACTCCGAATTTTTCTTTTGTTTCCTTTACTGCTTGCTCAATATACAGATTGAATAACATCGGGGAGAGGCTACAACACTGTCTTACTACCTTCCCAACCACTGCTTCCCTTTCATGTCCCTCGACCCTTATAACTGCCATCTGGTTTCTGTACAAATTGTAAATAGCCTTTCCCTCCCTGTATTTTATCCCTGCCACCTTCAGAATTTGAAAGAGAGTATTCCAGTCAACATTGTCAAAAGCTTTCTCTAAGTCTACAAATGCTAGAAACGTAGGTTTGCCTTTCGTTAATCTATTTTCTAAGATAAGTCGTAGGGTCACTATTGCCTCACGTGTTCCAATATTTCTACGGAATCCAAACTGATCTTCCCCGAGGTCGGCTTCTACCAGTTTTTCCAGTCGTCTGTAAAGAATTCGCGTTAGTATTTTGCAGCTGTGACTTATTAAACTGATAGTTCGGTAATTTTCACATCTGTCAACAACATTGTATGTGCTCCTAATTAACGGGGATAGGTATTTCCTCGCTGGACGACAAAAGACTGAAATATGGTTGGTCAGTGTTCGGAAGAATCTGCAGAGAGGGAGAATATTCCGTGGTTTCGAAAATATGATTCGCCTCCTGCAGTTACGAGGGGGTGGAGGCGAGCTTTGCTGGGAAGCCAGCAGTGGAGAGAAAGTGTGTCTTCCGTTTTGAGCGCCCGAGTTTGAAGGTCGCCAAGTATCAACTTTTGTTGATACAGACGAACTTGCTGTCTTTGCTCTCAGGAGATTTTATAGTTAGAACGGTTAGGCGCTGTACTGTTGCAACTTACATAATTCTGGACTTCACCTCCGCGTAGGGAATCGCCCTTGAGTGCGCAGCGTTCAGTAATTGAGAGCACTTCTTCTGCCTATAGTCACGTTGAGACGTTATCTGAAATCCGTCCTTGTGGCTGGGAGTTCGCGTTTCTCGTCTGTAGCACCCAGAGTGGAGAGGACAGGATTAGACTGTACTTGTCAGAGGATCATCTTCTGTCGTCCTAGTGTTTGAATGAGGTTTTTTTTTTATATTTTGTGGTTGGAGTTCTTCCATTGTTGCAGACGTGTAAGAGAACCATCACAGAGACGCACTATACTCAGTACATACGGTGATATTGCTAATTGCTTTGGCTTATTAGGGCTATAAAGCTAAACAGCTGTCATCACGTAAATTTTTATTTCCACTGAGGTTGCACACCACTGTAGATCATCTTTGAAAGTAGTGTCTTCTAGTGTTTGGTACGTAGGTTATGTCAGTCATCTCGCGTTATTTGTATTAGATCGCGTAGCCATAAAAAGGGGTAGATTTGGGCAATTGATCAATCATATTACTTTCGAAATCCATTTGCATTTCTTTATGTCCATTGGTCATTGATATATAAACATTTGTAATATATAAAGGGGTTTTAATCCACAATAAATGTATTTGCAGAAAGAGCATTTATCATTTGTAGTTACTAGTTCCTTTAATTATTCATTTATGCTGATGCTGTAATTTATATATAAAAGAGGAAGAGGGAGGAGATAATATCACCATTAAGAGATCCTAAGATCTGCTTCAGGGAGTCGTCAGACAGAGCCAAATCTTCATTTTAAAGTTCAGTATTTTCCGTTGCGCACATTCATTTTACACCCGCCTTCAGTAGCATCTTGGATATGTTTAAAAATATAGTTTTATAGCCAGAAGACTGGGAAATAATATGGCGTATCGGAATCTTGAATAAAAACAACCCGCTTTCAGAAAAAGAAGTGTTGCATTACTTACTGGTGCCCCTCATACAATTTGAAAGGTGCTACATAAAAATTAGAATCATATAAACACAATTCCGAATCTACTTATTGGTGACAAACTTATACAGCCAACAGATTTCGTTTCTATCAAGTATGGTTGAATTGTGGGCCATATTGTTATATCAAAATGTGCACCCCATATGGGTGCCATACTACACAATGTCAGAAGAATATTTGGGTGTAACGGGATGTAGAACAAGAAACTGAACAATCTTATACGTTGAAATGTAGTAGGAGAAACAGATGGCTTGACTAGCGTTGCTTGTAGGAGGCAACGAAACCACGATCCATAATGGGAGATAAAAAGCTTCCATTCGAAGAAATGGATGACCGGAGACAAAAGGCTTCCATTCGAAGAAATGGATGATAATTTCATCAATTATTCTGTATAGAGTCTGCTTGCCAATATTTATTTGGTTATTGAGCAACTGTTTCTTTTGTGTTAATGCTGTTTGTATGTGGAAATTTTCTTGGAAAGGGAAGTGGTTTCTGTCTTTACTGATTTTTGTGATATTCATATTGTTTTCAATATTGCTTGGTCTATGGTGTTGTTTTTTTAGATGATCCGCAAATGTTGAATGATTTGTACCGTATTTAAATGGTCTTTATATTTTGTGTCGAATGTCTTGTCAGCCATTCCAGTGTATATCTTCTCACAATCTCTGCAACTGAGCTGATAGATACCGCATTGTTGTTATTGAATTTGTTGTGGTAGGTCATTGTATGACATTTTTCTTGTTGTAGTGCAAGTTGTACGTGTTAGTGTGGTTTGGTTAGTTTTTTTTCATTATTTGTTTCTTTATTTCGTTGTTTAGTTTGTTTACCATTGTTTTCTTGTGGCCATTTTTAATGCTATTTGTTTTGTAATGGATAACTCTTTCTGGTTATTATAAATGTTTCGGGTGATCCGGTTCAGCTTGTTTAAGATGTATCTGACTGCTGCTTGTTTGTGGTTCTGTGGCTGGTTTGAGGTTGCACTTAAGATGATGTCACTTGCTGTGGGTTTTTTGTGTATGTTAAATGTGTGTTTATTGTTATTTTTTCTTATGCTTATGTCTAAAAAGTTGAGTGACTTTTCTTGTTCTTCTTCTATTGTGAACTTAATGTTTTAGTGTACAGTATTTATGTCTTTCTCTATTCTTACACAATACATAAATACACAGAAACATAATAAATAGAATTATGCACATACAATAATCTCATTAAAGGAAAGTTGCAGGTCAAAGACAAGGTAGTGGAAAGATTATGTTGGCAACACTACAAAACACAAACCACAACAGATACTTGAAAGACAAAAACAGACAGAATACAGTGGTGTGCATAAAAATGTGTTGTGAAAAACATAATAAATGCATAGTGCTGCAGAACATCTAAAAAGTAAATCAAAATTATCAGTGTCTAACGCAGAAAAACAACGATGTGCTAGCAGACCGACATTTCCCGACGTAAGGGAGAAATCAACCGAAAATCACCGTAAGTACAAATCAACTAATTCTTAACTAACTGTTTTTCGATCTAAAAGCAGGTAAAAATGTAAATAACTGAATTACAGACCAATGATGATGATTTACCTCAATAAAGCAAAACGCGTCTGGTGAAAAAAATATCACGCATTCTGTAATTGCAACTACAGAACAAAAATATCCTCAAGAACTGTAATACTGACTTACTGCAAAATAACTCCAAGTGAGAGGCTCGAGGAAAACTTGATTGCTTAAAACATAATGACTGGGCGTCAGTTACTGGGAGTGATGTGGTGTAGAATACACTTTTGTGAACAAAAGAAAAATATTTTAGTACGTGACAAGTCTACAGCAGAAATGTTGGAATACTGGGTTGACGTTTCTACGCCTGCCATGTATCAAAAATAATGAATACTGATTTACAAAAACATCGACCCAATCTCTGAACAGAAGCTCAAAAGAACCTGCCAAGAACAGTTGCTAATTTTCAGAAGTTTATTAAAGTGAAGTAGCGCAACATTATAAACCACATTTCTACGCTTCTACATCTACATCTACATGATTACTCTGCAATTCACATTTAAGTGCCTTGGCAGAGGGTTCATCGAACCACAATCATACTATCTCTCTACCATTCCACTCCCGAACAGCGTGTCCGCCGCTCGTGGTCTCGCGGTAGCGTTCTCGCTTCCCGAGCACGGGGTCCCGGGTTCGATTCCCGGCGGGGTCAGGGATTTTCACCTGCCTCGAGATGACTGGGTGTTTGTGTTGTCCTCATCATTTCATCATCATCCACGAAAGTGGCGAAATTGGACTGAGCAAAGGTTGGGATATTGTACGGGCGCTGATAACCACGCAGTTGAGCGCCCCACAAACCAAAACATCATCAAAAAACATCATCCCGAACAGCGCGCGGGAAAAACGATCACCTAAACCTTTCTGTTCGAGCTCTGATTTCTCTTATTTTATTTTGATGATCATTCCTACCTATGTAGGTTGGGCTCAACAAAATATTTTCGCATTCGGAAGAGAAAGTTGGTGACTGAAATTTCGTAAATAGATCTCGCCGCGACGAAAAACGTCTTTGCTTTAATGACTTCCACCCCAATTCGCGTATCATATCTGCCACACTCTCTCCCCTATTACGTGATAATACAAAGCGAGCTGCCCTTTTTTGCACCCTTTCGATGTCCTCCGTCAACCCCACCTGGTAAGGATCCCACACCGCGCAGCAATATTCTAACAGAGGATGAACGAGTGTAGTGTAAGCTGTCTCTTTAGTAGACTTGTTGCATCTTCTAAGTGTCCTGCCAATGAAACGCAACCTTTGGCTCGCCTTCCCCACAATATTATCTATGTGGTCGTTCCAACTGAAGTTGTTCGTAATTTTAACACGCAGGTACTTAGTTAAATTGACAGCCTTGAGAATTGTATTATTTAGCGAGTAATCGAATTCCAACGGATTTCTTTTGGAACTCATGTGGATCACCTCACACTCTTCGTTATTTAGCGTCAACTGCCACCTGCCACACCATACAGCAATCTCTTCTAAATCGCTTTGCAACTGATACTGGTCTTCGGATGACCTTACTAGACGGTAAATTACAGCATCATCTGCGAAAAACCTAAGAGAACTGCTCAGATTGTCACCCAGGTCATTTATATAGATCAGGAACAGCAGAGGTCCCAGGACGCTTCCCTGGGGAACACCTTATATCACTTCAGTTTTACTCGATGATTTGCCGTCTGTTACTACGAACTGCGACCTTCCTGACAGGAAATCACGAATCCAGTCGCACAACTGAGACAATACCCCATAGGCCCGCAGCTTGATTAGAAGTCGCTTGTGAGGAACGGTGTCAAAAGCTTTCCGGAAATCTAGAAATACGGAATCAACTTGAGATCCCCTGTCGATAGCGGCCATTACTTCACGCGAATAAAGAGCTAGCTGCGTTGCACAAGAACGATGTTTTCTGAATCCATGCTGTTTACGTATCAATAGATCGTTCCCTTCGAGGTGCTTCATAATGTTTGAATACAGTGTATGCTCCAAAGCCCTACTGCAAACCGACGTCAATGATATAGGTCTGTAGTTCGATGGATTACTCCTACTACCCTTCTTAAACACTGGTGTGACCTGCGCAATTTTCCAATCTGTAGGTACCGATCTATCGGTGAGCGAGCGGTTGTATATGATTGCTAAGTAGGGAGCTATTGTTTCAGCGTAATCTGAAAGGAACCTAATCGGTATACAATCTGGACCTGAATACTTGCCCGTATCGACCGATTTGAGTTGCTTCGCAACCCCTAAGGTATCTACTTCTAAGAAACTCATGATAGCAGCTGTTCGTGTTTCAAATTCTGGAATATTCCATTCGTCTTCCCTGGTGAAGGAATTTCGGAAAACTGCGTTCAATAACTCTGCTTTAGCGGCACAGTCGTCGGTAACAGTACCATCGGCACAACGCAGCGAAGGTATTGATTGCCTCTTGCCGCTTGTGTACCTTACATACGACCAGAATTTCTTCGGAATTTCCAACAAATTTCGAGACAATGTTTCGTTGTGGAACCTATTAAAGGCATCTCGCATTGAAGTCCGTGCCAAATTTCGCGCGTCTGTAAATTTTAGCCAATCTTCGGGATTTCGCGTTCTTCTGAACTTCGCATGCTTTTTCCGTTGCCTCTGGAACAGCGTTCGGACCTGTTTTGTGTACCATGAATCTCTCTATTGCTGTTGATACTATATCTTTGAATTTGAGCCACATCTCGTCTACATTTGCATAGTCAGTTCGGAAGGAATGGAAATTGCCTCTTAGGAAGGCTTCTAGTGACACTTTATCCGCTTTTTTAAATAAAATTATTTTGTGTTTGTTTCTGGTGGGTTTGGAAGAAACGGTATTGAGCCTAGCTACAACGACCTTGTGATCACTAATCCCTGTATCAGTCATGACGCTCTCTGTTAGCTCTGGATTGTTTGTGGCTAAGAGGTCAAGTGTGTTTTCGCAACCATTTACAATTCGCGTATGTTCTTGGACTAACTGCGCGAAGTAATTTTCGGAGAAAGCATTTAGGACAATCTCGGAAGATGTTTTATGCCTACCACCGGTTTTGAACAAGTATTTTTGCCAACATATCGAGGGAAGGGTGAAGTCCCCACGAACTATAACCGTGTGAGTGGGGTATTTATTTGTTACGAGACTCAACCACTGCTGACATACACAAACACTCCACCACCAATTCTGCCTAATCTATCTTTCCTGAACACCGTCTGAGACTTCGTAAAAATTTCTGCAGAACTTATTTCAGGCTTTAGCCAGCTTTCTGTACCTACAACGATTTCAGCTTCTGTGCTTTCTATTAGCGCTTGAAGCTCAGGGACTTTCCCAGCACAACTACAACAATGTAAAAGGATATAATATTTGACTTTTAGGAACTCGTTGAAAAATTATCATACATCGCTGTTTACTCTCTGTGGCTATTACGAGACAACTGAATGGATATTTTTACACTACCAGCAATGATAATACACAGTTTATCAGTAAATGTATGTAGTTGGTTACACGCATAAAGTGCTATGGTATTGGAGACGAAAACCAATGCTGCATTTAAAAATCAAAAGCCAAAAAACACAGATTACGTCATCAATAGAGGGCCAATAGTTCCATGGACTGTGGAAATTAAAATCTTACAGTACCACAACAGCGCAAGTAATAACGGTCTTCAGTTAATAGAAAATAATATGAGAGTACGCCAAACAAAGACGTAAGCACGAAGTACCAGTACAAATCAGATTACCAGGATCGAAACTGGAGATCATTTAGTAGACGATGTAAAAGAAGTCTGCTACTTGTGAAGCTAAATAACTCGTAACGGATGACATAGGGAGAGAGCAGACTATCATATCCAAAGAGAGGATTATTCGCATAAACATCTCTGCTGGTATCAAATAATATACACAAGAATGGAAAAGAAAACTTGAGGACCTGTTAGATGACGATCAGTTTGGCTTCAGGAAAGGTAAAGGCAACAGAGAGGCAGTTATGACGTTAGGTTTGATAATGGAAGCATCAAGACGCCTTCATACGATTTGTCGACCTGTAAAAAACCTTTTGACAATGAAAGGCGGGACAAAATGTTCGAAATCCTGAGAAAAATAGGAGTAAGGTATAGCGCAAGCCGGATAACATACAACACGTAGGCTACACGAACCAAGAAGGAAAAGAATGTAAGACATCGATGTAGTCTTTCCCTCACCGTTCAGTCGGTACATCGGAGACGCGATGGAAACAAAGATTAGGTTCAGGTGTGGAATGTTTGTTGAAATGAAATCTACTAACGTCAAACACTAGCCTTGACTTGGGGAAGAAATTTCTGTGAATGTACGTTTGGAGCCCAGTACCGTATGGTGGTGAAACATGGACTGTTGGAAAAAGGAAAAGAAAAAATCGAAGCGTTTCAGATGTGGTGGTTAAAGAAGATTAGGTGGACTGCTAAGGAACGATGAGATTCTGTGCATAATCGGCCCCAAAAGGGACACGTGGAAAATACTCGCTAATAGGACATGATGACAGGACATGTGCTAAGGCACCAGGACGCAACTTTCGTGGTGCTAGAGGGAGGCTCAGAGAGCATATCTCTGAGAAACTGGAATATGTAACTTCGAACAAATAATCTGTTCACATTTCAAAATCTAGACAATCTTGTCAATACTGTATGTAATAGTCTGTCATCATATTATTACTCTATTAGACACCAGTAATCAGTAAGTGAAATCAAATTAAGGCGAATTACCATCATAAACCATTTACAAGTTAAAATTTTTGAAACAGACGCAACTGGTAACTGACGTAAGTTTTCATTTTCAAGACAGGGAAAATTCTTAAGATATTAAAGAAACACAGTTCATTTGCAATTATCATTTATTCCCTGATAGAAAAAAAAGGGCTCTGAGCACTATGGGACTTAACTGCTGAGGTCAACCCAACTAAGGACATCACACACATCCGTGCCCGAAGCAGTTCGAACCTGCGACCGTAGCGGTCGCGCGGTTCCAGACTGTAGCGCCTAGAACCGCTCGGCCACTCTGGCAGGCCTTGGTAGAAAACCTTCTACCATTTCAGGATGAGGCACGACCGACGAAGTGTGTCTTAACCGTTCACAGGTTTTATCAGTACTTTTAAAAATATGCAGAAGTTTACTCACTATAAAATTTTATTACTGGAGGGTTAACAATATCCTCCGAACAGATTTCATATATTACACAGTACTTAAGTATATAACATGCATTGTGATATATATTGTTGTCTCACAACAACAAAAACAATATAAAACGCCAGAAACGCCATATAGCGGAGTCTAAGTTACATTACATGTGATTCTAAAATCAGTCACTATGTGGAAACAATGGCGAGGAAACAACATGTCCGCCTACGTACACCGCCCTCTAGGTACAACTCTCTCACACAAACAGATAATAAAGATATAACTGAAAGAACGATAAACGGATAAAACTAGACAGATAAGAATCTATGAGGAGAACAGTCAAACACTATCTGAAAGGGAAAGGAAAACAAGTGTAGAAACTGATGAAACATTGGTACCGACAGGACGAAAGCTATCAAACGACTGCAGAGATAAAATTCCTTACACCAGTCACGGAGTACGCTTTAATGGATAAGATAAAAAACAAAGTAGTCACAGATGCGCGTAAAGGTAGTAGAAAAGAGGAGATGATAGACATGTGGGACCTTGGAAATGTAATGCATAACAGCAGAATAAGAAAAATAGTTCCTTATTGGCTCAAATGGCTCTGAGCACTATGCGACTTAACTTCTGAGGTCATCAGTCGCCTAGAACTTAGAACTAATTAAACATAACTAACCTAAGGACATCACACACATCCATGCCCGACGCAGGATTCGAACCTGCGACCGTAGTGGTCGCAGGGCTCCAGACTGTAGCGCCTAGAACCGCACGCCCACTCCGGCCGGCAGTTCCTTATTGCAAGCCAGTAGGTCGAAGGAGTATTGTGAGAACAGAAAAGCTATGGGAACGATGGGAACCGGATAATGTCATATTACCTAAGAATTCTTTAAAAGGCAAGTAGAAGGAAAGGAGGAGGAGGAGGAGGTGGAAGAAGAAGCTGTTGGCTAGTTTATCGTTTGTGTCTGGTGCCTTATTTTCGTTTGTTTTGAATCTGGCCGTTGTGCCAAGAACCCTTGCTGTTCTATGTAATGGTCCATTAAGTCTCCCTAACCTTCAGCGGGAGGTGCAATGTCAACAGCCAACCTTAACATTGCCATCCCCTCTACTTAAGGTACATAACTCGCCGGATAACATCCGCGACTTACGTCGTAACACCTAACAGCAACACGACCAGTCGTCCTACTAATCTGAATATGTCATTCGTGGCTTTTAATGGCGAAACCGCATGCCGCCCATAAAGCAAACGTTACGATCTCCATCTGCTGTGAGTGCCGCCAGCAGTACACAGCGCTAAACTACTGGAGAACTAAAGAAGGATAGAAAAATTCGAGAACGGCAGTTAAGTTACGGGCCACAGTGGACAGAATGTAATGCCAGCTTTGAAGGTTAAAAAGTGGGAGATGATGCGTAATTAGCGCAGGACCGCAATAATTCGAATGCAACATGCGACAGAACCGCCGAGGAGGTCCATCTCGGAATATCTGTATTCACAGGTGCCATTGTTGTCGTGTTGTAGGTAATTGCTGCCAGAAAACGCTACCCAATGAGGTCTGCAAACGCATACAGATAATCACAGTGGAATACTACTGGTCGCTAGTCACTCGAATACTAATTATCCCTTCCGTGATTTGTTATGTCCTTTTGTGACAGCTTTATAAACCAATTATTGAAGGAACATTCGAATAAAGACTTTCGTACTCGCTCCACGATCACCTGCCTATTTAGCATCAAACAATCACTGAACTCGCAAAGTGCTCTGAAGCGCCATTTATCTCTCTTTTTTTCAAATTTTATTTAATGTCTCGTTGACGGCATGGTTATTAGAGGCTACTAGAAGCTATTAGAGGCCAACATTAACTAGTGCTGAGCTCGGCGAAAGTCATTTGTTCACAGTGCAGCGGCTACATCCGTCGTGAGGTAACTTCTTATAATGTCTAAAGGTTTGCCAGAAGTAAAACTGTGCGTATTTTTATCACACTTTCTTAAATTTTACGAGGGCAACTCAAATGAAAACCTTAAATTTGTAATAACAAATCGAAATTTCGCGCCGTTATCCTGTATGTTGGTAAGCGCGCTACAAACAGCGTGCAGAATGGCCTGTAGGTGGCAGAATAGTGCAGATGCACACATACGTTGCAGTATCAGTGTAAAGATGGCCGCCCCATTTGCGACTCGCACCAGGGAAGAACAGCCTTCTGTTATTCGGTTTTTGCGTAGTGGAGGTGTGAAACCTATTGACATTCATCGACGAATGAAGGTTGAGTATGGCGATGCATGTTTGCCACAGCAGCAAGTCTACGTATGGAGTAGGAAGTTCGCAAATGGTGTGACTTCAGTGGAAGATGCTCCTCGTCCAGATGAGGCACAACGAGTTGTGACTCCACAAAACACTGCAGCAGTTGAAGCCATAGTGAAGGAAAACCGCCGAGTGACACTGAATGACATTGCAACATGTTTACAGATTAGTCACGGGTGAGCACACCACATTATGCATGATGTGCTCCAGTTTCACAAAGTGTCTGCAAGACTCCTGAAATGAGAGAAGGACGTGTTGATGCTTGTAAAGAACTTTTTCGGCGCTTTGAAGGAGAAGGTGATGGCTTCCTTGCAAGAATCGTTACTGAGAACGAAACCGGAAACGAAGAGAGCGAGCAACCCAGAACTTGCCCCAAGTGATGTCCATATGTTTGGACCACCCAAAGACGCAATGGGAGGAAAGAAGTTCCGTTCTGATGGAGAGGTACGCCACGCGGTGCATGAGTGGTTCCGCGCACTACCGAAAGAATTTTTTTCTAAAGGAATTTATGCACTTTGTAAGCGCTGGAGGACTTGGATTGAGCGTGGGGGAGATTTTGTTGAAAAGTGATACAGCTTTGTACCACTTCTGCACAATAAATAATATTTTTAAAAAATTTAAGGTTTTCATTTGACTCACCCTCGTACGAACGAGAATTTATGCTACCAGAATCTTCCGTCGGTTCTGGGTAGAACAACATTATAAGAAATCAAAAGCACCAGTTTGCTTTTGTTCTACAGTATTACTGTATTGTGTTAACAGATTTTCGGCTTATAAGGCCATCTTCAGACGTTTACTGAGTGACAATACTCAGTAAATGTCTGAAGACGGTCTTGTAAGCCGATAACCGGTTATCAAAATACAGTGATACTGTAGAACAAAAGCAAACTGGTGCTTTTCATTTATTAGTATTTATGTTATTATTAGTGTTAACACATCAGTGACACTTTAACCTACGAACCAAAACACTTAACCGAAGCATGGCTGAAGGTGTATTTAACCCGGATGGATCTCTAGCTACAAGGTATTTCTCATCCTGGCCGTCGAAGATCGTATTTTTTACGTAAAAAATGCATTCAGTTTTAAACAAGTCCCACTTTAGGCCAGTTCAATTTTCCAGGAGAGCTGAGACTGTGACTGAAGAGCAAATCTCAAAGTCCTGCGACATGTGTACCTACGACTGTCGTAACCTTTTAATTGGACTCAAAACTGGTGGAAGTAAGACGCACCAAATCTGCACAAGGGCTGAACTATGTCGGTAGGTGGTATTGTAGCACAGTCCAGACAGCGCACTGTATTTTTGTCAAGCCAATTGGATGAAGAGCTGTGGATTGTGCCGCTGCCAGCCCTCCCCTGCCCATATGGGGCAGGGGAATGAAATTACAATCATCATCATCATCTTGGACAGTTTCCAGCCACTGGCTGGGTCTGTCGGGAACACAAGCCTCTCCATCGTGTTCTGTCTTTCCACCATTCCCCCTCTTCCACCTTCGTCCAGTTCTCTCCTCTTCTCATCACACATTCCTTCACTCACTTCACCCATCTATCCCTTGGTCTTCCTCTGGGCCTCTTCCCCTCCAGTTGCAGATCAAACATCCTCTTTGGAATTCTTCCCTCATCCATTCTCTTCATGTGTCCATACCACTGCAGTCTTGATTTTTCTATCCTGTCCTGTACTGGTTCCTCCTTTAGTCTTTCCCTCACATACACATTTCGCAATCTGTCTCGTCTTGTTATACCCAACCTGCTCCTCTCGAACTTCATTTCACTAGCCTGTATTCTACTTTTGTCGCTTTCGTGCATTACCCATGTCTCACTTCCGTATGCCAATATGGGGACAAAGTAGGTTCGGTATATAATTCCCTTGGATTTCTGTGGCACCTCCTTGCTCCAAATAAGCCCCCTAATGCATTTGTAGAACTGCCCTGCTTTTCTGCACCTTTCATTTATTTCCATTGCGTTTGCCCCCTTACTTTCAATCACGCTTCCCAGGTACTTGAAGTTCTCTACCACTTGTGGTTTTTCCCCTCCACATGTTATATCCACATTTGGCCTATTCTTCTTCCTTGTTGTGACGATTATTTCACTTTTCTTTGCAGAGAAATGCATTCCATATTGTGCTGCCGTTGCCTCCCATGCATCTAACTGCTCTTGCACCTCCTTCTCGCAATTTCCCCATAACATCAGGTCATAGGCAAAAAGCACTGCTTTCATTTTATGATCTCCAATTGCATCTGATACTTGCTGTAGGATTTCATCCATAACAATAATAAACAATAAAGGCGATAGTGCACTTCCCTGTCGCAGCCCATTTTCCAGCTTGAACCATGCAGTACGTTCCCTCCCCAGTTTCACACAACTCTCACTTCCCTCATACATTTTTCTGACTTTTCGTGTTATCTCTTCATCTATCCCTTTTGCGTTCAGCACATCCCAGAACTTGTCCCTACAGATACTGTCATACGCCTTCTCAATATCCAAAAAGGCCATGATTAAGTCCTTCCCGTACTCATAGTGCCTCTCCTGCAGTTGCCTTACCGCAAATATGAGGTCCGTTGTTGATCTTCTCGGTCTGAAACCGTACTGCTCCTCTTGCAGTCTACTTTCAATACTGCTTCTTATTCTCTTCTCCAGGATCTTTTCATAGATTTTTCCACAGTGGCATAGCAGGGTGATTCCTCTGTAGTTCTCACATCTCCTTTTATCCCCTTTCTTGAAGATCGGGACTATAATTCCTTTCTTCCAATCCTCAGGAATTCTGTTCTGTTTCACACAACTCTGTTCTGAAATTACAATAAAGAAAAAAAAATCCCGAGAGGGAGGCACGAATTTTGGGGATTGGCGGTAGCGTCGCGAAAGAGGTGGTCACGAGATCCGAGCGGCCGAAGCCAGGAGCTGCGAAAGGAGGGCCAGCGTAGAGCGAAGATACCGGAGGACTTCGCCGGGGTCAGCGTCGATTACAAATAGCGGGCCGACATCCCGTCGGTTGGTTGGCAACATTCGCGTCGGCCGACCGCTCGTGGCCTGGCTGCCCTCTTCTGCCTGGCACTCATCGCCACCACTCAGAAACCGCTGCGACGCACTGTGGATCCATGGAACTGCTTGCTGATAAATGGGAGTAATATTCTATAATCCTCTTGGTGATTTGTTTTTTTGTCTATCTGACCTCCTTATTAATTTCTGGTTTGTACCCAACCCTCAGAGTTTTACTCGGTCGGCTCTTTGGCCGTAAATATACACTCCTGGAAATGGAAAAAAGAACACATTGACACCGGTGTGTCAGACCCACCATACTTGCTCCGGACACTGCGAGAGGGCTGTACAAGCAATGATCACACGCACGGCACACCGGACACACCAGGAACCGCGGTGTTGGCCGTCGAATGGCGCTAGCTGCGCAGCATTTGTGCACCGCCGCCGTCAGTGTCAGCCAGTTTGCCGTGGCATACGGAGCTCCATCGCAGTCTTTAACACTGGTAGCATGCCGCGACAGCGTGGACGTGAACCGTATGTGCAGTTAACGGACTTTGAGCGAGGGCGTATAGTGGGCATGCGGGAGGCCGGGTGGACGTACCGCCGAATTGCTCAACACGTGGGGCGTGAGGTCTCCACAGTACATCGATGTTGTCGCCAGTGGTCGGCGGAAGGTGCACGTGCCCGTCGACCTGGGACCGGACCGCAGCGACGCACGGATGCACGCCAAGACCGTAGGATCCTACGCAGTGCCGTAGGGGACCGCACCGCCAGTTCCCAGCAAATTAGGGACACTGTTGCTCCTGGGGTATCGGCGAGGACCATTCGCAACCGTCTCCATGAAGCTGGGCTACGGTCCCGCACACCGTTAGGCCGTCTTCCGCTCACGCCCCAACATCGTGCAGCCCGCCTCCAGTGGTGTCGCGACAGGCGTGAATGGAGGGACGAATGGAGACGTGTCGTCTTCAGCGATGAGAGTCGCTTCTGCCTTGGTGCCAATGATGGTCGTATGCGTGTTTGGCGCCGTGCAGGTGAGCGCCACAATCAGGACTGCATACGACCGAGGCACACAGGGCCAACACCCGGCATCATGGTGTGGGGAGCGATCTCCTACACTGGCCGTACACCACTGGTGATCGTCGAGGGGACACTGAATAGTGCACGGTACATCCAAACCGTCATCGAACCCATCGTTCTACCATTCCTAGACCGGCAAGGGAACTTGCTGTTCCAACAGGACAATGCACGTCCGCATGTATCCCGTGCCACCCAACGTGCTCTAGAAGGTGTAAGTCAACTACCCTGGCCAGCAAGATCTCCGGATCTGTCCCCCATTGAGCATGTTTGGGACTGGATGAAGCGTCGTCTCACGCGGTCTGCACGTCCAGCACGAACGCTGGTCCAACTGAGGTGCCAGGTGGAAATGGCATGGCAAGCCGTTCCACAGGACTACATCCAGCATCTCTACGATCGTCTCCATGGGAGAATAGCAGCCTGCATTGCTGCGAAAGGTGGATATACACTGTACTAGTGCCGAAATTGTGCATGCTCTGTTGCCTGTGTCTATGTGCCTGTGGTTCTGTCAGTGTGATCATGTGATGTATCTGACCCCAGGAATGTGTCAATAAAGTTTCCCCTTCCTGGGACAATGAATTCACGGTGTTCTTATTTCAATTTCCAGGAGTGTAGACAGTAGTATTGTACTAACACACTAGTTGTCGTTTGAAAATTTGTACCGCTGTTATATTGACTTTCGTTTCTGGTTTGTAACCGATCATTAAGGTTCTAATTAATCAGCCTTTGGTCGTAAATATAGCCTGAACAACTGTATGCGTGTAAATTCCTAAGGGACCAAACTGCTTTGGTAATTGGTCTCTAGACTTACACACTACTTAAACTAACTTATGCTAAAAACAACACACACATCCATGCCCGAGGGAGGACTCGAACCTCCGACGGGACGGGCCGGAACGACTGTACTAAGGTACAGGTTGCTGTTAAACAAAAGAGGGACCTTGTGGTTCGATTTAACTGTTAACCGGTTCAATTCTTTGATCGTAATTGCATTTCTCAGTCATTAGTTATGATCTGTACAACTTATTGTACTAAGCTGTTTGTTTCCGTGTTTGAAAGACCGGGTCATTATTGGTGTATTTTAGTTGGATCCTGTGGTTCCCTCGAGTGAGTACTCTCGTAATAAGTGACCCCAAGTGATGTTCTAAGACGTTCCGTCAGAGCGGTCTCAATAACTGACAATCAGTTTAACCTTGAAAATATTAGCAGCCAACTGTCACCAGGGCTTTAGTCAATTGTCAGGAGGGACGGGTTGGGGTCCAGTCGAACCTTGGTTGCCAATTGAAATTAAGAGGTTGGTTGCTTTGAAGTAAGCCTTATCAATGTCATATTGTTTACTAATCTGTTTACCTTTAAGCACAGGTGCGCATCTTAACACCGAACTTTCGGCATACACTTTTCAAATTAAAAGTTAAGTCACTTGTGTTGAGTAACTGAATCACTCTTGTCACCGATGGCGATTGTATAGTTTTTATGTGTTGCAGAAGGGCAGTTATTAAGACAGGCTGTGTCCAGCACGGTAGTAAATATCGCTGTTTTACCCGATAACAGGTGGGCTGCAGGTCCCGCTGTCTTGTGATCATTGTCATATTGTTTACTGTTTTGCAGTACAGCACTTCAGATTTCTTTTGCAAAGATTAAACGCTTATTCAACTTGAGGTTTAAGGTCAAAAGAATTTTGCAAATTTCTTCATTTTGTTAAAGAAAATTTTATGGTTAAATGCTTCGATTACCTGTAAACACAGTTCATATATTGTTAAGTAAACGGGTCGTGTGAAAAGAAAGTTATATCGATTGGTCCTCCCTTCCACGTTTTCCTTAATTCTAGTAAGTACCACGTATCAAATACGATTTGTTTGAATGTTGTCTAGTGATCCGAGAAAGCAGGTTTCCTAGACACCCCATATTTGTCGACTAGGCAGGGTGTAATAGAATGGTTTCTGTGGTGTCACCGCCAGACACCACACTTGCTAGGTGGTAGCTTTAAATCGGCCGCGGTCCATTAGTACATGTCGGACCCGCGTGTCGCCAGTGTCAGTAATTGCAGACCGAGCGCCACCACACGGCAGGTCTAGAGAGACGTACTAGCACTCGCCCCAGTTGTACGACGACTTTGCTAGCGACTACACTGACGAAGCCTTTCTCTCATTAGCCGAGAGACAGTTAGAATAGCCTTCAACTAAGTCCATGGCTACGACCTAGCAAGGCGCCATTAACCATATCTGAGAGTCTCATTTGTATTATCAAGAGCGATGTACCACAAGGATGAATTAAAGTTAAGTATTGAAGAAGCTACGTACTTTTCTTTATAGCATTCATAACGTATCCTGTTTCAGACTTCACGCCAGCCGGCGTGTGTGTACGCGTGCCTTTCGGTTACCCGTCACTGTGGACTGGCTGTCTTGTCAGTCCACAACAGTTTCATATTTTGGATCTGAATATGAACTAATTCAACCTAAACGATCGCTGTAAAAAAATAGTCTCTGCTTTGTATGTACAAAAAAGTTCCAGATTTGATTAATATAGACGATTTGTAAAGACTCGTGCTTCAAATCTATTAGCTTCCTTATTACCAAAGCACACACCTCAAAGTTTATGAATAGGGCAGAAAGAAACGAAGCATACAGAGAGCTTGGGATTACGAGCCCACTTATCAGTTTGAGTTGTACGCCATTGGCCAGTGGCCACTCGGTTGGGAGCAGCGTCATAACGCCGAGTTATCAATTGTTGAGGAAAGCTGGCCCACAACTGCTGATATCGTGGATACTGGTACTGGGACGGAGGTGGTGTCTGTACCACACATGTCCTTTTGGGGACAGATGTGGGGATCTTGACGGCCAAGGGGGTGCCTCAACATTAGGCTGACAGTCCATAGAGACACGTACCATGTCTGCAAGAGCTTTGTCCTGTTGAAATATCGCACCACCATAATTTCGCATGAGAGATCAGGTATGAGGACGCAGAATGTCCTTGAGGAACCACTGTGCCTTCAGCGGTCCCTCGATCACTACCAGTCTTGACCTGAAGTCATACCGATGGGTCCCCAACCACGACGTCAGGTGTAACACAGCTGTGGCTCTCCAAAACATTGGAAGGATGGGGGGTGTACCTAGGTAGCCACCATACTCTCTGGGGATTGTCATCGGGGGTTGTGCAGAAACCACACTCATTGCTGAGCACAATGTGACGTCATCTATGAGCAGTCGATGCATAAGGGTCACGGCACCTCTCTAATGGCTGCCATTGGTGTTGTGGTGTTAATGGCAGCCTACTTAAACTGGAAGGAACACACAGAAAATGTTATGGAGAAGGCTAACCAAAGACTGCGTTTTATTGGCAGGACACTTAGAAAATCTAACATATCTATAAGGAGACTGCCTACACTACACCTGTCCGTCCTCTTTCAGAATACTGCTGTGCGGTGTTGGGGCCTTACCAGATAGGATTGGCGGAGCACTTCGAAAAAGTTCAAAGAAGTGCAGCACGTTTTGTATTATCGACAAATAGGGGAGAGAATGTCTCTGAAATGATACAGGATTTGGGGTGGACATCATTAAAACAAAGGCGTTTTTAGTTACCGCGAAATCTTCTCCCGAAATTCCAATCACGTACTTTTTCCTCCGAATGCGAAAATATTCTGTTGACCCCGACCTACATAGCAAGAAACGATCATCATGATAAAATGAGGAAATCAGAGCTTGTACGGAAAGATACAGGTGTTCGTTCACTCTGCGCGCTATATGAGATTGGAAAAATTAGAGAATTGTGAAGGTGGTTCGAAGAACCCTCTGTCACGGATTTGCAGAGTGTCCAAGTAGACGTAGATGTAGGTTATTTCCTAGTCCAGTTGCTGCTAGTTTCTCGTCAATAGTGCAGGATAATAGAGAACGTTACAGAGAGTCCATTACTTGTTCTTGGATGGAAGCCGCAAATGTGAACGGGTTACGATGTGGTTGGTGCACAATACGGCGGCTCTCGCTTGTGGTGGTCAGATATGGTTGACCGAACCTTGACAACGAGAATGTCTGCCCCCACGTTCCGATATCGTCTGACACTGGGACACAGTCACATATGAATGCCCCGCATATCTGGATAGCAGGCCAAATGGAGAACCACAGTGAGGACCCTTTCAGACTCTGTCAGGCGCTGATAACGCTGTCTCATATGTGTACACGGTCTCTCTGTGTCCTTCGCAGTGATCACGCAACATCTGATGCCCACCACATAGCATACCGAACATGGTGACACTACAGACAAACACCACTAATGCACTCTGGTGGCCGTTTTATCAGCATTCTCTGATCAAATACCGGCAGGTTGGTTGGTTGGTTTTGGGGGGAGAGGACCAAACAGCGAGGTCATCGGTCAGTACCCGCTGGTAGTGTGTTCGTGTAAGAAGTTACATGGCCATACGATCATGTTTCTCGGGTCCTGTAGTGTAGTTGTAGGCAGAGGTATAAAACAGGTCTACAGAAAACAAGACAGCTAAGTCACATTGGTCCACCTGTATGAAGTTCCCGTGACTTCTCAGATTTAAATGGTCTCTTCTTACACAATAACCGTCCACGGCGAGCCCTACAGTGAGATTAGGGTTTATCTTAGGTCGACATCGAGGCCATTAGAGAACACAAGTTCGGAATCCTTTTAAGAATGTCAAGAGCGTTTGCGACAACGTCTACAGAGGCATTATGCGTCGCCCTGGGTGTGTACCCCGTAAACATTACCGTACGTTTCAGAGCTGCAGCTTACTGGATGAAAAAGTGACGGCGGAACAAAGTACAGGAAATTACAGACCAAGAAATAACTGACAAGGAACTGCTTAATGAATGGCGAAATGACACCTGGCAGACCGATTAGAACACAGCAGACTAAGAACGCAGAATACACACGTTCTTGCTGAACATCTGAGACCTAATGAGCACCAAATATGTAGATCCGAGATGTGGTATGGTCGACTTTCTTACAGGGCATGGGCCGTACCTACATCATCTCCACCGTGTCGGTCTAAGTGATGCAGACATATGCACATGCGGAGAAATCGGCACAGCGGAACATATCACTTTATATTGCGACTTGTTTAAACGCATACGACCACAACAGCGCGACAATGACATACGACAAAGGACAAGACAGCCGGATGATAGGTTAGAACTAAACAGCATGGCAGAGAAAATTTCACAAGCGTTTCAAACAGGATACAGACAGGAACGACTATACATGAGGTGGAGAATAAGGAATCACCATACAAGGCAACAAACCACATGGAACGATTCCGAAAACAACACAACCACTGACTCGGGTGACTCAACAAACTCAGAAGAAGGCAACATGGCTAAACAGAACAATGTAAAAGTAAATAATATCATCATCATCATCATCATTTATGACTGATTATGCCTTTCAGAGTTCAGTCTGGAGCATAGCCCCCCTTATACAGTTCCTCCATGATCCCCTATTCAGTGCTAACTTTGGTGCCTCTTCTGATGTTAAACCTATTACTTCAAAATCATTCTTAACCGAATCCAGGTACCTTCTCCTCGGTCTGCCCCGACTCCTCCTACCCTCTACTGCTGAACCCATGAGTCTCTTCGGTAACCTTGCTTCTCCCATGCGTGTAACATGACCCCACCATCTAAGCCTGTTCGCCCTGACTGCTACATCTATAGAGTTCATTCCCAGTTTTTCTTTGATTTCCTCATTGTGGACACCCTCCTGCCATTGTTGCCATCTACTAGTACCTGCAATCATCCTAGCTACTTTCATATCCGTAACCTCAACCTTGTTGATGAGGTAGCCTGAATCCACCCAGCTTTCGCTCCCATACAACAAAGTTGGTCGAAAGATTGAACGGTGCACAGATAACTTAGTCTTGGTACTGACTTCCTTCTTGCAGAAGAGAGTAGATCGTAGCTGAGCGCTCACTGCATTAGCTTTGCTACACCTCGCTTCCAGTTCTTTCACTACGTTGCCATCCTGTGAGAATATGCATCCTAAGTACTTGAAACCGCCCACCTGTTCTAACTTTGTTCCTCCTATTTGGCACTCAATCCGTTTATATTTCTTTCCCACTGACATTACTTTCGTTTTGGAGATGCTAATCTTCATACCATAGTCCTTACATTTCTGATCTAGCTCTGAAATATTACTTTGCAAACTTTCAATCGAATCTGCCATCACAACTAAGTCATCCGCATATGCAAGACTGCTTATTTTGTGTTCACATATCTTAATCTCACCCAGCCAGTCTATTGTTTTCAACATATGATCCATAAATAATATTTAAGACCTGACATTCCACTGTATTTGATGAGTTCCGACTTAATTTCATCCACCCCAGCCGCTTTATTGCACTGCAATCTGTTGACCATTTTTTCCACTTCCTCAAATGTGATCCTATTTCCATCATCATTCCTATCCCATTCTACTTCGAAATCTGAAACATTACTGATCGCATTTTCACCTACATTGAGCAACTCTTCAAAATATTCCCTCCATCTGCCCAAGGCATCCACAGAATTCACCAGCAGTTTTCCTGACCTGTCCAAAATACTTGTCATTTCCTTCTTACCTCCCTTTCGAAGACTGCTAATTACACTCCAGAATGGTTTTCCAGCAGCTTGACCCATAGTCTCCAACCTGTTTCCAAAGTCTTCCCACGATTTCTTCTTGGATACTGCAATTATCTGTTTGGCTTTGTTTCTTTCTTCAACATAACTTTCTCTGTCTACCTGGGTTCTGGTATGTAGCCATTTTTGATACGCCTTCTTTTTCCTTTTACAGGCTCCCTTGACTGTATCATTCCACCAAGCTGTTTGCGTCATCCTACTTTTACACACTACTGTTCCAAGACATTCTTTAGCCACTTCTAGTACTGTGTCCCTGTACCTTGTCCATTCCTTTTCCAATGACTGTAATTGACTTCATTCAACTAACTGGTACCTTTCTGAGATCACTGTTATGTACTTGTTCCTGATTTCCTTATCCTGAAGTTTCTCCACTCTTATCCTCCTACATATGGACCTGACCTCCTGCACTTTCGGCCTTACAATCCCAATTTCACTGCAGATTAAATATGATCAGTGTCATCAAAGAATCCCCTGAATACACGTGTGTCCCTCACAGCCTTCCTGAATTCCTGATCTGTTATTATATAGTCAATGACAGATAATAGAACAATGAAAAAATAGAAGTATATGCAGAACAATAGCCTTAAAGTTAAACTTTCAAACCGCTGTACTAATAACTCCCCTGCTCAGAACGACGTCAAATTGCAACGGAATGACATCGGAGAAGGGGCGAAAACGTACGGCAGATGAAAAATAAGTAGTTCTAAAATGTAGCATTAGATGGCTCTATAAGCATCATAATTTGATAGTGGTCGACTACAAGTGAGAAACGAATCATACAACAATACCTAAGGTGTACGTTTGACGTTAAACAAACTGCACTACTCAATGTGCATGGGTGTACAGGTGTGATACTGTTACTTACGAAAGCCCATCGGCAAGGTCACATCACATCGGATGGGAAAAATCGGTTTTTAATTGTCCTAAGGCTAAGAACCGTATAAAAAGCATTAATAACATCTGTTTTTAATTGTCCTGAGACCAAAAACTGCATAAAAAGCGTCAATCACATCGGTTTTTAATTGTCCTGAGGCCAAAAATCGCGTAAGAAGCATCAGCCAAAATAAAATCGGGTTATTAATTTCCGTATGACTGGCGCAAAACATGTTGAATACGCTGTCCACCGTTTTGTGCAGCAAGCTGAAATCGGGAAACAGCATGTTCCACAACTGATCGGAGTGTTTCCGGGTTCACATTTAGAACGTGTGGCTCAATGTGTGCCTTCAATGCAGCTAAGTTTACAAATGGAAAAGTCGGCCGAAGTGGCCGTGCGGTTAAAGGCGCTGCAGTCTGGAGCCGCAAGACCGCTACGGTCGCAGGTTCGAATCCTGCCTCGGGCATGGATGTTTGTGATGTCCTTAGGTTAGTTAGGTTTAACTATTTCTAAGTTCTAGGGGACTAATGACCTCAGCAGTTGAGTCCCATAGTGCTCAGAGCCATTTTTTACAAATGGAAAACTGAACACGACATCTTTCAGATAGCCCCACAGCCATAAGTCACACGGGATTAAGACCAGGTGATCGGGACGGCCAGGCTGCAGGGTAATGGCGGCTAATAATTCTAGCATTTCCGAAATGGCGCTTCAGCAGCTGCTTAACTGGATTTGCAATGTGCGGAGGTGCGCCATCTTGCATAAAAATGATCCCATCCACACTTGCAGGCTGTTGGAGAGCTGGAATGACGTGGTTGCCCAAAAGACGCTCATAGCGCTTACCAGTGACGGTACAGGTAAGAGGACCGGAAGCGCCTGTCTCTTCGAAAAAATGATAAATGATGCCGTAAACCGGCACCACACAACGACCTTGTCAGGATGGTTGATTTACTTGTGGATTTTCCGTTACTCATATTCGACAATTCTGTGTATTGATATATCTGTCAGATGGAAGTGGGCTTCGTCTGTCTACAAAATCTTCCACGGCCAACCGTTGTCCACTTCCATGCGAGCGAGAAATTCTAAAGCAAAGGTCTCTCTTTTTGGCAGGCCAACAAGAAACAACTCCTGCCCATGGTAACTTTGAATGGATAGCAAAGAAGGATTTTACGCACTGTGCTCACTGGTATGTCCGGTGTACGTTTACATACCACCACTCGTCTCGTCCTGCACTGCTGTGGCCACTGCTTCCACTGACGTCGAATCAGTTCGTTTCTTCTCTATACCAGGTTCCACACCAAAAGAACCAGTCTTTCGAATTTCCGAATAATTTTCTCCAGACCCGCGGCAGTCATCGGACAAACGCCTTTTTGCAAACCAGCAGTGTCCGGAACTTCTGCAGAGCAACGTGTGCATAGTCATCATTCTTGTAATACAGCTTTTCAAGCAGAGCGCGATGCTGCATTGAGACAGTCATGTCGAACGTTGCAGACGCGAAAGGAGGAAAAGCCGTGTACCCGGCGTGTTTATACCAATTTCAACGGGTCGTGCTTATGATAGGTGTTTTCATTCACATATTCTGACACATGCAGCGCCATCTATTCATCATTTTTCACACTATCTGTTTTCTTCCGCCTTGCGTTTTCCCCCTTCTCCGATAATATTGCGTTGCAATTTGACGTCATTCTGACCACTGGTGTTATTTCTACAGCGTTTTGAAAGTTTAACTTTAATTACTCTACTGGCCATTAAAATTGCTACACCACGACGACGTATCAGACGCGGAATTTAACCGTCAGGAAGAAGATGCTGTGATATGCAAATGATTAGCTTTTCAGAGGATTCATACAAGGTTGGCACCGGTGGCGACACCTACAACGTGCTGACATGAGGAAATTTTCCAATCGATTTCTCATACACAAACAGCAGTTGAACGGCGTTGCCTGGTGAAACGTTGTTGTGATGCCTCGTGTAAGGAGGAGAAATGCGTACCATCACGTTTCAGACTTTGATAAAGGTCGGAGTGGAGCCTATCGCGATTGCGGTTTATCGTATCGCGACATTGCTGCTCGCGTTGGTCGAGATCCAATGACTGTTAGCAGAATATGGAATCGGTGGGTTCAGGAGGGTAATACGGAACGCCGTGCTGGATCCCAACGGCCTCGTATCACTAGCAGTAGAGATGACAGGCATCTTGTCCGCATGGCTGTAACGGATCGTGCAGCCACGTCTCGATCCCTGAGTTAACAGATGGGGACGTTTGAAAGACAACAACCATCTGCACGAACAGTTAGACGACGTTTGCAGCAGCATGGACTGTCAGGTCGGAGACCATGGCTGCGGTTACCCTTGACGCTGCATCACAGACAGGAGCGCCTGCGATGGTGTACTCAACGACGAACCAGGGTGCACGAATGGCAAAACGTCATTTTTTCGGATGAATCCAGGTTCTGTTTACAGCATCATGATGATCTCATCCGTGTTTGGCTATATCGCGGTGAACGCACATTGGAAGCGTGTATTCGTGATCGCCATACTGGCATATCACCCGGCGTGATGGTATGGGTTACCATTGGTTACACGTCTCGGTCACCTCTTGTTCGTATTGACGGCATTTTGAACAGTGGACGTTACATTTCAGATGTGTTACGACCCGTGGCTCTACCCTTCATTCGATCCCTGCGAAATCCTACATTTCAGCAGGATAATGCACTACGGCATGTTGCAGGTCCTGTACGGGCCTTTCTGGATACAGAAAATGTTCGACTGCTGCCCTGGCCAGCACATTCTCCAGATCTCTCACCAATTGAAAACGTCTGGTCAATGGTGGCCGAGCAACTGGTTCGTCACAGTACGCCAGTCACTACTCTTGATTAACTGTGGTATCGTGCTGAAGCTGCATGTGCAGCTGTACCTGTACACGCCATCCAAGCTCTATTTGACTCAATGCCCAGTCGTAATAGGCCGTTATTAGGTCAGAGGTGGTTGTTCTGGGTACTTATTTCTCAGAATCTATGCACCCAAATTGCGTGAAAATGTAATCACATGTCAATTCTACTATAATACAGGGTTAGCCAGTGAAACGGGAAGATTTAAATAAGTAACTAATTCTTTAAGAAAATTTATTTTTTTAAATTTAATGGTTATAAATATAAAGCACAAAGGTAGCCATTTACTGTACAATAAGTGAAAAAACTATTTTTTGAACATAACTTCTGCCAAATGTCCTCTATTGGAATCTATGCACTTCTGCAGCCGCGCCTGGAAGTTCCCCATGACATTTTGCCGCATATTGAGTAGTATTCCTTCAATTTCGTCCCGAATTCGTTGTTTTAGGGCTGGGATAGTTCTGGGTGGATCGTTCTGAAAAACTCTTGTTTTTAGGTAATCCCGTAGAAAAAAGTCGCAGTTTGTCAAATCTGGAGAGCGAGGGGGCCAAGGGATGTCCCCGTTTCGGGAAATGACGCCACCTGGAGACAAAGCATTCACAGCATTCGTGGCAACTCTTGCAGTGTGGCTTGTTGCCCCGTCTTGCTGGTACAGTGTGTGTCCATTCACTGGAAAACGGGCGAGGTCTGGCGTAAGAAAGTTCTGGATCACTGCAACGTAACGCACAGAGTTTGCAGTCACAGCACTTCCATTGATATCCTCGAAGAAAAATGGGCCTATGATTCCTCTTGCCGACATTGAGCACCAGACAGTCACTTTTTGAGCACGAAGTCCGCCGGGGGTTTCCTCCGACCAGTATCTGAAGTTTTGTATATTAACAAAACCAGAGAGGTGGAAATGCGCCTCATCGCTCATCCACAAGTGGTTTACTTGGTCGTCATTTTCTTCACGTCTTCTGGCCATTTCCTCAGAGAATTGTAATCGTTTCTGATAATCACTCGGTTTGAGAGACTGCACAATCTGTATTTCCTCAGAGAATTGTAATCGTTTCTGATAATCACTCGGTTTGAGAGACTGCACAATCTGTATTTCCTCAGAGAATTGTAATCGTTTCTGATAATCACTCGGTTTGAGAGACTGCACAATCTGTATTTTGTATGGGTGAAAATGTAAATTTCGACGAAGAATCGTTCTCACCGAAGTGTTACTTATTCGAAGACGTAGAGCTTATTGTTTGGCAGATCGGTGTGGACTTCTGAGCATTGCCTGTTGAACAGCAGCGATGTTTTGAGGGTTTAGAACGGTTTTTGCACTCCCACCTCGTTTTTTAGACGTTGATCCAGTTTGTTCAAGCTTGTTTATCCACGAACGAATTGCATTATCCGAGGGAACAGAGCTGTTGCGCGGTATTTTGAAATGGCGTCGCGTTTTCACCAAACTCTCACCATTCGTATAATACGCTTTAACCGCGTAGCTGCGATGTTCACCCGTCCGACGATCCATCGCAACTAAATGGTGGGACGTGCAGGTAGAGGAGGATGCTAAGTTCACCCAACCTGGATATGATGTGACGTCATTATGACGTATATACGCTTTAGTCGATTAACACACCTATCGACTTTTACGAACGTTCGAGATTCTAAACTGTCGTCAGCTAGTGGTTTGTTTTGACACGTTCGATTCTGATAACAGCTCAGTGTGGCAGCGTATATGTATTTCGCCAAAATAAAAGAGCTGGATATTAATAGAAATATTCCTGATCGTGGCCTTGAAAACACCACGGACAACACGTTTCGTAAAAAAGTGAAGTCTTCTTATGTCCCGACCAGATTAGATTGTGTGATTGTTGTATTGAATGCTTATGCCGAAAATAATATTTATTTATTATCAATATTTTAGTATGGTTTCATCGAATTAGTCTTGTCAGTACATATTAGATTGTAGCAGCATACTCTTGCTGACTTTTTTTTTTCTTAATTTATATAGCTGAAAGAGAACTCGTGCAAGTTTGTTAGCTAAGTAATTTATATGTCCATCCCAAGATAGTCTTTTATCAACCATAATTCCAAGTAATTTTACACTCGGACCGCAGAGACACGTACCTTAGTGTCCAGTAATGACTGGTCTGTAGAATGATTGAATTTCGAACTCAAAAAGAAAAATATGAGGCATTGTTGAAGAAAAATCGTCGACCGGAGATGAAATACGAGGGGAAGTGGATGTAATCTTAACCAAAGGTTAGTGTCTTGACGCATCTAAAGATTTTGGCTGCTGAGTGCTTCTTCTCACCGAGTACGAATAACCGACGCACTTCAGCTGGGTGAGAAGTACATCAATTTCTGCTTGAGATTCACAATAACCACGCAATTGCCCGTCGTCATCGATGCTGAACTCTTTTCAGCTTTTCTCTCATTAGTCTCTCGAATGCTGAACACATACTTAGAGACGAGCAACGAAAAACAACGCACAGGACACACACACAGTACAATACACGATTTAAACGCAAGGAACGTAAAACACATTTAAACGAATGGCGCAGAGCACAGCGCTACCCTGTAACAACCTCTCGAAAGTTCACAAAAGTCGAATAGTCGATATACGGTTTCTATCGTTTTCGATGTAGGGTGTATACGTCATAATGACGTCACATCGTATCCAAGTCCGGTGAACTTAGCATCCTCCGCAGGTAGAACGGAGCCGGCCACCATTACCCCCACCACTCACATTCCAGCTGTCAAGGGCGTCTCCAATCTGCCCGTTTCACTGGCTAACCCTGTAGATTTGTCCAATGAATACCCGTTTAAGATGTGTATTGGTGTAGCAATTTTAATGGCCAGTAGTGTATAGTGGCCCTGTAGTTGATAATGGAAGGTAGACGTCATGAGAGTAAAATGAAAATAAGAAGTTGTACAGTGAGGTGGCGGAAATGTCGTCCAGACTCAGAGAGGAGGCGCGGTTGGGTGCGTTTTGGGCGGTAACGAGACGCGAGCTCTGGGGCGCCGCGCGTGGCGCCAGAGCGAGCAGTAGGCAGAGGCGGTGTCGCCGTGGTGTGGCGTGGCCTGCCGGCGTGGCTCTCTGGCTGGCGCGTGGCGCGCCGCTGCGAGTTCAAGGCCGGGCCGGGCCGGGCGAGGCGAGCCGGCCACGCCCTGCGCCACAACAGTGCGGGCCGACCTGCTACCGCCGAGCCGAGCCGCTCTGGCAGCCGCCGCCACCCTGGCCGGGTTCAAGGAGAGGAGCGGAGAGGAGAGGAGAGGGGAGCGCGCGCCAGCAGGTGCCGACCGCCCCCTGCCGCAGACGTTGCGCCGGGGAGCGAGCCGGAACCACGGCCGTCCCTGAGGTGGCGCGAGGACGCGCTAGGTACCGCGACGTAGTTGCCCTAATACCACAACTACCCTGCCCGCCTTTAAAACTGCAACACCGTGAAGGCGACACGTAACGTATGTCCAATTGGTACCAACTGTACCAAATGCGTCGATAAGCAAACGATTTGCATTCCAGTATGAGCCGGACCGCTAGTCGATCATCAGCGATCGGCTTGTTATCTCTGGCGCGTCGCCGGGCATGGGATCTTTGCGTTTACGGCTGGGGCGCGCGGGACGGAGAGAGGCAGTCGGTTTGGGGCGGCCGGCGAGACTGGCGGAGTTGTGGCTCGGGCGTAAGCATGCGAGGTGCCGGGGCTAGCAGTGTATCTAACACTAAATTCTTTTCGAATCTTCATATGGAACAGATGCTCTAAGCATCCCCCCCCCCCCTTTTCTAACTCCTACTATTGCTGTTGCACATGGATTAAGAAGAAACGCGAACTGACTGTAATCCACCCTGTGAGTGGAGTACAAAAGAGTTTGGCACCTGCAATAATTTAATTTGATAAATAAGTTAAATAAAGGAAAGTTTCATTAATGTAGTGAGAAATGAAAGGGTTGCTCTGCCGATTAACAGAATGAAAGTTCTGTCCAAAATAACAATTTGATTTATTATGACTAAACTCAAAATAATAAACAAAACACATGAAACATTTACAATACATCAAATTGGATACTCAAATAAATGCTGTGAAGGTGAAGTTGTCCCTAAACTAGATTGTGACATTTATGACGAAGTGGTATGTGAAGCCAATTCCTTGCAACTCAAATCTTAAGATAAACACACAGCCAAGCCAACATTAATTGCTGCTACAGTAGTGAGAACTCAGACAATGAACACCCAAGGCAGAACAAAGTTAGAAAACACGAACAGGCGCGCTCTGCTGAGCTCTGATTATCACCTACCAAAATTACCTGCTTTGCGGTGCTGCGGACGTACATTACCAAGCTGTCTTCTTAACTGCAAGGACACGGTCTGGCGTACTGGAGGCGATGGCTGGTTGCTACGACGTCCCGTCGTGGTGATGATAATGTCGCGAGTATAGCCCGAAACAAATTATCCTGGTCTGGTTGTTCCAGACTAAAGACTTCCTAGCAATACAAATGCGCCTCTGAGGGAGACGAAGAAGGCTCTCCACACAATCACTGACGGTACAGTGATTGATTTTAACTGGCGAAGTCACACAGTAACTCCGATACAGTCAACTTTAGCCAAAACTGCTCAAGACAGACAACACAGGCCGCTTTTACACAGAACGCTCAATTGCCAACTGTACTCGGAAAGTTATGTTGAAGCCGAAACTTCAGCAACTTCGTCAAACAGTTACAATTCAATGAAAGTATATTAGACAGCCAACAGAAGGCAGGCTGTCCAGAGCAGCGAGAGGTCAGTCTCGTAACCTACTCCGACCGAAAGGCGAGAGCCGACTCTCTCAAGAGCACCCGTACAAACCGAACACAGATCATTCCTGCCCCCACGACAGTGGCCGTGGTTAAACGTTCCAATCAGCCACTCGAAAACAGGCGGAAAATTCCATTCAATTGCCGAAGCACTACCATTCCACCAATGGAGATTCTTGGCGCCAATTTCTGCGCCGATTTTGCTACGTCACAGAGCTATGCCCTGAGCAAGCCAATCACAGCTACGATTTTGCAGAAAACGCGGGGATTTGCCCGCTAAGACTGCCTAGGAACACAAGTCATTCCCACGCCTCGCTGGTAGCCCGCCAGAAAGTGTTTTCACTACGTTTCTGCGAAGTAATGGAATCTCTAGCCCACCCACCCCTTCTGGCCCCTGTGGGCGTGTCGCTCCCGCTCTTATGACAATGTCGGCGTCTGGAAAGCATCCACTCGACTCCCTCACACCCGTCGGCTTAACCCTTTCAAGCTCAGCAGAACTCGCCTGTCACCAGACCACCCGGGTGACGAGAGACGCTGCGTGGGAAGTCCGCGTGTGAAGGAATAGCAACTTTACACTGCATGCAATTAGAGAGGAAAATCGAATTACTCAGAGTAAGATAGAAATATGAGAGGGGGCTTCTGCCACCTCTCAAGCACATGTGTGATGTCTGTTACGCTGGGCCTGTTTGGTAATCTGGAAACTCCTGCGGCGGTTACTGGTTGCCTGGAAGGCATTTGATATAAAATGTGCCAAGCCTGGCAGTGAGAGGGGAGTCCAGAGTTGGTGTTGGCCTAGTTGTTTGTACAAATTGAGGTGCCTGTGTGAGAAGCACGGCGTGGGCCTGTGGGTTGCTTCGTCCTTCTGGCAGCCACCGCAAGCGGATGTTCGGCCGGAATGTCTACAGTCTGTGGTGAGCATAGTGTGAACAAGTTCTCGTAGGATGAGCTCCCAGCCTGAGTCTTAGCCTGTGTTATTTGTGGGTGCCGACCCCTTGTCTGTAACTGCTTCCGGGTGTCCTGTAAGTTTTCATAGCAAAACTGTTTTTGTGGCATTCTGTGTTTCTGCCTCAGCCTCAGCCTGCGCCTAGAAAGTGGAAAGATTTGGAATTCCTTAATGCTGTAATTTAAACATATATAAAAAAAATTGTTCTTTCAGAACAACCGCCTGTTTCTTTGGGACGCTGCAATTCAAACAGGAGTGGCGTAACGTTAATGAGCATTTGTCAGTTGAAGTGTATGTACTGTCTTGCTGTTTTCTGGGGCATGAAGCTGCGTTATTGAACTCATTTTGAAGTGTTGTGTTTGGTGAACAATTGCTCCCCAATTCAGTGTATTCTTTGAATAGCATTGTAAAGTTTTTTGTTTTCAGTGGGGTGTATTGATTCAATTCTCTTTCTTTGAATTACGGTAAACTGTTCAGTTTATCTGGTTATTGGCTTAACTCGCGCTTCACGCATTAAATCAGCAGTTTATGAATTTTTTTTTTAAATTCCTGTTTAATGTCAGATTCAAATGTAACTTCATTTATGTTATTTGAAATAAATGTGTTGGATAGACCTTAATAAATTATGTGCAATCGAAGCAAGGGACCCAGTCCTTCATTAGAGCTTAACAGTGGCGTGTGGTTCGGGTTGTGAGCCCCGTGCTCGTACCAGGGTGCAACATCACAAAGTGGGTGTATTGTCATACGAAAATGCCCAAAACAGGCCCCAATTTGGTCTTCATTTTAAAAAAAATAGAAAATAGTAATATAACACAATTGAAAGAATACAGCCCTCGGTCACTGTTTTTAACGAAGTAACCGGGTTTCAGCACTGCTAGGAGTGTCTTCCTCAGAATTTAAATCAAAGAATGGTCTATAACATGGTCACAGAATTATGAGTAAAAACGTATGATATAGAGTATAAGTACGGAATCATCGTCAAAGACTGGCAGTACTTACATGTCATTTATAAAATAATAAATATGCCAAAAGGGCTTTAGTCACAAAGATATTTAAGATGAAAAAACTGTGATGGCGAGCCACTAAGGGCTGCTCGTTACCTGCGCGGTTACAGGCTGCAAACGGACTGAGGTGCCCGCGTTGACAAATGCGGCCAGGTGAACATGGCACTGCAACGAGCGCGCCATCTAGTAGCCGTACATACAATTAGGCCACTTCACATTGAAATATAGCCAGAAATGATTATAAATGAACAGTATTTGGTACATAATGGAAAGCAATGTTTGTTTGATAGTGGCATACAACATAACATTTTGTCTACATCAAAGCTTATACCAGTAAGATAAAACATGAAAACATCATTGTGAAAATGTAGATAGGACTGAATGACAACTTGTAGAAAGCAATATTGACGTGAAATACAGCCAAGAAACATTTGATAATTAGAAAACATAGGACTACCTTACAAGGAAAAGAACATTTTGGCAACCTACACAAGGAGCCCCGAAGTCAGATATCGAGTAACGGCTTTATACCGTTGAAAAAATTATGGTTACATTTCTGTAGCTGTTCGTTAAGGATGAGGCTATCCTTTCGAGCAAGATGTTTTAAAATCTCAAATTCTTGTAGAATATCTAGTCTACGCCCCTTTTTTTTTTTTTTTTTTTTTTTTGGTGTTCAAAATGTTGCTATCGCAGATGGCTTTAGGTAAATGACCTGTAATTAGAAGATGGCGCATTTGTCAACGCAGGCACCTCAGTCCGTTTGCAACCTGTAACCGCGCAGGTAACGAGCAGCCCTTAGTGGCTCGCCATCACAGCTTTTTTATCTTTAATATCTTTGTGACTAATGCCCTTTTGGCATATTTGTTATTTTATAAATGACATATACGTACTGCCAGTCTTTCACGATGATTCCGTACTTATATTCTGTATCATACGTTTTTACTCATAATTCTGTGACCATGTTATAGACCATTCTTTGATTTAAATTCTGAGGAAGACACTCCTAGCAGTGTTGAAACCCGGTTAATTCGTTAAAAATAGTGACCGAGGGCTGTTTTCTTTCAATTGTAACTATTCACGGTCTCTGGAGGTGCAGCCATGTACAAAATTTTGAAATACTAAAAGCATGTATTTTTGCCTAATAATGTTACCTACCACACACACATACACACATACATTCATGCACACACACACACACACACACACACACACACACACACACACACACACACACACACACAACACAACACAAATAAAAGATGAAAGATAAACACACAGTGACAGTTGGCAACACTACACACGGTAAACAAACAATTGTACGTCACAAAATGAGAAGTGCAAGAGATGTTTTGTAATAAATTTGGGTGAAACTACGCCGGAAATCAGCCAGCTGGAGCAATGGGACCGAATGAACACTTCCCCAGGACCTCACACATCAACTAACAACACTGGAAATCGTAAGTAACACCGAACGATAATTTAACCTCACGAAATTTGTGCAACATAAATTGTTTCTAACCTGAAACAAGAGAAAAAATATGTCAAAATGTAACATACTACCATATTGTAACTACCACATAATACATTTATTATATGCCTAAAAAGAAACATTTATTACAGCCCACTGGAGTTGCTTGATAAATGAAAGAAGCGAAGCGCATAAGCCAAACAAACAAACAAAACTGCTGTTCATTTAGTTGCATAGACAGAACATACCTCAATGAATTTACGTCCTACTCATGGAAAAATACTACAAAGTTATTGTTAAAAAATTATCAAAGGAAACTATATGGTTACAGAGACCTCCCGAGGCCTCAAACTCTGTGATGTATATATGTGGAGTGAAGAGGCGAGTAATTTTGTACCAAGGCTGGGATTTGAACCGAGGTCTCCTGCTCGCTAGACAGATGCAGAAACCACTCTGCTACCCTGGGGCAGTGGGTCCGCACAAATGCACAGACTACCGCTGCGCCGCGCGGCTGAGGCGCCTTGCCACGGTTCACGCGGCAGGAGGTTGGAGTCGTCCGTCGGACATGGGTGTGTCTTGTCCTTAGCGTAAGTTAGGTAGATTCAGTAGTGCGTACGCTTAGGGACCTATAACCCCAGCAGTTTGGTCCCGTAATACCTTACCACAAATTTAAATTTAATTTACTACCCAGCACGCGTCCTCCTCAATCTTCCCGTCTTCTTTCGTGGTGGTTTGTCATACAGTCTCACTTACTTAATCATTCTCCTGAGGGATGTCCGGTATTTCCTCTTTCTGTACCTGCCAGTTCCTGCAGATCTTTCGTCACCTGCATCAAGCACAGTGACTTAATCTTCCTCTCTTGCCAGCGTACGAGACTATCTGCTAGGATGCTCTCTGTCTGTAGACATCGAGGCGTGGCGCCTTATATCGCTCCTGTCTAGAGCCTGTGCATCGTGAGAATGACTCATGTGTGCACGGTGACAGATGGTCTGAAGCCGGTTCAGTCGAGTACGTAGGTTTATTTCCATCCACCAAAGTACAGTAGCGGACAGAGACATTCAAGAAACAGGTCAAGAGAATTTTATTAATTGTTATACTTATTTCTTGAAGACTTTTTTGTTTGTTTATGTTTGTACAGTTTTGTATATGCTTTTCGTAATGTGAATGATGCTTGAATGTAGTCTAAAATAAATATGTAGATCATTGTGTTCTTCTGATGAATGATGTACGATTGGGAATTTTGTATCACAATATGTTAAGTAAGTTTATGGTAAAAGGAAAGCTAATTCGAGTGCAAATGAAAATAGTTGATAAAATAAAGTACAAACAAAAGATCCAAATGTTAAATATTTATTTCGGGGAAAAAGTACAGTTCGAAAACGTATTATTTGTTGATTGGTTAGTCATGAAAAGCGCTGACTAACGTGGGAGAATAACGCTTTTCTATTGGCCTTAAAGAGAACTGACCAATCAGAAGAGAGTATTCGTCGCGCATCTTTTCTCTTGGAGATATATAATGTGTCAGTAGTCGGAGCCCAGCCTTTCAATAGTGAGGTCTTGTGTAGTATGAGCTCCGAAGGAAGTTTGCCGATTTTAGTTGTGCTAGCTACATGCCTCTGTTTTAAAGTGAAGGCATATTTATTCCGGTATGTTTTTTTTAGAAAGTACGGATTTTTTAAGTAATTTTGTGTATGAAAGAAGACAGTAATTCCACGTGGCATATTGAGCAGATCGGTGACTGAAAACTTGAGTGCACTAGACACCGATAAACTTAATAGTATGGCGACCATTTTCATTTAAGAACAATCAGTGCTTGGCAGCTGTTCAGATTTCGAGAAATAGGTTACCATAAACTTGCTAACGTGAATGAAAGGGTTTGTGCATGACTGTGTTAAGATTAGGACGGGCTTGGCAGTGAACTTGTAATTCTCGACTTCATAATATACCGAAGTGTTGCCAGTATTTCCTCCTCTCATTCAAAATTAAGACTCCCGATTCTTGGAGTAGTTGCGTTGTATGCAGCCTGGTGCGAGTTGCAGTACGGTAGGTTTCTGCTCGGCTTTCTTACCGGCGATCTGTATCAACGAGTTCACAGGTAGCTGCAGGTGATGGGCAAAAAGAAAGCGCGCGTCGCAATATGTCCATACCATTTGAAAAATTTCATATTACTGTCTTGAGCTGCTGGTAAAATACACTCCTGGAAATTGAAATAAGAACACCGTGAATTCATTGTCCCAGGAAGGGGAAACTTTATTGACACATTCCTGGGGTCAGATACATCACATGATCACACTGACAGAACCACAGGCACATAGACACAGGCAACAGAGCATGCACAATGTCGGCACTAGTACAGTGTATATCCACCTTTCGCAGCAATGCAGGCTGCTATTCTCCCATGGAGACGATCGTAGAGATGCTGGATGTAGTCCTGTGGAACGGCTTGCCATGCCATTTCCACCTGGCGCCTCAGTTGGACCAGCGTTCGTGCTGGACGTGCAGACCGCGTGAGACGACGCTTCATCCAGTCCCAAACATGCTCAATGGGGGACAGATCCGGAGATCTTGCTGGCCAGGGTAGTTGACTTACACCTTCTAGAGCACGTTGGGTGGCATGGGATACATGCGGACGTGCATTGTCCTGTTGGAACAGCAAATTCCCTTGCCGGTCTAGGAATGGTAGAACGATGGGTTCGATGACGGTTTGGATGTACCGTGCACTATTCAGTGTCCCCTCGACGATCACCAGTGGTGTACGGCCAGTGTAGGAGATCGCTCCCCACACCATGATGCCGGGTGTTGGCCCTGTGTGCCTCGGTCGTATGCAGTCCTGATTGTGGCGCTCACCTGCACGGCGACAAACACGCATACGACCATCATTGGCACCAAGGCAGAAGCGACTCTCATCGCTGAAGACGACACGTCTCCATTCGTCCCTCCATTCACGCCTGTCGCGACACCACTGGAGGCGGGCTGCACGATGTTGGGGCGCGAGTGGAAGACGGCCTAACGGTGTGCGGGACCGTAGCCCAGCTTCATGGAGACGGTTGCGAATGGTCCTCGCCGATACCCCAGGAGCAACAGTGTCCCTAATTTGCTGGGAAGTGGCGGTGCGGTCCCCTACGGCACTGCGTAGGATCCTACGGTCTTGGCGTGCATCCGTGCGTCGCTGCGGTCCGGTCCCAGGTCGACGGGCACGTGCACCTTCCGCCGACCACTGGCGACAACATCGATGTACTGTGGAGACCTCACGCCCCACGTGTTGAGCAATTCGGCGGTACGTCCACCCGGCCTCCCGCATGCCCACTATACGCCCTCGCTCAAAGTCCGTCAACTGCACATACGGTTCACGTCCACGCTGTCGCGGCATGCTACCAGTGTTAAAGACTGCGATGGAGCTCCGTATGCCACGGCAAACTGGCTGACACTGACGGCGGCGGTGCACAAATGCTGCGCAGCTAGCGCCATTCGACGGCCAACACCGCGGTTCCTGGTGTGTCCGCTGTGCCGTGCGTGTGATCATTGCTTGTACAGCCCTCTCGCAGTGTCCGGAGCAAGTATGGTGGGTCTGACACACCGGTGTCAATGTGTTCTATTTTCCATTTCCAGGAGTGTACTTTATTTATACAACCAGTCTCGGACATTTGATTGTTATCAGGTTCATAATAGTATTCACAGCATCTTGAACCTGCACTGACGTCTTGAACAGCATTATGAACCTGTTGATGTTACATCGACGACACTTTTGTAACCCGGCCCCACTGACATGAAAATGTGGGAGAATTCTCAGAACACTTGAACAGCATTCACGAGCACCTTAGGTTTACGACAGAAGTAGAAATGGATGGTGAATTGCCCTTTCTTGACGTCCACGTTCGCCGTAAAACCACTGGAGACCTGAGCGACAACGTGTACAGCAAACCTGAACACACGGATCAGTATCGGCACGCTCTTAGCCGCCACCACCCGACACAAGAACGTGGCGTTCTGGACGCCCTCGTCCACGGTTCTAAAGTCGTCTCAGGTACTGCATATATGCCACTAGAACTACTCTGTTTTCACACGCCCGGTTTCGGACTGTTATAAGCCCATCCTCAGGTGTCGTAGCTGTGCTGTGGTCCCCGAGCGCCTCGTGTGCCAGGCGCGGTGTGCTTTGCCATAGAAGACAACAAGAAACTGGCGCTTTTGCCTTTCTGTGGCACAGTGTCGGGAAAGATTAGCCGGTTCCTGAAGAGACACAACATCTCATCAGTGTTCAGATTCCCAGCAAAAATATGACAGCTCATGAGGCCTTTGAAGGGCGGTTTAGGGCTTAGAACGCCTGGAGTGCACAAAATACCATGTCAGTTTGGCTGCTCCTGCGACGGGCAAACAATATACACCGTGGAGCAACGCGGAACGAAACAGGAGAGGTGTTTACGCCTACGTTATCCTGAAAAATCAGCCATGGCAGAGCACGCTTTAGAAAATAGACACCGACATCTTTTCGACGAAACATCCGTCACTATGAGGACGAAGGGGTAGCTACATAAATGAAGTTGTAGAAATAAAAATATCTTAGAACGCCATCAATAAGGACGGCCTTTGGCGGCTCAGCACAGCCTGGGACCCTGCCACAGCGAGGTGAAGTGGGTGCGACGGTCGTGGGACGAAAACAATGGAATGGAAGAGACCAGGAATGGAATGGAATGGAAGAGACCAGGAATGACGTCACCGCCAGCAGCGCGGGTGCCTAATGGCGCGGCCCTGGCAGTCATTTACCACTTGATGATGGCCGAGAAGAGCTCGGTCGAAAGCTTGTGGGATTTTAACCACCTGCGGCGGCTGGAAGCCCGAGGAGATTCTATTAATTCGTATGGCTGCGAGACCATCCATTCATACTACCTGGTGATGGTCAGACGATTGAAACTGGATGTATAAATAACGTATTTTTACCAGTGACTCTAGAGGGTAACATGACATTTCTCAAATATATCAGTGTTGTGTGGCATCACATCCTGAGAACGTCCATACAAAGTTAGACGTCGCTTCCCAGCGTGATTTTTTTCACACTATTTGTACAGTACATTGCTCGGTTAACTTTTATATTCGTTCTCTCCGCTGATCAGTCCTTGTATCTTCGTCATTATCTTTCCCTCTTGGATTTCTAGTTTGTCTGTGAAACGTTTCCTGACGGTGAAGCAAAATAGTGCTTTGGAGCAGTTTACTGTCTGTCAGTGATTCATTTTTGTGTTACGGAAAAGAGACTTATTGTTACAGTCACTCATGGTCAGTTTTAGCTTGATTAGTCCAGTTGGTAATCTATCCTTTAGGAAATATTGGGTTGCAGCCATTTTTCCACGTATTTTAAGTTGTTGGTTTTCTTGATTTCTTCATGCTCTAGGGGAAATGACCGTTTGCGTCATTGGCCGGGAGGCCCCTTGCGGGGCAGGTCCGGCCGCCTTGGTGCAGGCCTTATTACACTCGACGTCACATTGGGCGACCTGTGCGCCGGATGGGGGTGAAATGATGATGAAGGCATCACAAATCCCAGTTCCCGAGCGGAGAAAATCTCCGACCCAGCCGGGACTCGAACCCGGGCCCATAGGAGGGCAGTCCGACACGCTGACCACAAAGCTATCGCGGCGGACCATGCTCTAGTGCAGTATGCAAGCGAATCACTGATGTTCGTGATGTGTTTTCTTTTTTGCAGGCGACACATTTACGCCTACTTCCGCTGCTTGATATGCATAACTGACGCGGTCAAATCTAACCAAAAATGTTCGTATTTAAAATCAAAATGCTCCTTCCTGTCATCTGTCTAATTAAAAAACATAACGAATAGTAGAACAACGATAAGTTAGGTGATTTGTTTATGAAATGAACCATACATAGTAATGGTTCAAATGGCTCTGAGCACTATGGGACTTAACATCTATGGTCATCAGTCCCCTGGAACTTAGCACTACTTAAACCTAACTAACCTAAGGACATCACACAACACCCAGTCATCACGAGGCAGAGAAAATCCCTGACCCCGCCGGGAATCGAACCCGGGAACCCGGGCGCGGGAAGCGAGAACGCTACCGCATACATAGTAATATCAGCAGATTTAATTCCTTATGGTTGCATGTAACTTTTTCGATGAATATTACTTGCTGGACAGTTTAAGGAGCACAGTAAAACAGAAATAAGTATGTATCTTAATAGCCCGCCCGGTTAGCGGCTTTCCGGATTGGGAAGGAGCGCCTGGTCCCCGGCACGAATCCGCCCGGCGGATTTGTGTCGAGGTCCGGTGAGCCGGCCAGTCTGTGGATGGTGTTTAGGCGGTTCTCCATCTGCCTCGGCGAATGCGGGCTGGTTCCCCTTATTCCGTCTCAGCTACAATATGTCAGCGATTGCTGCGCAAACAAGTTCTCCACGTACGCGTACACCACCGTTACTCTACCACGCAAACATAGAAACATAGGAGCTACACTCGTCTGGTGTGAGACGTTCCCGTGGGAGGGGGGGGGGGGGGGTAGTCCACCGGGGACCGAACCACACAATAACGCTGAAAGAGTGAAAGAGTGGTTCGGTGTGGGGCGGTGGAGGGGTGAAGTGGCCTGCGGTAGTCGTCGTGGGGTTGTGGGCCACTGCGGCTGCGGCGGGGACGGAGCCTCTCCGTCGTTTCTAGGTCCCCGGTTAACATACAATACAATACAATGTATCTTAATGAAGAAATCATAGTGACTGGAGCAACCCTTATCCGCGGCTGATTTTACTGACGACGCTAGTGTATCTGTAGTCGACCTTGAAGTCGCTGGTGCTAATCCCAGTCGGGCAGGAAATTTCCACGGCCAGAATTTTGCAGGCAAGGGAATAGAGATCGTATCTTACAGCTACAGATTACGTTGGACTGAACTTCGGCAGCTTTCCTGTTGCTGTTAGAAACTCGTAAGTTTATTTTCCGAGCCTTGATTCATCTTCTCCTTCCACAATCATCAGTAAGAAAACAGCATTGCCCTCTGCATACACTACGTACGTCGAAGAGATACACGCGAGACACAATGACCAAACATCGCGTAGGGAAGGTTCCAGTGAGCTTTCCAATTAGAATGAGAAACATTTTGTTTTTTCCACCAAGCTAACAATGTAACAGAGATGTTTTTCACCTCAAAGTTGACAGCTGGGGTCGTTTGCAAATTTTTACTTCAAAACAGTACAGAGAGAATAATTCAAAACGAGAAAAACATAACTCAGGAGAAAATTGGTTGTCTGATTACTCGTTTTGTGAAGAACGATGCTAACTCAAAAGTGTGTGTGTGTGGCAAAAGAATTTAGAAAGACAGCTCGTGTAATGTATGGCAGATTCTTATGGTGTCGACACCAGTTTACATCCAGTTCCAGGCTTCGGTCTGGGGTTATGGTCTTTTACTATTCTTTGTAAAACAAACGATCTTTGTTTTTTTTGGGTGCCATGTTACTGTCAGCTACAAAACCAGTTAATTATCAAGTTTCCACGTCCTACCTAATTGCTGACGGTTTGTGTCATAAATACTTCCTTCAGTTGACCTGGAGCTTACCGTGCGCCTCGGTAGCTTGTTAACCGGGGTTGTTTCACATTCCTCTTATGAGTAGTCACTTCTGCTTCATAAATTTAGCATTAGATGCTAACGATACGATACAGAACTGTTAATCGGGAATTAATTTCGATATGATGGACCGTGCTTGTGAATTTAATTAGGATACACCAATAATTTATGCGCGCTAATTAATGTTTACGAGGACGCTTACATGCATCCAGGAATTCTCTGAGAGGCGCAATAAATAAATTTGAAATTAATAGTGGTTTGTTTAGCCTCTTGATTTACTTTAAATGGAAATTTCCGGCTACTGAAGCATGCAACAGTGGACGACAACGTTTTTAACAAAGATAAGTATTAAATAAATTAAATACTTTGTGTTTTCTGAAAAGTTGCTACAAAATCTTCCGTGTATGGGAGCATCGAAGCTGCTTACAAGAATAATATACAGAAGAATGGAAAAGAAAATTGAGAATGCGCTACGTGACGATCAGTTTGGCTTTAGGAAAAGTAAAGGGACGAGAGAGGAAATTCTGACGTTACGGCTAATAATGGAAGCAAGACTAAAGAAAAATCAAGACACTTTCATAGGATTTGTCGACCTGGAAAAAGCGTTCCACAATATAAAATGGTGCAAGCTGTTAGAGATTCTGAAAAAAGTAGGGGTAAGCTATAGGGAGAGACGAGTCATATACAATATGTACAACAACCAGGAGAAATTTTGCCGGCCGGCCGAGCGGTTCTAGGCGCTACAGTCTGGAACTGCGCGACCGCTACGGTCGCAGGTTCGAATCCTGCCTCGGGCATGGATGTGTGTAATGTCCTTAGGTTAGTTAGGTTTAAGTAGTTCTAAGTTCTAGGGGACTGATGACCTCAGCAGTTAAGTCCCATAGTGCTCAGAGCGATTTGAACCATTTTGAACAACCAAGAGGGAATAATAAGAGTGGACGATCAAGAACGAAGTGCTCGTATTAAGAAGGGTGTAAGACAAGGCTGTAGCCTTTCGCCCCTACTCTTCAAATGGCTCTGAGCACTATGGGACTCAACTGCTGAGGTCATTAGTCCCCTAGAACTTAGAACTAGTTAAACCTAACTAACCTAAGGACAACACAAACATCCATGCCCGAGGCAGGATTCGAACCTGCGACCGTAGCGGTCTTGCGGTTCCAGACTGCAGCGCCTTTAACCGCACGGCCACTTCGGCCGGCCCCTACTCTTCAATCTGTACATCGAGGAAGCAATGATGGAAATAAAAGAAAGGTTCAGGAGTGGAATTAAAATACAAGGTGGAAGGATATCAATGATACGATTCGCTGATGACAATGCTATCCTGAGTGAAAGTGAAGAAGAATTAAATGATCTGCTGAACGGAATGAACAATCTAATGAGTACACAGAATGGTTTGAGAGTAAATCGGAGGAAGACGAAGGTAATGAGAAGTAGTAGAAATGAGAACAGCGAGAAACTTAACATCAGGATTGATGGTCACGAAGGCAATGAAGTTAAGGAATTCTGCTACCTAGGCAGTAAAATAACCAATGACGGACGGAGCAAGGAGGACATCAAAAGCAGACTCGCTATGGCAAAAAAGGTATTTCTGGCCAAGAGAAGTCTACTAATATCAAACACCGGCCTTAATTTGAAGAAGAAATTTCTGAGGATTTACGTCTGGAGTACAGCATTGTATGGTAGTGGAACATGGACTGTGGGAAAACCGGAACAGAAGAGAATCGAAGCATTTGAGATATGGTGCTATTGAAGAATGTTGAAAATTAGGTGGACTGATAAGGTAAGGAATGAGGAGGTTCTACGCAGAATCGGAGAGGAAAGGAATATGTGGAAAACACTGATAAGGAGAAGGGACAGGATGATAGGACATCTGCTAAGACATGAGGGAATGACTTCCATGGTACTAGAGAGAGCTGTAGAGGGCAAAAACTGTAGAGGAAGACAGAGATTAGAAAACGTCAAGCAAATAATTGAGGAAGTAGGTTGCAAGTGCTACTCTGAGATGAAGAGGTTAGCACAGGAAAGGAATTCGTGGCGGGCCGCATGAAACCAGTCAGTAGACTGATGAAAAAAAAAAAAAAAACGGACAGTTAGAGGTAATACAGATGACTGATAGGACAAACAGCACAGAACAAGCTCCCTGGGATCAGATCGCAAATGAACGCAAGGTGCGATGTCAAATTATCTTCCTCCGTCACGTTTAATTACACGACCTCGCGTACTCATTTTTTTATAGTAGGCACGTTCACTGGTTACTATTTTCTATTTTTACTTTGTTGCCTCTTAGCTACTCCGTCAAGTCACAGTGTTACTACCACTGCCTCGATCTGGCATATCTCACGACGCGTGTAGTACGGGTTGCACTGGCGAAGTAGACCTATTACGAGGTGCATTCAAATTCTAAGGCCTCCGATTTTTTTTCTTATTAACTACTCACCCACCCGAAATCGATGAAACTGGCGTTACTTCTCGACGTAATCGCCCTGCAGACGTACACATTTTTCACAACGCTGACGCCATGATTCCACGGCAGCGGCGAAGGCTTCTTCAGGAGTCTGTTTTGACCACTGGAAAATCGCTGAGGCAATAGCAGCACAGCTGGTGAATGTGCGGCCACGGAGAGTGTCTTTCATTGTTGTAAAAAGCCAAAAGTCACTAGGAGCCAGGTCAGGTGAGTAGGGAACATGAGGAATCACTTCAAAGTTGTTATCACGAAGAAACTGTTGCGTAACGTTAGCTCGATGTGCGGGTGCGTTGTCTTGGTGAAACAGCACACGCGCAGCCCTTCCCGGACGTTTTTGTTGCAGTGCAGGAAGGAATTTGTTCTTCAAAACATTTTCGTAGGATGCACCTGTTACCGTAGTGCCCTTTGGAACGCAATGGGTAAGGATTACGCCCTCGCTGTCCCAGAACATGGACACCATCATGTTTTCAACACTGGCGGTTACCCGAAATTTTTTTGGTGGCGGTGAATCTGTTTGCTTCCATTGAGCTGACTGGCGCTTTGTTTCTGGATTGAAAAATGGCATCCACGTCTCATCCATTGTCACAACCGACGAAAAGAAAGTCCCATTCGTGCTGTCGTTGCGCGTCTACATTGCTCAGCAACATGCCACACGGGCAGCCATGTGGTCGTCTGTCAGCATTCTGGAGGCGATCTGTTCAACAGTCACTCGGCGATCCCCCAAAACAGTTCTCTCCACTTTCTCGATCACGTCGTCAGACCGGCTTGTGCGAGCCCGAGGTTGTTTCGGTTTGTTGTCACACAATGTTCTGCCTTCATTAAACTGTCGCACCCACGAACGCACTTTCGACACATCCATAACTCCATCACCACATGTCTCCTTCAACTGTCGATGAATTTCAATTGGTTTCACACCACGCAAATTCAGAAAACGAATGATTGCACGCTGTTCAAGTAAGGAAAACGTCGCCATTTTAAGTATTTAAAACAGTTCTCATTCTCGCCGCTGGCGGTAAAATTCCATCTGCCGTACGGTGCTGCCATCTATGGGATGTATTGACAATGAACGCGGCCTCATTTTACAATAATGCGCATGTTTCTATCTCTTTCCAGCCCGGAGGAAAAAAATCGGAGGCCTTAGAACTTGAATGCACCTCGTACATGCACCGTGCGTGCGTCCGACCAGGGGTCATTCCTCGCCAGGTGACGCTGCTATCGCCTGGACGGGTTTATATCGGTAGTTGGTCGGTAGTCATAATGTTGCGGCTGAACAGTGTATAGTGATCAATTCCGCATTACGTTGGGGTGTCCGGGTGCTTTTGATCAGATACTGTATAGGCTCACATCCGCGTGCATCTGCCGCACCAAGTGGACCGAACCAGGTATAATAATTATGGTCTGGAAAACTCGATGATTAGGGTTGAGTGGTGTGAAAGTGATATGGAACTTATTGCGAATATAATACAAGTTTCAAAATAATTGTCTCGCTTTAGATAGTAGTTTAGCTTCCACTAATTCCCTCCGTTCAAAAAATTGGTTCACATGGCTCTAAGTACTATGGGACTTAACATCTGAGGTCATCAGTCCGCTAGACTTAGAACTACTTAAACCTAACTAACCTAAGGACATCACACACATCCATGCCCGAGGCAGAATTCGAACCTGCAACCGTAGCAGCAGCACGGTTCCGGAATGAAGCGGCTAGAACCGCTCGGCCACAATGACCGGCAATTCCCTATGTGCTGAGCCGCATACTGAATGGACATTTCAGCGTACTTGCAGTCACAGTGTCACAAACGAGGTAGTTGTCTTATGCTGGCCTCGGCAGACAGGTGGGAAAGGGACAACGTCGTAAAATATAAACTCTTCCCAAGTAGTACTCCGTCGTATATTGCGGCTGGACCGCTTGTATATGTCCGCAATCCTGTGGTTCCGCCGAGGAATTCCGTTATAACTCGCGGAAAAAGGCCAGCGACAGAACAATGCGCGTAGACGCGATAGGGCTTGGTTTTAACGCTCGTGTTCTCGCCCAGACGCGACTCTTTGAGAAGTGCAACGTGCCACGTCCTTTGGAATGAGCTCTGTGGAGTAATGAGTCACGTGCTGGGATGGGGCACACAAGGACGCGTATGTAGCTGACCGTGGTATTGCCAGGTAGTCGGCTTCAGCCGGACTCGTTCGCTTCTTACGACCGTGTCCGGCCAATTTAATACAAGTCTGCGACGCCCGGATTTTGTTAGGCTTTTTTTAGTAATCGAGTAGAGAACTCACAAAGTTCAAGAGACTTGTCAGGAAGAATCAATGTGCTAAAGAAGTGGCATACGGTAGTATTAAGGAAGGAAGAGATACACTTGAAAATCTCTGAGGCTATACATACTGCGATGATGAATTGCTCAGCAGGCATAAAAGGTGAAGAAGAACGATCATCTTTGAAACGGGAAATCACAAAAGTTGGAGAGAAAAACGTAGTTACAAGGAAGGTAACTGCAAAGAAAACACGGGTAACGGAAGTACACTATATGATCAAAAGTGTCCGGACACCTGGCTGAAAATGACTTACACGGCCGGCCGTGGTGACCGAGCGTTTCTAGGCGCTTCAGTCTGGAACCGCGCGATCGATACGGTCGCAGGTTGGAATCCTGCCTCGGGCATGGATGTGTGTGATGTCCTTAGGTTAGTTAGGTTGAAGTAGTTCTAAGTTCTAGGCGACTGATGACCTCAGAAATTAAGTCCCATAGTGCTCAGAGCCATTTGAATTTGACTTACACGTTCGTGGCGCCCTCCATCGGTAATGCTGGAATTCAATATGGTGTTGGCCCACCCTTACCCTTCATGACAGCTTCCACTCTCACAGGCATAGGTTCAATCAGGTGCTGGAAAGTTTCTTGGGGAATGGCACCCCTTTCTCACGGAGTGCTGCACTGAGGAGAGGTATAGATGTCGATCGGTGTGGTCTGGCACGAAATCGGAGTTCCAAAACACCCCAAAGGTGTTCAGTAGGATACAGGTCAGAACACTGTGCAGATCAGTCCATTACGGGAATCTTATTGTCGTGTAACCACTCCGACGCAGGCCGTGCATTATGAACAGGTGCTCGATTGTGATGAAAGATGTAATCGCCATCCCCGAATTGCTCTTCAACATTGGGAAGCTAGAAGGTGCTTAAACCATGAATGTAGGCCTGTGCTGTGATAGTGTCACGCCAAACAACAAGGGGTGCAAGCCCCAGCCATGAAAAACACGACCACACCATAACACCACCGCCTCCGAATTTTACTGTCAGCACTCTACACGCTGGCAGATGACATTCACCGGGCAGTCGCCATACCCACACCCTGCCTTCGAATCGCCACATTGTGTACCGTGATTCGTCACTCAACACAATATTTTTCCGCTGTTCAATCGTCTAATATTTACGCTCGTTACACCAAGAGAGGCGTCGTTTGGCATTTACCGGCGCGATGTGTGTTTTACGAGCACCCGCCCGACCATGAAATCCAAGTTTTCTCACCTCCCGCCTAACTGTCATAGTATTTGCAGTGGATTCTGATGCAGTATGGAATTCCTGTGTGATGGTCTGGATAGATGTCTGCCTACTACGCATTACGACCCTCTTCAACCGTCGGCGGTCTCTGTCAGTCAACAGACGAGGTCGGCCTGTATGATTTTGTAATGTATGTGTCCGTTCACGTTTCCACTTCACTATCACATCGGAAACAGTGGACCTAGGTATGCTTAGCAGTGTGAAAATCTAGCGCACAGACGTATGACACAAATGACACCCAATCACCTGACCACATTCGAAGTCCGTGAGCTCCGCGGAGCGCCCAATTTTGCTCTCTCACGATGTCTAATGATTACTGAGGTAGCTGATTTGAAGTACCTGGCAGTAGGTGGCAGCACAATGCGCCTAATATGAAAAACGTATGTTTTTGGGGGTGTCCAGGTACTTCTGATCACATAGTGTACTTCAGATCATCGACGAAAGAAGAAAGTAAAAAAAATGTCAGGGAAATTCAGGAACACAGAAACGCAAGTCGTTAAGAATGAAATAAATAGTAAGTGCAGGTTAATTAAGGAGAAATGGCTGCATGAAATACGTGAAGAAAAAACGTAAAGGGAATGGTAGTAGGAGGGACTGACTCAGCATATCAGTCAAAACAACCTCCGATGCAATTAAAAGTCATGGCGGTAACATTAACAGTACAACGGCAATTCCACTGTGAAATGCAGATAGGAGAGTGGATGCACGGGAAAAGTACACTGAAGGGCGTATCAGGGAAAGAACTTGTCTGATGAAATGACAGAAGAAGAAACAGGAATCGATAGGAAAGAGAAAGGGAATCCAGTATTAGAATCAGAATTTAAAAGACGCTGAAAGACTTAAGATAAAAAAAGGCAGAAGGGTCAGATAAAATTCCATTGGAATTTCTAAAATCGTTGGTGGAGGGGGAGGGGAACGAAGGGAGAGTGGCAACGAAATAACTTTTTACCTTGGTGTGTAGAATGTATGAGACTGGCGACATATCCTCAGACTTGCGGGAAAACATCATCCACACCATTCCGAAGACTGCAACAGCCGACACAAGTGTGGGAATTATTACACGATCAACTTAACAGCTCATGCATCCAACTTGCTGACAAGAATAATACACACAAGTTCAGATAAGGAAATTGACGATCGGTTATATGACGATCAGTTTGCCTTTAGGAAAGGCAAAAGTGCAGAGAGGCAATTCTGACGTAGCGTCTGATAATAGAATCAAGACTGAGGAAAAAGCTAGAAACGTTCATATGATTTGTCGACGTGGAAAAAGCGTTCGACAATGTAAAAGGAGCAAGATATTCGAAACTCTGAAAAAAATATATTGACTATAATCGTATGGTATTTATGGCGGAGAATCACCACCTGTGGAAGTTGGGCAGCCGAGTTCCAAGTCTTTTCAGGTAGCGCGACTTGCGTGTCGATGATGATGAAATGATAACGATGAGAACGACACCCAATGCACGGCCGGGAATCGATTCCGAACACGCTGCATGGTAGTCAGATGGGCTCGCCACTCAACCAATGAAGCGCACTAATATTAATAACAAAATTCGCTGACAACAGTGCTATTCTCAGTGAAGACGCGATCTGTTCAGTGGAATGAACAGCCTATTGATTACAGAATATAGTTTGGAAGTAAACTGAACACAGACGAAAGTAATTCAGAAACGAGAACAGCGAGAAACTTAACATCAGAATTAGCGATCACGAAGTTGATTAAAATAATGAATTCTGCAATCAGTCACCAAAATAACCCGTGACGGATGGAGCAAGGAGGACATGAAAAGCAGTCTAGCACTAGCAAAAAAGGCATTCCTGGCTAAGAGAAGTCTACTAGCATCAAACATAATCCTTAATCCGAGGAAGAAATTCCAGAGAATGTACGTTTGAAGCACAGCAGTGTGTGAATCACGGACTGTGGGGAAACCGGAACAGAAGAGAATCGAAGCATTTTAGATGTGATGCTACAGAAGAATGCTGAAAATTGGGCGGACTGATAAAGGTAAGGATGCCACGCAGAATTGGCGAGAAAAGGAAGAAGTGGAAAGCACTGACAAGAGGGGACAGGGTGGTGGGACATCTGTTAGGACATCAGGGATTAGTGGGAGATGTGGAGGGTAAAATCTGTGAAGGAAGACAGAAATTGGAATGCGTCCAGCAAATAACTGAGGACGTAGGTTGGAAATGTTACTCTGAGATGAAAAGGTTGTTACAGCAGAGGAATTGGCGATGGGCTGTATCAAACCAGTCAAAAATTGAGGACTCAAAAAAAAAATTGTTCCTTGTACCTTGCCACTGTGCCATGAACAATATGGTCTTCTTCAACCTTTGAAAGCGTTGTAAAACCAGTCAGCTAAATAATGCATACATACCGGTGACCGTATGTGTATGTTCTTTAAGGGGCTCCGGAAAGGCTCAAAATCATGAAAAGTGCAATTTTTACTTTTTTGCGTTTTCTGAATCTGCAGACTATTTATTACCTTTTAATAGATATATAATTTATTCAATTCCGCAGACTACAACTATTTTTAAATTTTTTTTTTTGAAATGTGTTCTACATGGGCGTGACCCACTGTGGCGCTGTTAAACTGCTGTCAAATGGTGTTATTATTAACGTCCCTGTTCATCAGCTACATTTCAGTGATGTGAAATAAAGTATATGTTGTGGCTAACCTATTTTCAGAGACTTAGCAGCACCTGAACTGTTGAAAAAGTGTATTCACGGAAAAACTCAAAACCCCAATGAAAGTGTAAATAGTGTTATATGGTCGAAATCCCCAAGACTGTATTTGTTGGAATAGAAACACTTCACTTTGGTGTGTATGATGCTGTTGCGACTTTCAATGATGGCAACATTGTAAGGTGCAAGGTATTTAGAAATATGGGAATGAAGATAGGTTCTAACATGGTACGAGCGATGCTTGCTTTAGACAAGGAACGCCTTCGGGCTGCAGACAGGGCTGTAAAGAGTCTAAAAATACAAGCAAGAGTAAACAGGAGGAGGAACAAGAGGAAGCTGGAGGAGGAGTTTGCAGAGGATGAAGATAATCCATCCTATGGACCTGGAATGCACTAAAAAGTTAATCCAATCTTTGTCGCTCGATTCCCAAAACTTTTATTTTCTCATACTAATTACATGTTTTCTAAGGATCTTCCAAACATATTTGTTTCAAACTTTCAGTAAATGTTACACAGTACGTTCTGCATAATTTAACACAGCCTTTTTCCAAAAAACTGTATATTTTTGAATATATAAATAAAAAATTGCAAAAAAGTTGTGAATTTTCATTACAATTGAAAAAAAATCATCTTTAATAACTGAACTAAAATTTTGTAAAATCCCTGTGTTAAGTTGTAGCCCATATTCCAATAAATAATCTGTAAAAAGTTTAACATCCTACCTCAAATACTTTGTGAGGAAAGATGTAATTTATAAGCGTTATTTTAACATTGCAAGTATAGGGCGTTCCTGAGCCCCTTAATGGATTCTCTTGATCAGATCTGTCTGAAGTAAGACAAGCACAAGGAAAATCTTGTCTCACGTGGTCTAGCATATGAATCGTAATTAATTCGAAACTATATGCAATGGTTCAGTTGATGCAAATACAGTCACTGCGATACTTTTTTTAAGCATTTTAACTTGAGAAATATCCATAATAATTAGAACAAGGCACTCTTTTGTCAGGAGTGAAGGCCTCAGGCTGCTTACATGTTGTGACTTGTAGAACAACATGTAGTGGTTATCACTCATGCTGATCTCGTTAACCCACACTTCTACACTGATAATATCTACTTTATGTCTCGTGACATCTGAATGTAAGTTATTGTATTGCTCAATGTTACATAAATCTTTTCTGATACCAAATGGATTTGCTCTTACTTGGAAGCAAATGAAGTGCCTCTTATTTTGTCATTTATTGAATGAAGTTGAATTCTGTTGACGATGTTTCTTTCTGTTTCTGTCTAGCCTAAATGGCGTTCTGATGATTGATACTGCTAGCTGCGTATTGAATCTGACAGTTACTATCTATAGTCTCGGTTTCTTCAATGCTGACAGCACATACGGCTTGTATTTTATTACTCTCTTGCGTTTTAAAGTGGCGTAAGTCCTTTCTTTCAAATGCGAGTACATAATGCGCTGAATAACATGCAAAGGAATGTCATGTCACATTATCTGGGTACTAACCGTCCACGCATTTTTACTTTTAGCGACAATATGTTTCTTTCGTTTCCTGCCTACAATCACTGAATTTGTAGCAAAATTCAAATTCAGTCTCTAGAGGCGCTATTTCGACTTGATGGTTCCACGTCAAGTGATCAAAACGGTATTTCTTAGAAGCGACTCAAGGATTTTTTATTCCCTTGGTACAACTGTTCTCTGATTCGTTTCATGAGACATTAAATTACGAGCCTGGTAAAACTCTTTGCTACGTAAACTACACAAATGTCTGTAAATATTTGCACCTTTAAGAGTTGAGCGATACACTTCACTTTCCTGTATGTGCCTGTAATAAGATCTTTCTCAGATTCTTATTGTAATCGTAGATTTTTTCCACACTTTTTAGGTGTGTATCTTTTATCTTCACATATCACGTTTGTGATGGTACGGCCTTATCTCGGGTTCGAAAAGGAGAGAAACCTAGCTCTTTCAACATATTACAAAAAATTCACGGAACATCAACGAAAATTAAAATTTCGACGCTTACAAAACGGAACACTTTCACTAGAAGGCGTCAGACGTTAAGTGTGTCTTTCCTTTGCTGTCTCGTTGAGCTTCGGCTCAGCCCGTGAGAGATCGAGTCCCGGGAGCCCTAGCTGTACCTCAGGGGCCAGACACAGGTCAGAAATGTCAGTGAATACCCTTTACAAGTGGACGTTACAGACTTCTCTTGTCCGAGTGCCTTCACACTTGTTGCACTGACTGCCCGGACACGAACTTTCTAAAGCAGTACAACACAATTCTCACAAAAACCCGAAAAAAATTACCATTGAGGATCAGAAGATTTACGAGCGCTGTTAAATACAAAATACAGTGTTTCTAGCTTACTAACCTAGTCGCTGGTATCGTAGTTAAGAACTACATTTTGAACTAATATTATTTTATGCAATGATGTTCTTGTTCCAAGATGCTACTTCAGGCGGGTGTAAAAATGAATGTGCGCAACGAAAAATAATAAACGCTAAAATGATGATTTGGCCCTGTCTCACTACCCCCTGAAACTGATGTTAGGATCTCTTAATGCTCGTTTTTACATATAAATTACAGTTTAAACATAAATGAACGCCGGCCGAAGTGGCCGTGCGGTTCTAGGCGCTGCAGTCTGGAACCGCGAGACCGCTACGGTCGCAGGTTCGAATTCTGCCTCGGGCATGGATGTGTGTGATGTCCTTAGGTTAGTTAGGTTTAACTAGTTCTAAGTTCTAGGGGACTAATGACCTCAGAAGTTGAGTCCCATAGTGCTCAGAGCCATTTGAACCATAAATGAACGATGAAGGCCATTAATACTACTAAATGATAAATCTTTTTGTTCAATATATATTGATTATAGATTAAAATCAACCCTTTAAGTACAATTGTCTATATTTCCTAAGTAAAATTATTGATCAATTTCCCAACTCTGCCCCTTATTATGACTGCGCGGTCTAATATCACTAACGCGAATTGACTGATATCATCTACGTACCAAACACTAGAAGACACTACTTTGAAAGATGATCTACGGTGGTGTGGAACCTCAGTGGAAATAAACTAACGTGATCACAGCTGTTTAGCTTTTATAGTCCTAATAAGCCGAAGCAATTTGCGATATCACCGTATGCACTGCGTCCGCTGCATCGAAGTGATGGTTCTCGTACTCGTCTGCGACGGTGGAAGAACTCCAGCCACAAAATAAACTCTTTCAAACACCAGGAAGGCAGAAGGCGGTCCTCTGACTAATGCACTCTAATACTGTCTTCTCCTCTCTGTTTTCTACAGACGAGAAACGTGAACTCCCAGCCACAAGGACGGAGTTCAGATATCGTCTCAACGTAAGTATAGGCAGAAGAAGTGCTCTCAATTACTGAATGCTGCGTACTCAACGACGACTTCCAACCCAGAGGTGAAGTCCAGAATCGTAAGGTTCGCAACAGTACAGTTCCTCACTGTGCTAACTATAAACTCTCCTGAGAGAAAAGACAACAAATCCGTCTGTTCCAACAAAGCTGATATCGAGCGACCGTCAGACACGGGCGCTCACAACGGAAGACCTCGTCTCTCCACCGCTTGCTTCCCAGCAATGTTCGGCTCCCCACCATCGTAATTCCGAAAACGAATCATATTCCCAATACCACGGAATATTCTCCCTCTCTACAGATTCTTCCGAACGCCGACCAACCATATTTTAGTCTTTTGTCGTCCAGCGCGGAAAGTTTGCGCTGAAAAACCTATACTCGTACAATGATACGCTCTGAGTAAAAATCTTTGGAAATAATCCAGCCTGCGTGGTTTCTGAGGTGCCGCTTCTTCGTTCCTCTCACCTGCATCCAAGATTTGCAAATGGTTCAAATGGCTCTGAGCACTATGGGACTCAACTGCTGAGGTCATTAGTCCCCTAGAACTTAGAACTAGTTAAACCTAACTAACCTAAGGACATCACAAACATCCATGCCCGAGGCAGGATTCGAACCTGCGACCGTAGCGGTCTTGCGGTCCCAGACTGCAGCGCCTTTAACCGCACGGCCACTTCGGCCGGCCAAGATTTGCAGCGTTCCTGGTTATCCTTCCGGTCCTGTTACAATAGCGGCCAGCCGTCACCCTATAGCGCTCCAGAGCTCAGATGCCATGACGTTGGTCTAGCTACTTCCTGTTTTTAAGCAGGACCAACACCTGTGCGGGCCTTCCACCCAGACGTTGAGTTCAGCCTGCCATTTCATCTTCACTGGCGTTTCAAACTCTACTAGTGTAGGCAAACATTCATTACGCCGTTCTGTTAATAAAGACATTCCGTCACCTTTCATGCAATAAGCGTTAACAGTTATTTACAAAGCGTACGTGACAGTATCAGTCTTCTGTATATATTCATATGTACGATGTACAACCTATCAAATGATACCTAATTGTGGTTGTAGTTCACGGCAAAGTGTGTGGATGAGTGCTTGTAAGGTACGAAATTATAGCCACCTTACATTGTAATTACTTTCGTATGTAGTTTATGAATATGTCATTTTTATTTAAAAAAAGGTGGTGAGCACCTAGCACACAAGTTTTGCAATGTTACAACGTTAGTTCAAATCACGTCAGAAACTTTTTTTACTTTTATTAGAACTCCGTATCTGTTACGAGTGGGAATGCTCATTAACAAAAACTGAATGGCAATATTTAATAAAAATGATTTATTTTTTATTGCTACATATATGAAAGGGTTCTAAAAGAGTGTAGTCTATCACATATTTGATTTGATTTGTGTGTTGACGACCTAGTTATAGAGTGGATATACAAAATACAGTTAGGAAAGAAAACAGGATTTAGCATACCATTAAACACTACACGGTCCACTTTTGCAGTACGGACGTGCTGGAAGAGGGTCACTGAGGCTCTGGAAGGTACCAACAGTGTTGTGGAGCCATCCCGACTCCAGTGCTGTGGCCAGATGCGCTAGGTTTCTAGGTTGAGGATTCATGGTCCGAACAGCTCTATCAAGGTCGTACCACAGATTCTCGACTGAGTTTAAATCCGGGGTGTTTCATGGCACCTGGAATAAGGTGAATACATCCTGGTGCTCTTCTACCCACTCACGTACACTACGAAATTTGTGACACGTTGCGTTGTCCTGCTGGTAGATGGCATCGCGCTGAGGACAATGCAAACCACATTTAGGGGTGGACGTGATCCCCAAGGATAGATGTGTACCTGTGTTGGTTCATTGTGCACTCCACTTTGAAGAGATTTGTTGCAGGGCAGTACGCACCAAGAGCCATCTGTCCGATGGAGCATGAAAAGGCCACCTTTCCACCGTCAGTGGACCTTCAGTTGCGATATTGTCGTGCAAGTTCCAGCCTTCATCGCCGATGAATAGCAGTCAGCATTGGTGCACGAACCACGCGCCTGCCGCCAAGATTCGTACGCAACAATGGTCGCCCAACGGTCGTTGAGGGAACACTTTTGGTAGCCCCTTGGTTCATCTGGGCCATCAATTGTTCAACAGTTGCACGTCTTGTAAATAATAGATTTCAGTTATCTGTCGTCTTTTTTCAATTTTATTGACAGATCTAGATTTCAGCTAGAAACTTGCCATTCTCAATGCACTATCATTTATTATCAACGCATTACAATATAACAGTCGCTGCGTGCAAAGCCTTCTGAATGGAAGATAACTTGAGTTGCACGTCTGTTCGCGCGCACACATCTCCTCAGTCTGTCATCTACGGCTCGTGGTGGACCACACTTGTCTCAGCAACGATTTTGCATACCGCCATTTTTCTATGCACAGTATGCTTTATCCATGGCGGCATGCGACTTAGCTATTTCGGAAATGCTTCCATCTTTGGCTCGAATGCCAATGATCATCCCCCTCAGGACATCAGACAAATCGCCCCATTTCCGCGTTATGACAACGACTGCATTGTTGTCCGCGTCCCCCGGAATCCCCTAAGAACCACCTGCTGCTAGTGCTGCCATCTGCAGTCTGTAAGTAGCTATAGGACGTTGGCGTCGAACATAGCAAATTGACGTGACTGGGCGTGTCTATTATATACTGTTGACCAGATTACTATACAGGAAACAGAAGATAATTTAAGCAAAAAGGAATGTATAGACAGAGCCAAAACGCAATATTCTGCAATTTAACTACACCTGCAAGTAAGACAAAGATAATAGCTTTCAAAGGAAGGAATCCAGTCACAACGAAAACAATAATAAGTGAGAAAATTTTTAAAAAGTATCCCCCTTCAGTTATCTGTGATCTGATATTAGATACAACTATCGTAAAGACATTGCAAAGAAGCTTAATAAATTTCAAGCTATCTGCGGAACAGTTGGAAGAACTTAAAAAAAAGCAAGGAAACGAAACAAATAAAATTCTATAAAATTATGGATGTACCTATTCTGTTCCAACTCACAGTGAATAGCAAAAAAAGAAAAAAAAGAAAGAAAATCATGTACACAGGAAACAAAGATGAAATTAATGAGATACGTAAGAGGCTGTAATAAAATAGATAAAATAAGGAATCGAAAAATAACATGAGATTCAAAAATAATTTCAGTTAATGACAAGATAGAAGAGAATAGAAAATAATGGAAAGATTGTGTTGATATAATGACAGAAAATAGCTTACCAAACAAGACAATGACTGGAAAGAGAGATCGTTCAAATGGCTCTCAGCACTATGGGACTTAACTTCTGAGGTCATCAGTCCCGTTGAACTTAGAACTACTTAAAAGTAACTAGCCTAAGGACATCACACGCATCCATGCCCGAGGCAGGATTCGAACCTGCGACCGTAGCTGTCGCGCAGTTCCAGACTGTAGTGCCTAGAACCGCTCGGCCACCCCGGCCGGCGGAAAGAGAGAAGTAGGTTGACCTCGCAAGAGCTGCATAGATGATAGAGGCTGTACAGGGTACTGTAACACCTAATCTTTGGAAGGAGATGATGGTGATGCCATGTGAAAATAAGTTAAAATTCGGTACGGAAATACCTTTTTTTACGCACACAATTAGATACATCAATAATACCGTTCAGTCTCTAGAAATGAGATAGTATTTTATTCTCTATTTGAAGTTTCACAGTTTTACACCAGATTTTAATTTACTGTCAATAATGGTGTTTTCATCCGGCTACTAACTAAAAATAAAAGATATTATGTTTATTAAAACATGATTCAATGTTTGTTAAATTATATCTCTTTTTGATAACGAACATAGACTTTTGCCGGCCGTAGTGGCCGAGCGGTTAAAGGCGCTACAGTCTGGAACCGCACGACCGCTACGGTCGCAGGTTCGAATCCTGCCTCGGGCATGGATGTGTGTGATGTCCTTAGGTTAGTTAGGTTTAAGTAGTTCTAAGTTCTAGGGGACTTATGACCACAGCAGTTGAGTCCCATAGTGCTCAGAGCCATTTGAACATAGACTTTTAATGAAAGTAAAATAGAAAATCGCTGCTACTGCCATCCCAACCTGCGTCTTTTCATTACAAGTGTCGTACGCTACACGTTCAGCTACTGGCGACTAAGTTAATAATGTATAAATGTTTTGTACTTACGAGTGCCCGCAAAGCTTTTAGCCGATTCCATAGTGTTTTTGTCAGAACTGCGATGTACTGCTTTAGGAAACCAGTATCCAGGCGCTGAGCTTGATATCCGGTAAGCATGAAGGAAGTCGGACAGGACCAATCTGTATAAGATCCCCTTGTTGACAGAGAACTGTGCCGTGAGTCAATGACAGAAAAATTCGTCCAGAGATGATTTTGTGATGTGGTTCCGAACGGTTTCCTACTCGTTTTATGAGTGACGACTTCGCCTCCGTGAAAAACAGGCAGCTTACTCTGTATTCGCAGTCAGTGGACTGGAAATAACGAAGGTACTTTCTTCCGAGTCGCGTTTTATTTTATTCGTTCGTTCTTTGCTCTGCTCTGTTCAAGTCTATCCGTTATACCGTGGATTTAAATCACGGACCTCCAGGACTCACCTACAGTTCGTGCATTGCCTTGAGAATGACACAGGGTTTGCCACCGGAACATCGTTTTCTTCACGACTGCTGCACCCGAAAGCAATTGCACGTGCTCTTCAAAACGACAAAGCGTACACAATGAATTTTCACTCTGCAGCGGAGTGTGCGCTGATTTACTCTTCGTGGCAGGTTGCTACCCCTCCATATCCGCATCCAGTGATGCCTTGGGCTCAGGTTTACATGGCAGCCGGTCGGTACCGTTGTTCCATGATAGCCTGTTCGGGAGGAATTTAGATTTTGAGCTATCTAGGCAAGTCGCACGACAGAGCAAGACAGGCAGTAGCTTAGCACACAGCCGCTTCTCAACAACAATCTTTACTTCAAACTAACCAATGGAATCCCAGAATGTGACGTCGGGAACAAACTGGCGACCAGAAGAAAATATTATACAGGGGAAGACCATCACCAAAATGCAGTAATTAGTTGTCTAAAGGAGGATCACTGGGTTTAAATCCGGTGAATGTTGTGGTCAGGACACCACGGTGATCTCGACCTGGTGTTCTTCGAACCACGCACGCACACTGCTCGCAGTGTGACACGTTATGTTGTCCAGCTGCTTGATGCCATTCTTCCGAGGAGACAAAAAATGGTTCAAATGGCTCTGAGCACTATGGGACTCAACTGCTGTGGTCATAAGTCCCCTAGGACTTAGAACTACTTAAACCTAACTAACCTAAGGACATCACACACATCCATGCCCGAGGCAGGATTCGAACCTGCGACCGTAGCGGTCGTGCGGTTCCAGACTGTAGCGCCTTTAACCGCTCGGCCACTCCGGCCGGCCGAGGAGACAATGAACTGCATATAGGGGTGGACATGATGTCCAAGAATGAAATTTTCACTCTGCAGCGGGGTGTACGCTGGTGTGAAACTTCCTTGCAAATTAAAACTGTGTGTCGGACCGAGACAAGAAACTCGGGTCCTTTGCCTTTCGCGGGCAAGTGCTCTGCCAACTGAGCTACCCAAGCACGACTCACGACCCGTCCTCACAGCTTCAATTCTGTCAATACCTCGTCTCCTACTTTCCAAACTTCACAGGAGCTCTCCTGCGAACCTTGCAGAACTAGCACTCCTGGAAGAAAGGATATTGCGGAGACATGGCTTAGCCTCAGCCTAGGGCAGGGCCGGCCAAACGCTGCACAGTGTGCAGACGTGCGGAAGTGCTGCACATGTGCGCACGTGTGCGACAGCGACATCTGTTATTAGACATGTGTCCTAAATGAACGGCGGCGGCTCCACTTCCCTGTTTATGTGGTACAAGCAAGAGCGCAACATACCCAGTCTCGTTTACCCCTGGTAACCGTAACCTTAACAGAGAACTACTGAGAAATGGCAGGTACTGTGAAAAAGCAAAGGACGGGAGATCTATGTTCTCAGTCGTTTAAAAATGACTAGGAACTGCAATTCTTTCTTGTAGCCGTTGGTGAAAACTCACAGTGTTTGCTATGTCGCCGAATAATAGGCGGCCAGTGTAAGTTTTCAATTGAAAGACACTACAATACATATCACAAAGACGAGTGTAGTGTACTCAAGAGTGAAGAACGGCAAGCAAAATTAAATGTCCTTAAGAAAATGGATGAGACACATCAACTCGATTATCATTTCTCACGACCAGTGATAAACGTATTTGGATTTATTCCTTTCATAATTAAAAATTATTGTTTACTAACTGTGCATTAGTGCCTCATTCTGCTCCATGTTACATTATTATCTGGAAAGTTGGTCATTAAACCGTTTGTTCCCATGTGTACTTACATTTAGGGTTTTTTTTAATGTGTGAAGGGCTACGCTCAGCTGAAGCCGATAAAACGTAACATTCATCTAATTGTCGGTTATTACGCAGATTTCAGACGGAGCTGATGAAAGATGTAGCAATAATGGTATTGAAATAACAGGTGATCATCGAGAGGTCAGTGAGACAGTAATTATGTGGGTGTAACTGAGGGCACCGAGAATTAGTTATAGGAAACCTTGCATTGGTTTAATGTTATTTGAAATCATGAATAAGGTTCGTTGGAAGTCGCTAAGTGCTCTCTTTCTTAAATACTAGATCAAAAACATTACTCGTATTTACGTGCCGCGAGTGAAGCTGCCTTAATAAAAACCCACAGTTGTTAACTGTATTACTCGTCTTACTGGGTTAAACTGTTAACATAAAAGTAGACGTCTCAATAAGTGTGACAGTATTTTCAATGTTTAATACGAGAAATACCTTCCCATGGTTGGCTTGCAAGCTGTGGAAAGAGCACTAGAATGCGCCGGTACAGAGTATCCCAGCAAGTGGATAAAGCGACATCTGTGGGTAGAAACATGCACTACATGAACGCTGACGGCTGCGGCGTGCACGCTGTAACCCGGAAGTTGCACATGTGCAGCAGCACCGCATGCGTGCAGAATTTCTGGCCGGGCCTGGCCTAGGGGATGTTTCCAGAAAGTGGAAGTGAAGTTTGGAAAGTAGGAGACGAGGTACTGGCAGAACTGAAGCTGTGAGGACGGGTCGTGAGTTGTGTTTGGGTAGCTCAGTTGGTAAAGCACTTGCCCGCGAAAGATGAAGGTCCCGAGTTCGAGTCTCGGTTCGGCACACAGTTTTAATCTGGCAGGAAGTTTCGTGATGCCCAAGGATTGACGCATACTTGTGTTGATCCTTTGTGCCTTCAGAATGACGAGATCAGTCAGGGAATGCTATGAAAATGTTCCACAGACTCTCTCTTCTCGGGCTTCGACCCTTCCGACAATTGTTGCAGGGTTGGCGTGCGAACTCCAGCCCCCGTCGCCGATGCACATCAGTCAGCATGGGTGCGTGAACCAGGCACATGGTGCAGAGGCACATACGGAAAAACGTTCGCTGAACGTTCGTTGAGGAGACACTGTTGGTAGTCGCTTGGTTCATCTGGGCGGTCAGTTGCTCAACAGCTGCACCACTCTTCGTCCGCACTCACCTCCGAAGCCTTCGTTAACACTTGTCATTTATGGTCCGTGGTGCAGTACAGTTGCCTCGGCGCCTGTTTTGGACAGCGCCATTTTGGCATGCACCTCAACGGCGGCGGCACGCGAACAGTTTATATACTTACAAGGGAACCTCCCCATCGCACCCCCCTCAGATTGAATTACTAGTTGGCACAGTGGATAGGCCTTGAGAAACTGAACACAGATCAATCGAGAAAACAGGAAGAAGTTGTGTGGAACTATGAAAAAAATAAGCAAAATATACAAACTGAGTAGTCCATGTGCAAGATAGGCAGTATCAAAGGCACAGTGACCTCTGAAGCGCTGTGGTCCCGTGGTTAGCGTGAGCAGCTGCGAAACGTTAAGTATTTGGTTCAAACCTGCCTCGAGTAAAAAATTTTTTATTTTCAGACTATTATCAAAGTTAAGGCACTCAAACATAATCAACTTCGCTCTCCAAAATTCCAGGACACGTTCAGATTTGCTTGGACAGATGCAGGATTTGACGGTCTACACACGGAAAAATTTTAAAGCTTTAAAAACATATGTTTCGACAGAGCACAGGGAAAACTGTGCGACTGTGAAACTGTTGCAGCCATTTGTTGCAGTTCATGTGACAAACATGTTTTCATCACTTTTTTGGGAGTGATTATCACATCCACAAGAAAATCTAAATCGGCAAGGTAGAAGAATCTTTTTACCCATTCGCCAAGTGTACAAGTTAGATGGGTCGACAACATATTCCTGTCAGGTGACGCACATGCCGTCACCAGTGTCGTATAGAATATATCAGACGTGTTGTCCTGTGGAGGAATCGGTTGACCTATGACCTTGCGAGCAAATGTTTTCGGTTCCCATTGGAGAGGCACGTCCTTTCGTCTACTAATCGCACGGATTTGCGGTGCGGTCGCAAAACACAGACACTAAACTTATTACAGTGAACAGAGACGTCAATGAATGAACGGACAGATCATAACTTTGCGAAAATGAAGAAAATAAATAAATTTTTCATTCGAAGGGAAGATTTGAACCAAGGACCTCTCACTCCGGAGCTGCTCACGCTAACCACAGGGCCACGACGCTCCTGAGCTCACAATATCCTTAATGTTGCTTATGTTGCACATGGGCTACTCAGTCCGTATATTTTGCTTATTTTTTTCGTAGTTCCATACATCTTCTTCCTGTTTTCTCGATTGATCTGTGTCCAGTTTTTCAAGGCCTATCCACTGTGCCAACTTATAACAAAATCTGAGGGGGGTGCGATGGGGAGGTTCCCTTGTTAGCCGTTTCGGATGTTCTTCCACCCCTAGCCCAAAAGCCAATGATCACGTCCGTTTAGAAGTCACATAAATCGCACCGTTTCCGCATTACGAGAACGACTGCACTGTTCTCCGCAGCCCTCGACGCACCTTATATACCCTCCACTGCTTAGGCTGCCATACGCCGCTTGTGAGTCGTTATTCCACGTAGACGTCGAACATAGACGATTGTCACATTAATGTGACAGCATCGTGTATAACGATGTGGCCTAATACCGAATATCTCTTTATTTAAATTAACACTGGCTGTGGAAGTGTACGAACTTACTTAACAGGCACTTCCGGCATCTACACAAAATTTCCTGAAATTTTCCACCCCCTTCCACATCGATATTTTTTGATTATATTTACTTTATAAGCTGTCTTCCTCTGGTTCAAGGTTTCGTATTTACTTCGTCCTCTAGAAATTATCCACAACTTTACTGACACGTATTAGCAGTAAAAACCAACTTTCATTTCCACTGGCCTACAGGTTTTCCCTCCAGTAACTAACCCTGCAAAACCTAACATAAGAACGTTGCTCGCCGTAATTTTGACACTTTTTCAGAAAAGCCTTTTGAAGTAATCAGTGTATTTCAATCGAAACACGATGTTACATTACAACGATCCTGATAATTAATTTCACTTAAAAGACGATGTTTTAATTACTATTAATAAATTAAAACATCGACAAGACACATACATAACTCTTGTAATGCTTTGCTTAGACAAAATTAAATTTCAGTATTTAGTAATCCTCCAGTGCAGTGGTTTTCAATCATAAACCCTGAGTGCAGTCATATTTTAGTTAGTACACCCCAACCACCCGCTCTCCCTGTCTCAATCATCATCAACAATAGCGCCTAACTAAACATTATAATGACAAAGAACTTCCTTTGCACACTTATTTTTAAAAGGAAGGAAGGAAGGTAAACGATACATAGTTTTGAAACTTCTTTGTCTTTCCTGAAACTTCTTTGTGCTTACTTAAACTGCTGAGTGCAACTGAACCTACTGTCTCGTTACTTTTTTTATCATTTCAGTACTGACCTACGGAATTCTCCCTGACAATGACAACTGAACCTATTCATTTATTAGCCACAATATACAAGCCCAACGCAATCTGACTGCTCTACAATGACAACATGACTTCCTATAGCTAACGTAAATGAATGGCCCTAAATTGGAAGAAATCCTAACAATAGCCAATACTTTTCATAAGTCACTTACCTCACAGGAAATCTTCATAACACGAACTACAGCAATTACAGCAAGCAGCAACTACAGCCAGCTAAATAAAAGGATACCAACTACTATAGGCCCTAACTACTAGGAGGCATATGGTTAGCAAAAAGAGATTTTGTTGAAGAGCAAACAATGTATTTAGCAGAGTTTACCTTATTCCTGTGACATCCAGTTCCAAAAATTATATAGTCATCAATAATTCCGCTACCCAAACATTACTAACTATATTCATCATCATTTTACAATGCATGTCCTAGCAACATTGAGTCTCCACAAAGATGTTCAAGCCGTCCGCTCACTAACTGCTAACTGCTAGTCCGTCCAACCACAGAGTCTATTACAGAGGGCGCAGAACGCTGTCAGCGATATTATTACAGTCTATAGCGTTGCCAACATACAAACATATAAACAGGCTACGTACAGTTTTTGTAGGTGTTTTGTTAACGCACAAGCTTATGAGCGAATGAAACAATCGGTACTGTTTATACCTAACAACGTTTTTCTTTTTTTTTTATGGAATGACTAGCTTACAAACCCGGCATTGCCTGCGTATTCATTTTACGAATTTTTTATTACAAACGAAAAAAAATGAACTGCGTTTCTAGTGTAACAGCAAAAGTAAAACATTTCTGTGTGTTCCTGAAGACACCTTTGAATTTATGAATCAGGTTTCGAAAGCAGGCCGGAGCTGCTTCGCGTATTTAGAATGCGATTTTTGTAAATGTCTGTATGGGAACGCCTCTTTATAGCTTTACAGAAGACTGATGTTTTCACCCGCGACAGTTTGCTGTTTGCGGTTGAAAACCGTGAAAAGCGCTGGCAGATGTTAGGGATTTCCTTAAGCTTACTTGACTCCAAGAGTGTCTGAATAGTAAAGAATAAATGTATAAAAGCTTTGTGCATGATGCTGTTTTCACGCATCTCACTGTTTATGAAATCATATATTCTGAACTATGACCGTTTGGTGTTTTTTCCGCCCACAGAGATTGTTGCCTTATGGTAAGGGATACGTGTAGTAGCGGGCCTCTGGTGCCCGAGCGGTTCTAGGCGCTTCAGTCTGGAACCGCGCGACCGCTACGGTCGCAGGTTCGAATCCTGCTTCGGGCATGGATGTGTGTGATGTCCTTTGGTTAGTTAGGTTTAAGTAGTTCTAAGTTCTAGGGGACTGATGACCTAAGATGTTAAGTCCCATAGTGCTCAGAGCCATTTGAACCATGTTTTTGATACGTGTAGTGTTTGGTTGAAATCGGTCTAGTGGTTTAGGAGGAGATGTAGAAAGTACATACATACATACATCCATTTTTACAATATGTATGCATGATATAATTGTCGGAGCATCGCTAGTGCTAGCTACAACTTCTCAGGCAAGAAACCTAACTGTCCTCATAGGAGGTAGAGACTATTTGCAAAGCATCCTTCCTCCGTACCACTGTTCTACCAAGCGACGCTTGCTCCATCCACAACCTGCACCTCCACTTAAAATCAAGCAGGTTGAAATACTTACTGTTTGTAAATCATTCATTGCTGGACTTCTTATTTCTGAAATGGCAGAAACTGGAAGGCTTCAGGCTTCCAATGATTTATTTCTGACCACTGCCACTGATAACAACAATAATACTGTGTGGGCCCAACAACAGTGTATAGCCATTACATCATGTTGTGTTTTGCAGTCAGTTTATTCGTTTATTGTTGCGAAGTGAGTACTGAAGCAATTTCTGATCTATTGCGGGAAATATCAACAACTAGGAGAAGGAATTTTCGTAAGATATCCAAACATATGTGATACATATGTCTCAGTGTTAATGTTGTGGATGCTCTGTGGAGAGTACAAAGCGTGTGTGTAGTGGGCGGGCTACGTAGGAAAGATATTCGTACATTCGTTTCACAAGCCGCAAAATCCACAACACTGTGTCACGCGTTAGTGCTAGTGTATAAAAATAGATAATTATTGGTAACATATGAAACCACTGTTACAGTCTTACGAAATAAAGATAATAGTAATGATCTATTAGAAATAATTTAGTTTCATGACCGAGAAACACTTGAACCCTGTTCTTTTACGCTTCAGAAAATCACATTATTCCAATCTAGGATGGGAATCACTGCTCTAACAGACGGAATCGTTTAATACAAGGGTGAGTCAATTATTATACACAGTTTGGTTATATTTTTGTTTATTTTGTTAGTGCTGTCATTTTGCGTTGATGACGCATGCTTTGTTTATTTTTTGTTACAATTTTCGAGCTGCTAGGTTAGTTTCGTTATCGCTGCCGTGTTGTTAATCGTGATTGCTCCGCTGTCTATTTGCACCAAAGAACAGCAACGTTCAGTGATCCGTTTTTTGGTGGTCGGAAGGCGTATCAGGGGGTGAAATTCATCGAGGGCTTTCGGTACAGCACGGCAACAGTGTTTTGCCACAACGGAGTGCCTACGAATGGATTGTAAAATTCCGAAGTGGTCGCGCAAGTGTTACGCACGATGAAGGAGCCGGACGACCGTTTACCGCCACAAATGAAGAAACCATTGAGCGTTCACGTGAAATGATTCTCTTGGACAGACGATTAACTATTGACGAAGTGGCACATCGTCTGCAAATTAGTCACGGCTCTGCCTACGATATCATCCACAACAGATTTGGGTTCAAAATGGGGCTTAACATCTGAGGTCACCCTTCAGTGACTCATACGCAACAGATTCAACAGCAACTCCAATAAATCCTGCATACTTGTCGATTTTACAAGGTGGGTGTGGCATATTCACGACGGCACACATTGTTTCTGCTGCAGTATGTCCTTTGCCAATAGCTCTCAATCCATGAAAGCACCTAGCACTTACTTCAAAATAATTATCTTTACACTTATCAGAATTCCAAAATGAATGAATATATTTAGAACTGGCACAATCAATGATAAGTTTACTGGCTACTCCATTTGGTACCTCACTATCTTCATGTTAACTAACTGACCCTCCATATATGTGTAAATCTATCAGAATATAACCTAACCTACCATTTACATCACTTTAGTTTTGAGAAATCTGTGCATCACAACGTTTTATTTTAATCTTCGAAGCACTGATGGCTGTTTCTCTATATACTGACGAGTTGGCCTGTATTTCATTGCCTGTAACCTCACACGTCACATATTGAATAAAATGTTTCCTTTTACCCAAAAAAATCTTTTACCATGAAACCCACGTTTCTTAAAAACTGTTTTGGCGTCGTACTTTGAGAGATTTACCAATCTATTCGTCACTTTTCCTCGGAAAAATCTTAGCACTTCGACATACAACGCGTGTTTATACTATGAAATGATACGACACTGTTTTTACAGTGCTACCAATACAAACACGTAATTTAACCTTCATAACACAGCAATCCACAGTCTTCTATATAAAAATTACTGATTTTATTAGATCTTGAAGTAACGCACGTAAAAATTTTAACATTGTCAACCGGTGTAGATTATATTTGAAAAATAAAATAAAATACTTCCCATGTGAGTTTATAAGTGATTATAATATTATTTTATTCGAAAAATTGCAAATTTTATAATGAGATAAAAATCCGTTCTAACTCCCCTTAAATGTAATGAAGGTCATAGTGTACACAAGAGGGTTAACGGTATCAAAACGAAAATACACTGTATGCTTTGCAAGTGGACAGTCGGCGGTTGCATATGCTCTCTCTGACGTCATGAGGATGTGCGCCCATGTCTCTACAGCAGCGAGTTTGGACCCCTACATTCTTATTGGCAGGCAATGAAATTACGATAGTTTCCGTGCTTTTGATTTCGCGATCTCCGGCTCGTTTCTTTTCGACTGCACCGGATATACCTATCTTACGAGGAGAACACGGCAAGTGCTATAACCCGATTTGCCAGAAACTTCGCTCAGTGGAAGAGGACACAAAATAAACGCACACGTGCCTCGGCTTCTCCATAGATACCCTACCGTTAGCCACAAAACTACGGTCAAAGTTTTCGACGCACTTTAGATGCCTTATAGTGCGAGATTGAATCAGAGGAAATTGTGGTACAGTGGATAGCGTTGCGGCCCGTAACGTTTGCGTCCCGTATTCGAATCGCGAATGTTGTTTTTATTTTATTTTTTCATTTACCTACCCACGTCGCTAGAAGGTTGCTACATCAATATTTCTTATCAAGTTAGGGGATATTAGAGCGTTACATTAATTGTAAAATTACAACTGGGGTTCGCCGGCCGGTGTTGCCGTGCGGTTCTAGGCGCTTCAATCTGGAACCGCGTGACCGCTCCGGTCGCAGGTTCGAATCCTGCCTCGGGCATGGATGTGTGTGGTGTCCTTAGGTTAGTTAGGTTTAAGTAGTTCTAAGTTCTAGGGGACTGATGACCACAGATGTTAAGTCCCATAGTGCTCAGAGCCATTTGAACCATTTGAACAACTGGGGTTCACAATAAGTGGCGTACATTTATTATATATCTTCATATGTGGTATTTTCAAGGGTGACAGCGTTTTTAAGTTGTTACATTTCAGTCTTATATGTGCTATTTTATTAATTCTTATATTTTATTCTTATGTTTATTCTTCACTAAGATGTTGTGTATTCCCTTTGATCATACCGATCGTACAGACATTCGAAAAATGGAAATTCTCAGCACCACGAGCATCGTGCCAAAGCAGGATTGTGACAATGGTGTTTCTTCATGTCTGTCTCATTCGGGAAAGAAACGTCATCAACATTGCTGAAGATTTCGCGCGTTGGCTACAATTTCGCGGCAAACCGCACATAACGGACCACTTCACCGAAAACTGGCGCTTGTAATTGATTATGAATCGAGATACACTACAAGAATTTCACCAAAAACAATTTTAAATTATTTTCCCATTCTTTTATTGTTTTTTTCGTTTTATATTCACTTTCCAGACATACATTTAATAGACGAATAAGGGCAACGTTATTTCAATATACACTGGAAAACATTCGTGTAGTAATCTTCTATGGACATAGGTAAATAAATGGAAAACAAAATAAAAATAATATTAGGGTGTCGAACACAGGACCCAAAAATGTGAGTACGCGACGCTGGGCACTGTGGTACCGCTCTTTATTTATTTATTCATTTATTTTTTGGAGGAGTTCGCAGACTTATCTCTTTGTCTAATCAAGCTGAATTCCCAAAAATAAAGAAACGAAAATCAAATCTACGTCTACTTGGCAAAAAATGAAATAAGGTAACCCTCTTCAAGCGTTGCCCCTACATATCCTCAAAAATCCTCCCAAGGCGTTAGTCTACACGGTTCTATATTTTTTTCGTATTATTTATTTTTTTATTTACGTGACTCAAATTAGTAAACGAGTACAAATGTAAGTGCTTTAAACAGAATGTTATAATAAAAATATGATTTAAAGCATAAACTAAAATAGATTTGTATATTAAACTTCCTGGCACATTAAAAGTATGTGCGGGACCGCGACTCGAAATCGGGATCTTTGCCTTTCGCACGCAACTGCTCTACAAACTGAACAGCCAAAGCATGACTCTCGACCCTCCTCACAGCTTTACTTCCACCAGTACCTCGCCTCCTACTTTCCAACTTCACTCTCCTGCGAAACTAGCTGAACTAGCACTCCAGGAAGAAAGGATATTGCGGAGACATGGCTTTGCCACCGTCTGGGGGATGTTACCGGAATGAAACCTGTCCGCGAAAGGCAAAGGTCCCGAGTTCGAGTCTCGGTCCGACACACAGTTTTAGTCTGCCAGGAAGTTTCATATCAGCGCACACTCCACTGCAGAGTGAAAATTTCATTGTACATTTGTTTATCGCTTGCGCTACTTTAGCCTAAAGAATCTTTCTTCATGAAATGGTGTAACTGGAGTTCCGTTGACCACTGCCACTGACGTTTTCTATTTCGAATAATACCGTCTAAAATACTTACATCTACATCTATACGGAAACTCTGCAAATCAATTCAAGTGCCTGGCAGAGGGTTCATCGAACCACCTTCACAATTCTCTATTATTCCAATCTCGTATAGCGCGCGGAAAGAACAAACACCTATGTCTTTCCGTACGAGCTCTGATTTCCCTTATTTTATCTTTGTGATCATTCCTCCCTATGTAGGTCGGCGTCAACAAAATATTTTCGGATTCGGAGGAGAAATTGGGTGATTGGAATTTCATGAGAAGGTTCCGTTCCAACGAAAAACGCCTTTCTTTTAATGATGTCCATCCCAAACCCTGTATCACTTCTGTGACACTCTGTCCCACATTTCGCAATAATACGAAACGTGCTGCCTTTCTATGAACTTTTTCGATGCACTCAGTCAGTCCTATCTGGTAAGGATCCCACACAGCGCAACAGCATTCTAAAAGAGGACGGACAAGCGTAGTGTAGGCAGTCTCCTTAGTAGACCTGTTACATTTTCTAAGTGTCCTGTCAATGAAACGCAGTCTTTGGTTAGCCTTCCCCACAAAATTTTCTATGTGTTCCTTCCAATTTAAATTGTTCGTAATTGTAATTCCTAGGTATTTAGTTGAAGTTACTGCTTTTAGATTAGACTGATTTATCGTGTAACCGAAGTTTAACGCGTTCTTTTTAGCACTCATGTGGATGACCTCACACTTTTCGTTTTTCAGGTCAACTGCCACTTTTGGCACCATTTCGATATTTCTTATAAATCGTTTTGCAGTTTGTTTTGATCCTCTGATGACGACTGCGTAATCTGCAAACAAACGAAAACGGCTGCTCAGATTGTCTCCAAAATCGTTAATATAGATAAGGAACAGCAAAGGGCCTATAACATTACCTTGGGGAAGTTCAGAAATCATTTCTGTTTTACTCGATGACTTTCCGTCAGTTACTATGAACTGTGACCTTTCTGACAGGAAATCACACATCCAGTCACATAACTGAGACGATAATCCGTAACCACGCAATTTCACTACGAGCCGCTTGTGTGGTACAGTGTCAAAAGCCTTCCGGAAATCCAGAAATACGGAATCGATCTGAAATCCCTTGTCAATGGTACTTAGCACTTCATGTGAATAAAGAGCTAGTTGTGTTTCACAAGAACGATATTTTCTAAACCCATGTTGACTGTGTGTCAATAGACTGTTTTCTTCGAGGTAATTCGTTACGTTCGAACACAATACATGTTCTAAAATCCTGCTGCCAATCGACGTTAATGATATGGACCTGTAATTTAGTGAATTACTTCTACCACCTTTCTTGAATATTGGTGTGACCTGTGCAAGTTTTCAGTCTTTGGGCACGGATCTTTCGTCGAGCGAACGGATTGTTAAGTATGGAGCTAATGCATCAGCATACTCCGAAAGGAACCTAATTGGTATACAGTCAGGACCAGAAGACTTGCTTTTATTAAGTGATTTAAGTTGCTTCACTACTCCGAGGATATTTACTTCTACGTTTCTCGGGTTGGCAGCTGTTCTCGATTCGAATTCTGGAATATTTACTTCGTCTTGAAACGTCCCCTTAGAAAAATTTATGAATTCCTGTGCTGGTAAACCACTTACGTTATTTGATTTTCAAACAGCTGAGCAAAACTGAACGTACTCACACATTTCTCTCTTTACTTATTCGGATCATCACTAAACTGCCACACAATATTTTTTAGCGCAACGCAATCTGACTTTCAGTAATCCCTACAAAAGAATGGCCCTGACTAACAATAACCTATACCTTTCATGAATCACTTACCTCACAAAAGTCTTCGTTACTCGATCTACTGCAATACAGCGAGCGCCAATCCTGCCAGCTAAATAAAAGAAAGATGCTAAGTACTGAAAGCACTAACTACTGCTAAGAATAGTTAGGAAATGAAAGATTTTGATAGAGAATAAACAATGAATTTACCTTAATAGTGTTCAAAAGTTATAATATATATATTATTTTGTGACATCCAGTTAAACAAATTTCCTTTTTCTGGTGGACACACGTCCAGATCGACCGCTCGAAACTCCGCCATCTCTCTCCCCACATCCACCATTGCTGGCGGCTCACCTCCAACTGCGCAACGCTACGCGCTGTTCACATCCAACTGCTCAACACTACAATAGCGAATATTCCAACAATGCCAACCAGCGACAGACTGCACACTAGAGATGGGCAAACTGAAACACGTAAATGTTTCGAAACAAATGAAACAGTACAATGTAATGTTTCGATACGGTGTTTCGAAACAGTGAAACAGTTTGTTTTGTAATCTAATAAACCTACACATTTTATCATCTTGAATGTCTACTGTATACGTACGTCCATATAAACACAAATGAGGTGCGAGAGCGCTAATCATATCGCATAAAGTATGAAACTATCACTTAGGCGTCTTGGCAGTTTCGTATTTCCTGCAGCAAATGCGCTGCTTTTGTGTCATGTGACTTTCATACTTTTCAATTGGCTGAGGAAAGCCTTAGCTGAAGACAGAAGAACCACCACGAACGTAACTGGAGGTGGGAGCAAACTGCAGAAACAACAGATATGCTACTGGGATTCCCACATTCCATTAGTATGGCTAATATACCCATCCTGCTAATTTCCATGCACACAAAGGGAATCATTGTGGATAATAGACACAGTGACTATAGACTCACAAATAACGCCAAATAATTCGAATAAATAACAAAATATAACAGAAAAAAATTGTGTTTCAAGGTGTTTCGAACCGTTACTATGAATTTACGATGTTTCCCGTTCACCAGTACACTATCAGTGATATGTCAAACAAATGGTTCAAATGGCTCTGAGCACTATGGGACTCAACTGCTGAGGTCATTAGTCCCCTAGAACTTAGAACTAGTTAAACCTAACTAACCTAAGGACATCACAAACATCCATGCCCGAGGCAGTATTCGAACCTGCGACCGTAGCGGTCTTGCGGTTCCAGACTGCAGCGCCTTTAACCGCACGGCCTATGTCAAACAGATTGCTTGCAATTATACCTACGTCAGATTTATATACATGTCTAATAACTGTCACTCTACGCCTTTTTTTATTTAAAATGTTGTAGTCTTACTTGCGTTTCTTAATATGATTACTGTACATGAACAGAGAAGCGTATGTTATAAAAAAAGTGTAATTTAACTGAATGATTTTCACTTATTTATTATTTTGAATGCGAATAGTATGCGTTGTTTTATTGTTTGGTTAGTGTTTATAAAGCAGATGTTACGCCATTTCGGAATAGGACAGTCAGCTAGAAACGAAGCTTTATTTTCGGATATCTTGAGCTTCATGCTATTGCTTGTCAAAAGATTTCGACACTCTTGAAAGTGTTTCATGAAGTGATATGTTGTGTTTCAGTACCTGTGCCGAGCCCGAATCTCGTCCGACACAGAGCGGAATGAAACATCACTGTTTCGATACAATTAGTCCGTTCCAGGCGCAGGTGGACTGAAACAGTCTTATTTTGAAACAACGATACAGTTTCTGTGTCTGGCTCGAGATTCGAGACAAGGGCGGAATGAAACACCACTGTTTCGAAACAGTGAACCATAGCCGTTCCGAAACACTGAAACAGTTCCAGGTATCGATACACTGTATCTAAACATAGAAACAGTGGCCAAGTCTACTGCACACAGCACAGCCAGTGATTTGCATACAGAGCGCTACGTAGTGTTACCAATATGAAAACCTAAACAGCCTACTTGCAGTCTTATAACAGACCACGCTCTATTGCTAATGCCTCAATGAATGCAGCGTTCCTCGAATCACCCAATCGTTTCCCTTTCAAACTGCACCGCTTCGCCTGAAGCGGTGCAGTTTGAAAGGCAGCATAAAGTATTTCGAAAACTTTGACCGTCGTTTTTCTCAGAAACGGTCGAGTATCTACGGATAAGCCGAGAGAGGTGTTCGCTTATTTTGGCTCCTTTTCTGCTATTGTTTCTGGAAAGTAGGGTTGTGGCACTTGACGTGTCCGCCTCGTTAGCTGAATGTACGCTGTTTCCCCACAGAGGGGCTCAGTCAGTATTCAGCAGCTCAGTAGAATGCCGGACATTTGCCACACTTGCCCCTTCGCCAGGTAGCTTGAGTAGCGATCCCTCGGGTAAGGGAGGCCCTTCTTCGTACCTGTTCTTTCCGCTTTCTAACCGCCGTATCCACATCTTACTCGATACAACCAGTACGTAAGGGACCTTCTTCTTCGACATCTTGGCCAAATACAGAGCTTCTTTACCGAAATTGAAATAGTTATAACTGTTGGGAAACGATAGCAATACCGACGATTGTGTCTGTATGTAATTAGTTTTGCCAAGTATAAATATAGATCCCCCTGTCTGTACGGTAGCTTCCTTTCACGCTTACTGATTGCGATAGAAGCGGTCCATGGGAGCAACAAGAAAGGAACGATGTAATGAGAATGCGAATGTACGCTAATCATTCCTTTTTGATCATTGCATTTGTGTCTACTTTAATTACTACAACTGAATGCCCAAAAGACAATAAGAGAAGAAGAAATGGGTATGTGAATGTTTGAAAAGAAGAACGACATACTCCACATTAATTTACTCTCTAAAATCCGATATCCCTTGCGGCGAAACTTTAGTTCATAAAGTGTAGCGGGACAATCGTTCAAAACGTGACTGAAAATACGGTCACTAAATAGAGATAAAAACATCTATGATTGACATGTCATCTAAAGTTGACATACAATTTTAAAATGTTAGAAATAAGGAAATGAAGTAATACAGAATGCTATGCTTCTAACGTACGTTGTTCTTCTACACTGTTTAGCTCTGGTATTTACAGCGTCACAGAGAAAGCATCCTAGGTTTTGGAGGGAAAAGCCGCAATTGTAATGATCTGCACTACAACAGGAACAAGAAGGACAACTTAAGGAAAAATAATGTAATGTGAGTTCCAGCTCACAAGCGAAATTGAATCAGATAGTTCCTGTGACTTAGTATGGGTAGAGGTTATATTCGACAGCCGCAATAAATTAATAACTGGCTCCTTTTACCGACCGCCGGTCTCAGATGAAACAGTAGCTGAACATTCAAAGAAAACATGAGTGTCATCACAAATAGGTACCCTACTCATACAATTATAGTTGGCAGTGACTTCAATCTACCTTCCGTATGTTGACAAAAATACATTTCAGACCCTGCTGTAGATATAAAACGACTTCTGTAATTGTTCTAAATGTGTTTTTTTTTTAATTTTTTGAACAATTAGTTCACGAGGCCATTCAGATTGTAAATGGTTACGAAAACATACTTCATCTCTGAGCATCACGACCGATACTGGGATTACAGTCGTAGCGAGGCTCTATTCCGTAACAAAGAAATTCACCAAAACTAAACGCGAAATATATCTATTTATAAAAGCAACTAAAAATTCGGTTGACGTCTTTCTAAGAGAGGGCCTCCAATTCTTCCAAACTATGTAAGTGAACAGCGTAAGTGACTTACGTTAAAAGAAATAGTATCAGCAGCACTCAAGAGATTCATACCAAATAAATTAATAAGATACGGAATTGATTCCCCATGATACACAAAACACGACAGAAAGCTACTGCAGGAGCACCGAAAAAGGCACGTATAATTTAGACGAACGCAAAATCTCCAAGATTGGCGAAGTTTTACTGAGGCTTGAAATTTGGTGCGGATTTCAATGCGAGATGCATTTAATACTTTCCACAACTAAACTCTCTCTAGAACTGTGATGGAAAATCCAAAGTGATTCTGGTCCTATGTCAAGTTGTTGTTGTTGTGGTCTTCAGTCCTGAGACTGGTCTGATGCAGCTCTCCATGCTACTCTATCCTGTGCAAGCTCCTTCATCTCCCAGTACCTACTGCAACCTACATCCTTCTCAATCTGCTTAGTGTATTCATCTCTTGGTCTCCCTCTACGATTTTACCCTCCACGCTGCCCTCCCCCTTGATGGCTCAGAACATGTCCTACCAACCGGTCCCTTCTTCTTGTCAAGTTGTGCCACAAACTCCTCTTCTCCCCTATTCTATTCAGTACCTCCTCATTAGTTACGTGATCTACCCATCTAATCTTCAGCATTCTTCTGCAGCATCACATTTCGAAAGGGTCTATTCTCTTCTTGTCCAAACTATTTATCGTCCATGTTTCACTTCCATACATGGCTACACTCCATACAAATACTTTCAGAAACGACTTCCTGACACTTAAATCTATACTCGATGATTACAAATTCCTCTTCTTCAGAAACGGTTTCCTTGCCATTGCCAGTCTACATTTTGTATCCTCTGCATTTCGACCATGATCAGTTATTTTGGTCCTCAAATAGCAAAACTGTTTTACTACTTTCAGTGTCTCATTTCCTAATCTAATTCCATGAGGATTACTAGACTTAACTCGACTACATTCCATTATCCTCGTTTTGCTTTTGTTGATGTTCATCTTATATCCTCCTTTCAAGTCACTGTCCATTCCGTTCAACTGCCCTTCCAAGTCCTTTTCTGTCTCTGACAGAATTACAATGTCATCGGCGAACCTCAAAGTTTTTATTTCTTCTCCGTGGATTTTAATACGTACTCCGTACTTTTCTTTTGTTTCCTTTACTGCTTGCTCAATATACAGATTGAATAACATCGGGGAGAGGCTACAACCCTGTCTCACTCCCTTCACAACCACAGTTTCCCTTTCATGTCCCTCGACTCTTATAAGCGCCGTCTGGTTTCTGTACAAATTGTAAATAGCCTTTCGCTCCCTGTATTTTATCCCTGCCACCTTCAGAATTTGAAAGAGAGTATTCCAGTCAACATTGTCAAAAGCTTTCTCTAAGTCTACAAATGCCAGACACGTAGGTTTGCCTTTCCTTAATCTATTTTCTAAGTATTGCCTCACGTGTTCCAACATTTCTACGGAATCCAAACTGATCTTCCCCGAGGTCGGCTTCTACCAGTTTTTGCATTCGCCTGTAAAGAATTCGCGCTAGTATTTTGCAGCTGTGACTTATTAAACTGATAGTTCGGTAATTTTCACATCTGTCAGCACCTGCCTTCTTTGGGATTGGAATTATTATATTCTTCTTGAAGTCTGAGGGTATTTCGAAGCCAGCGGAAAGGTTCAGTAAGTACCTTTATTGCGCGACAGTGACGGTAATGTTACTGATGACAGTGCCACTGAAGTGGAGTTACTAAACGCGGGTGAGGAGGAGGAGGGGGAGACAAGGGACGCAAACCCTTCGGAGCAGGTAAGGCCGGTATTAAACTATCAAATTTCTTTGTCAAAGATTTGATCAAAGATGTGATCCAATATTCCGTCCAATATATTTGAGAAAGATCTTTGACGTAGCGCTAGAGGGGGTATTACACTGTCATCAAATTTTTCGTCAAAGTTCAAGATGGCTGACAACAACTTGTTACTAACCGCAGCAGTTCTACGTACTCCAATTGCATTGTGTGCACATGCGGAAAAGAAGTGGGGGAAAAAATGGAACCATACATACGAGGTTGACAGTCTTAAAAGTCCTGGGATTACAACTTGATAATAAATTCAGTTGGGAGGAGCACACCACAGAACTGCAGAATGGCCTTAACAAATCTGTATTTGCAATTCGAGTGTTAGCAGACATAGGAAACATAAAAATGAAAAAGCTTGCATACTTTCATTCCATAATGTCATATGGGATAATATTTTGGGGTAAATCGTGAAGTCAAACAAGTTTTCAAGGTCCAAAAGCGTGTAATACGTATTATTTGTGGAGTAAATTCACGGACCTCCTGCAGAAACCTCTTCAAAGAACTGGGTATACTAACTACTGCCTCTCAGTATATTTACTTCTTAATGAAATTTGTCGTAAATAATATATCTCTTTTTCCAACAAACAACTCAGTTCATACATACAATACCAGGAACAAAAATGATCTGCACAAGGACTTAAAAGCGTCTGTGATCTATTCTGTTACTCGTTTTTATTCTCTGTGGGTGTTTTTAGTATTTGGAAAAAGGGACCGATGACCATCGCAGTCTGGTTCCTTTAATCCCACAAACCAACCAACTTACTTTAGTTCAAAAAGGGGTCCACTACTCAGGAACACTCATCTTCAATAATTTGCCAGGAAACATAAAAAAATTTAGTTAGAAATAAAGATCAGTTTAAAAGGAGCCTGAAAGACTTACTACTGGCCAACTCCTTCTACTCCATTGGCGAAATGTTTAATAGAAACAAATGATGTATTGTATTTATTCATACTATTAGTATTGTTATTTCAGCTTAAAAAAATTGACATGTTCCACATCCACGAGGCTCTCCTCAGCACGGATCTATGGAACGAAAAACTAATCTAATCTGGGTGAAGCCGTGGGTTTTACGACGACACGATAAAAGCATTCAACAAAACTTGTTACGTGAGCTTACAGTGGAAGACGTCAAGTCGTACATCAATTACTTAAGAATGGATGAGCATACATTTCTGTATGTGCTCAATGAAGTGTATCCTCATATCACAAGGCACAATATTCACTTAAGAACTGGTACATCTTCAGAAGACAGGCTCACTATAACACTCCCATTCCTTGCTACAGGAGAGGGTTATGTTAGGTTAGGTTAGGTTAGATCAGGTTAGGTCTCCAATCTTCTTAACCTATTTTTGTATTCAGGGTGCCTCACGTTGTAAAGCGCCTCATCAGCTTCAGACATCTCTATTAATTTTGTAGTTGTCGGCACACACCAATTGTATTTACCGGCAATGGTTATAAAAACACTACAGACGAAAGTACGCTCCATGTGGTAACATGTCACATTGCAGTGAACAGAAGACAAGCGGTTTCTTTGATCAAATATACAGCGAGGCCCTAGATTTGATCAAATATTGGACGACATTTGACAAAGTGCCTATTACACTATCAAATATCTTTGACAAAGATATTGGACAAAGATATTGGACAAAGAAATTTGATAGTGTAATACCGGCCTAAAATCGTGGCAAATGTCCGGTGTGGCAAATGTCCGCACACCGCTCAGTACGCAAGTCACAGGGCAGCACTGCGCGGCCGTTCGTGCCGGGTGACGATACCTGCTGAGGACGGGTCGCTCGCTGGATTCCGCGTGGGCCAAAAGGAGGGGAGCGCGTGCGCCGACTGCCGGCGTCTGCGGCGGCGGCGGCGGCGGTGGACAGGCGTGGCCGCATCGCCCGCGGCTACCGGCTCGAGGTCAGCTGCTGCGGCCAGGGCGTTGGCCGCTCTGGTCATCGCCCCGCCCCGCTCTGGCCGGCCGGCCGGCGGGTCGGAACGCCACACCAAGCCACGGGACAGCGGCGGGCCGCAGCAGCGCCGGGGGGCGACGCCGCCCACCGCAGGTCAACTCTGGCCGGACGCGCGGCGCGTCGCCCAGCTGCCGCCCGCCGCCAGCAGCAGCGGCGCGTCGCCCGCCCGACTCGCCTTCACCCCCCCCCCCCCCCCACCCCACTAGTGCCCCGTAAGGTGCAGCGCGTGAAATTTGTCCCCAGGAAGTATCGAGTACAGCTCTGGTCCGAGCGCGGCGCTCACAACCCGAACCACACGCTACTGTTAAGCGCTAACGAAGGACTGGGTCCCTTACTTCGACTGCACATAATTCATTAAGGTCAATCCAACACATTTATTTCATTATTATGTTTATCCATTACGGATATTTTAGAACCGTGACTGTATATTGAATGTAAATAAGTTATACAGAACTGCAACCAGTCACTTTTTTGAATAATAATGTTTTACTCCATCAACCGGTTTTCGAACCTTTTCAGGATCATCTTCAGATGGCTTCGGGAAGTTACATCATTACTGGTAGCAGCATAATGCTGAGTGCTGACTCTATGGCAGAAAGATGGGTCACACTTCAATGTATCGCCATGATTATAGCTTATCTGTCGATATGGATGTAAATTTAGTTTTTACTTACTGCGACAGTATAGGCGGCTTTTTTCGGTTAGTGTCCATCTGTCTGCCTCCATTTTGATGTCCAGAACACTTTCACACAAACTATATTAATTTACACTTTGACAACGGCACTTTTCCAGCATCCAGCATGCGCTTTACAACTGTTGCTTGTAACAAAGATTTGACAGAAAGATATGGCGTAGGCCTACTTTGCACAGAGATGTAATATGTTGTTCTTTACATGTATTAAAGTCGATATAAGGGCAAGTATTTTAATCACAATGGCGATAACATGAGAGTACAAGATAAATAAATATATAAATTACTACAAGAACAAACTTCAGGTGATCTGATATCTTATTTCTACTCGTATATTACAGGCAGTTTATAGCAATTTTCTTTTTTATAGCAATTATCATGTTTGGCATTAACACGGCCAGCGGAAGTTTTTAAACTCGCAGCCACTCTGTAGCAGTTCTGGACGCGTGGAGTGTCGCATTGTCCTGATGGAATTGTCCAAGTCCGCCCGAATGCACAATGGACGCGAATGGCTGCAGGTGATCAGACAGCTTGCTTATGTACGTCTCAGCTATCAGAGTCGTATCTAGACGTATCAGGGGTCCCATATAACTCCACCTCCACACAACACACACCATTGCCGGCCGGTGTGGTCGTGCGGTTCTAGGCGCTTCAGTTTGGAACCGCGTGACCGCTACGGTCGCAGGTTGGAATCCTGCCTCGGGCATGGATGTCTGTGATGTCGTTAGGTTAGTTAGTTTTAAATAGTTCTAAGTTCTAGGGGACTGATGACCTGAGATGTTAAGTCCCATAGTGCTCAGAGCCATTTGAACCATTTTGAACCCACACCATTGCAGAGCCTCCACCAGCTTGAAAAGTTCCCTGTTGACATCCAGGTTTCGTGGATTCACGAGCTTGTGTCCACGCCCGTACACGTCCATTTCCTCGATACAATTTGAAGCGACACTCGTCCGACCACGCAGCATGTTTCCAGTCATTTACAGTCCAATGCAGGCGAGGCGTAAAGGCCAGGCGCAAAGCTTTGTGTCGCGCAATCATCAAGGGTACACAAGTGGGCTCCGAAAGCCCATACCGACGATGCTTCATTGAATGGTTCACACTCAGACACTTGTTGATGGCCCAGCATTGAAATCTGCAGAAATTTACGGTATGGTTGCACCTCAGTCACGTTCCATAGGTTTGAATCAGGTGAATTTGGCCGTCGAGACATCAATGAGAGTTCACTACAATGCTCCTCAAACCACTGCAGCACGGTTCTGTCTCCGAGACACGGACAATTATACTGCTGAAAGATGACACAGGCGTCGGGGAAGACATCATCAAGCCTGAAGGGATGCAGGTGGTTTGTAGCTCTCACCGTTGTTTCGATTACTACCACAGGTTCCAAGCAAGCGCAGCAGAATGTCTGCCATAGCATAATACTGCTCCTAGCAGCTCGCGTCCGTGGCGCGCTGCACGTTTCGAGCCGCTGTTCAAGACGATGAGGGCGTCTCGACGGGGGGTGGGGTGGAGGGGGAGGGGCGACCAGAGACCTAGTGTAGCAAAAATGTGACAGTCTTCCACTGACCGGCGGTCGAATCCCAATAATCCCGCGTCCATTGCAATCGTAACTGATGATTTTGTTAGGTAAACATGTGAACAAACAGAGGTGGTTTGCAGTGGAGCCTCATGTTCAACTATGTACGATGAACGATGAGCTCCGAAACACTTGTGTGTGCACCAACATTGTGCTCTTTTGAAACTTCCTGGCAGATTAAAACTGCGTGCCCGACCGAAACTCGAACTCGGGACCTTTGCCTTTCGCGGGCAAGTGCTCTACCATCTGAGCTACCGAAGCACGACTCACGCCCGATACTCACAGCTTTACTTCTGCCAGTACCTCGTCTCCTACCTTCCAAACTTTACAGAAGCTCTCCTGCGAACCTTGCAGAACTAGCACTCCTGAAAGAAAGGATATTGCGGAGACATGGCTTAGCCACAGCCTGGGGGATGTTTCCAGAATGAGATTTTCACTCTGCAGCGGAGTGTGCGCTGATATGAAACTTCCTGGCAGATTAAAACTGCGTGCAAAGGTCCCGTTCTGTGAAGAGTCGTGGTTGTCCAACCACTTAACGCTTAGTGGTAGTCTCTCTACCTCTTTCCGTAGATGCTCACGACAGTAGCATGTGAACATTCGACTAGCTTCGCCGTTTTCGAGATACTCGTTCACAGGCTCTGCGTAATAATAATCTGCCATTTGCCAAACTGGCTGATCTCAATGGATTTCCCCATTTGCAGTCGATATGTTCGCTAGAGTGATCCCCCGTCCCTGTCTGCTCCGTTTAGATACTTTTGTTACCGCGTCACGTGCCCGTAACGCCACTAGGAGGCATCCAGCCTCGCAATGGCCAGTGGCCATAACGTTTTGACTTATCACTGTAGATGAAATAAGGCGTACATAGCTTCTCCTGCCACTGCTAGAGCTACATGTGCACCTCCTGTATATTTCACTTCAAAACATAGAAATCATTTTCTTTATACACCACTGGCCATTAAAATTGCTACACCAAGAAGAAATGCAGATGATATACGGTTATTCACTGGACAAATATATTATACTGGAACTGATATGTGACTACATTTTCACGCAATTTGGGTGCATAGATCCTGAGAAATCAGTACCCAGAACAACCACCTCTGGCCGTAATAACGGCCTTGATACGCCTGGGCATTGAGTCAAACAGAGCTTGGATGGCGTGTACAGATACAGCTGCCCATGCAGCTTCAACACGATACCACAGTTCATCAAGAGTAGTCACTGGCGTATCGTGACGAGCCAGTTCCTCTGCCACAATTGACCACACGTTTTCAGTTGGTGAGAGATCTGGAGAATGTGCTGGCCAAGGCACCAGTAGAACATTTTCTGTATCCAGAAAGGCCCGTACAGGACCTGCAACATGCGGTCGTGCATTATCCTGCTGAAATGTAGAGTTCCGAATGAGGGGTAGAGCCACGGGACGTAACACACCTGAAATGTAACGTCCACTGTTCAAAGTGCCGTCAATGCAACAAGAGGTGACCGAGACGTGTAACCAATGGCACCCCATACCATCACGCCGGGTGATAGGCCAGTATGGCGATGACGAATACACGCTGCCAATGTGCGTTCACCGCGATGTCGCCAAACACGGATGCTACTGCAGGTTCGTCGTTGAGCACACCATCGCAGGCGCTCCTGTCTGTGATGCAGCGTCAAGGGTAACCGCAGCGCCGGTCTCCGAGCTGATAGTCCATGCTGCTGCAAACGTCGTCGAACTGTTGGTGCAGATGGTTGTTGTCTTGCAAACGTCCCCATCTGTTGACTCAGGGGTCGAGACGTGGCTCCACGATCCGTCACAGCCATGCGGATGATGCCTGTCATCTAGACTGCTAGTGATACGAGGCCGTTATGATCCAGCATGGCGTTCCGTATTACCCTCCTGAACCCACCGATTCCATATTCTGGTAACAGTCATTGGATCTCGACCAATGCGAGCAGCAATGTCGCGATACGATAAACCGCAATCGCGGTAGGCTACACCCGACCTTTATGAAAGTCGGAAACTTGATGGTACGCATTCCTCCTCCTTACACGAGGCATCACAACAACGTTTCACCAGGCAACGCCGTTCAACTGCTGTTTGTGTATGAGAAATCAGTTGGAAACTTTCCTCATGTCAGCACGTTGTAGGTGTCGCCACCGGCGCCAACCTTGTGTGAATGCTCAGAAAAGCTAATCATTTGCATATCACAGTATCTTCTTCCTGTCGATTAAATCTCACGTCTGTAGCACGTCATCTTCGTGGTGTAGCAATTTTAATGGCCAGTAGTGTAGTTACAACTGAGGCGCTGAGAACTATAAGGGCCTAAAGCACACCGGCCAAATGCACCCCTTCGTTCTCCTGTAGTTTGTTGATCTTATGGTGAACCAATTTAATCCGCACCTGTAGCCTCACACTGTATGTATGAATGTTCACGGAAAACTGTTTCACTGATCTCTAAAATATTCATTTCCACAAACGCCAAAAACATTAAGCACATTTTTTTGCTCCGTGCTGCTGAGTTGTTCACTAGATTTGAGAACATAATTTGGTGTCTACATCACGTACATAACAGTAATACTTCATAATCGGAAGTGTATTGGCAGTTTTATTTGAACATCAAGCCACAGAATGTGCTTGATGAAATTGATGATTACGAAGACCATAAACTGTTAGAATGGGTCATAACTGTGTGTGTGTGTGTGGTGCATTTAGTATCTGTTCTTTACTAGTAATTTTTGAGAACATCTCTCGTGCAGAACGTTCTGATTCTAATTTCACATTAGGTAACGGCGGCGAAAACACTGTGCAAGTTCGAAAAATCGCAGAAAATGCTTGTCAAACGACAAAAGTGGTGCCACACCACAATCTAATGAAGAAAAATTAAGATAAAATGTTTATTCTGGGTAACAGGCCTATATGAACATCTTTAGATGGTTGATTTCACGCATGGTACAATTCTACGGGCTTCATAGTGATCGACCTTTCAATTTTTGCTGTGGTTAGATTCACGTTATGAGTAGAGGACATTAGGTACTTAATCACCAGGATTATATTTTCAATAATCCCACTGTTGCCGCATATGAACATTACATCTTGATACGTGGTAAATATCCCACTCACTTTCTGCATGAACATGAGGGAATAATCAATAGGCTAAGCACCCACATGGTAAACACTGGCGAATCCTCATAGTTGGCGAAAACATGGCGGACGATTCAGTCCATGATATAGGAGCTCTCTAGTTTATGGTGTAATCCACTGATAGGAATGGCACCCCTTTCCAGTCTCCGCACATCAACAAATTATGCCTCAAAACTTGCGGTTTCGATCCTACATTTAATAATCTTTACCCCATTTTTACAAGTTTAGGCTTACATTTACTTACGCATCGTGAACATTGTATCTTTACTTAAAACGTTTTACAGTAGCTATCTGCCGGCCGGGGTGGCCGAGCGGTTATAGGCGCTACAGTCTGGAACCGCGAGACCGCTACGGTCGCTGGTTCGAATCCTGCCTCGGACATGGATGTGTGTGATGTCCTTAGGTTAGTTAGGTTTAAGTAGTTCTAAGTTCTAGGGGACTGATGACCTCAGAAATTAAGTCCCATAGTGCTCAGAGCCATTTGAACAGAAGCTATCCTAAAAATTCTCGTTACAAAATGTTTCACCGTTGTTAGTAAAGAAACAATACTCACGAGATGTAAATAAATGTGAACACCGGAAGATAGGTTTCCAGGCATCTTGAAACGTCATCTTGGGAAAATAAATGCCTATAAAATTAACTGGTTGCAGCAAATTTATTATAAAGTACCTTCAATTTCAACAGTTGCAGTGCTCAGTATTTTATCTATCTTCAGCAACTGTAGTTGTGTTTATGGAAATCGTCAGCAATCGGTGGCATAAAGGAAATTTTATTTCCTTGACGGTTTTCAGGCACTTATTGCCCTTCTTCTGTACGTTATAACCAATAAAAGAAGTGCTTGAAACCGGTTAAGGAAATAAAATTTCTTTTATGCAACTGGTTGTTGATTATTTCGATAAAATTATTGGATATTGTTTCCGCCTTTTATGCGAAATACTATTTTTTTTTTTGCTACCCAAACGTGCTTCGGCAGCTCTGTGCGATCATCAGTGGGTTTTGTTTATTGAACTTTACTGAATAATTTGATTCTGCATTACTTACTTTGGAGGACCATGCGTTTGGTGTCCAGCACTGATAGCTTGCCATGTTTTGTTGTGATTGATACTTCTTCTTTCGCATTCCAAGGACACTGTGCACACACATTAGATGTACTTTGCCTAATTTCGGTCTTGCAAACGCCTTTTCACTTCGCAAAACGCAGGGTACACAATGCTGTTGTGTGTCCTACCAAAAAAAGACTTTGCAAAAACCGAAATTAAGCAAAGTACATGTAATGTGCGTGTGCAGTGTCGTCGGAATGCGGAAGAAAAAGTACAATCACAACAAAACATGACAAGCTGTTATTGCAGGACATCATGCAGATGGTCCTGCAAAACCATATGGTGTAAAGTCAAGTTGTTCGATTCACTGATGATGGGAGTGAGCTGCCGAAACATATTTAGGTAACAATAAGAAACAGTAGTATGCATAAGAGGCCGAACCTATATTCAATAATCTTAACTGCAAACAGGAGCTGGCCGAGGTGGCCGAGCGGTTCTAGGCGCTACAGTCTGGAACCGTGCGACCACTACGGTCGCAGGTTCGAATGCTGCGTCTGGCATGGATGTGTGTGATGTCCTTAGGTTAGTTAGGTTTAAGTAGTTCTAAGTTCTAGGGGACTGATGACTACAGCAGTTAAGTCCCATACTGTTCAGAGCCATTTTTTGTAAACAGGGGAAAAATACAAGAGCTGCAAATCCGAGAGATGAATATTTCGATAAAAGTTGCGGTGTCGTAATACGTGCGCAATGTACAAGAATTATTTGCTAATGTTAATACGAGAGAGAACAGAAAAACAAAATGCGGCAGTGAGATAGGCTATCCCAGTCGCCAGACAATTAGGAGTGACTTCGCAGATTGCTTCTCCGTGTCGAAACGAATCGAAACCAATCTCATACAACATCCGGCCCGTGGGTTGCCGGTTGCCCATCCGTGCAATACACATTTTTAGTATTATACCTTACAATCGGTCATTGCATGCACCAGCACATAAAGTTACACGTATTTAATGGGCCAAACTAACAAAAGCGTCTGTTGAGGCCAGTATATAGGCATGATTTTTTTCCAGTTTTAAATGACTTTCATCTCGGGGATTAGTTTGTTTAAACAAAAAAAACGGTGGTTTGGTTTTCACGCTGAAGTCCTTCTATACTCAGGACTCCGTGACGATTTCCAATAAATGCTAGTCCGGTACAAGCGTGTTTACGGAAGACTACACATGTACTATCTTCGATTTGATGGCTGCTGCATTTGTAATTCTAAATGTATGTTGTACCAAGCTAAGCTCAAGTCGTGTAGCTAATACAATTTCTGCACTGCTACTGCAGAACTCAACAACTTCTCTCTCTCGCTCTGTAATGAATTACTAGTGTAATTGCTACAACACTTAATCGATGTTTACCATTTCTTCTGTGTGTCTGTCAATAGTGCAAAGGAGAATCTAGTTAATGCCGGGTGACACTATGTTTTGCAATCAGATAATCTACTCTGAGTACAAGCAAGCAACTGGTGTTGAGCGGAAGTGGTCTGGGATGAGAATAGATGCGGGCCGTAACGGCGCAATAACTCCCTCGCTAATCGATACTTATAACGGTCGATACAATTGCACTCGTGTACGCCGTGTTGCACAACATCGCAAAGTGGAACAATAATTCCCCACAGATTCCGACGAAACAAGTTCCCTTGCAAACTACTAAGATATGGAACGCGGGTAGGAGGTATAATACACAGGTTTCATGACTAGACTGTGCGTTATCTTGAGATCTCGGCTAACATATGCCATCAGTTACTCGTTCATAAAAAGAAAACTGTAGTACGTAAAGCTGAAAGATGGCATGTTGATTCTTCTTACGTTGTTAATCCGTAGACTGGTTTTCAGAGCCATCAACAGATGTTTCCTGAGGTGCACAGTTTAATTTACCTGTAATTTGCCTCTAGTAGCGAACTTTCGCTTGCCGCTTGTAGCCGTGGAATCAATTTTTTTCCAGTTACTTGAGAAATAGTAATCCCAGCATCAAAATTTTATCAGAAGAGTGCATTACCTACAGTACTAAGTACAGTACAGTACAGTACTAAGATCCGTGTTTCTTCAACGCCGGTTGAATATTTATAACCTCATCAGGCAATTTAAAACCTCCATAAATATTCCAGCTAGTAAAAACTTGCATTCCGATCACTGTTTCTTTATTTGAAATTCTGTTTTTAGACACAATGGACCACCAAAAATATTATGAACGCTCTGACGCTGACGTATGTACAGGGTGTCCAGAAAAGGGCTCCCTGATTTCAAAATGAAATATCCCGAAAACAAAGATCGATAGAGGAATGTAGTAAACGGTATGTTTATTGTGAAAGCTGTAAGAAGTTTATATAGAAGTTTGAAATGATAGTTACAAAAGCTGCTAACAGATGGCGCTGTACGCTGTACAGCTCATATCAGCATACATAAGTGAAATAATCGTATGAAAACAATGTTTTCAAAATGTTCTCCATTGGGACTACAGAGGTGGCGCAAACGAGGAATGAAATTCGCCATCACATTTCGTAGTGTCTCAACCGAAATGGATTCACATGCCACGGAGATCGCCGATTCAAGCTCGTCCAGCGTGGCGGGATGCTTCGGGTAGACCATGTCATTCACTGTGCCCCACAAAAAAAGGTCACAGGGAGTCAAATCCGGCGAATATGGAGACCAATCCATGCCTGCACCAGTAAATTTGGGATATTCCAAAGCAATGACTCGATTCCAGAAGTATTCCTCAAGAAAACGAAATACTTGTTCGGTCCGATGTGGTCGGGCTCCAGCTTGCATAAACCATTCAGTACCTGGTCGATCCTCTAACGCTTGCTGTGTGGCGACAAATTGTTCCAAAATTACAACGTAACGTGCACCAGTGACCGTTTCTCGAATGAAAAAAGGGCCAATAATGCCTCTGCTGCATACTGCAGCCCACACAGTAACTTTAGGAGAATACAGGGGTTTCGCTACACACCAATATGGCTTTTCGGAACCCCAAAATCGCCATTTCTGCTTATTCACGTATCCATTCAGGTGGAAGGGTGCTTCATCTGTAAACCAGATGCAGCCAATATCAAATCCTTCACTATCAATCATTGTGAGCATCTGATTAGCAAAGGCAAACCTTTGTTGCACAGCTCGTACGGGTATGGCCTGGTGCGTTTGAATTTTGAGTGGAAACAGTTGTAGCCTCTTTCTCAGTATTTTCTGCGTGCTGGAACGCTTCAAACCAGTCTCAGACGCAATTCTACGGACAGATGACATTGGATTTCGCTGAATAATTCCAGAAACTGTGGCGATATTTTCAGGCGTAACTGCGTTTTGCTTGCGGCCAACATGCCCCACTAGATCATCAGTTACGCTGTCTGTTCGTTGAAATTTTGCGAAGAGCGTACGAATGGTTTTCGCATCGGGTCCTTTTGGAACATTAAATCGTGCTTGAAAACTTCGCCTTGTTGCCGTAGGACTCTCTTGTAACCTGTGGTACTCTAGCACCAGAAAAACGCATTGTTCAATGGAGTACATGGTTTTAATCTCTTCTTTCGGTACGCTAACCTCCTTTCACATTTCAATAGTGGAACTGATCGCTCTGGGCTTCGGATCACTATTTATACTAGGCATTACGTATGGGGATTACAGCACCATCTGTTAGCAGCTTTTGTAACTATTATTTCAAACTGCTGTATAAACTTCTTACAGCTCTCACAATAAACATACCGTTTACTGCATTCCTCTATCGATCTTTGTTTTCGAGATATTTAATTTTGAAATCAGGGAGCCCTTTTCTGGACGTCATGTATAACAATATGTTCTACAGCAGTTCAGCCGGAGGAGCGCTTATCAGACAATCGCTCTACACAGAATTCTTAACGTTGTAAATATTACAGTTGTTTTTATTTCACAATCGGTAATACTATTCGTGGTTTCCCCATTATCGTCACTTTATTTTTTAGTTTCTGTGTCGCACAGATTCTGCTGTATAGTCTTTTCAAGGGCATGGCATAAACCGTCAAACGAAAAAATATAGTCTTCAGTCCGCCTGGCGCGTTGTACCATACACTTAAAAATGACTCCAAAGCTGAAGCTGTGCAGTGGTGAAAAATAAAAAAAAAATGCAACGATATTCTAATCCAAATAAAGAAAGACTGTCATTAAAAAAACTAATTTCGGCTGTGAACCAGTTTGAAACTAAAATATGATAATTAACTGCTACACAGTTTGCCTAAGCCACTCCAGACGAATTCCAGAATGGTTTCTTGAATAAGGTAAGGACCGATTTTGCCAGCGTTGCTGTCTCTAATTATCTCAGCTTCGACGGGAAGCAGTTTTACTTTCCTTTCTCTGCTTTTTCACATTTCCTTTGAACTTACCGTTATTTTACGTTCAAGTCGAGTTACAAATCTTCTGGATTTTAATATTACAAAGATCTGAATAAATTTAATACAAATCTTGATTAACGGATAATAGTTTCTCGACTGTATTAATCGCATTAGGGAAATTGTCTTACGATTAGCCAATTGCCTCTTTTTTTGTTTCGTTTCGTAATTAAAACGAGGTTATTACTCAGGAAGCACCAGTTGAGATTAAAATTGACCGAGACCTTTTCACCGTACAGTTATTCGAAAGCTGAAATAGACCGAGTATGAATTTTCATTAACTAGTCCTTACCACTTATATTTTAAATACGTTAGCAAGATACCAACGCATTTCCATAAGGTTGGAAAGTTCAATGAGCAATCAAGGCAGCACCACTTTTCTTCCGCGTAAAACTGAATAATTCAACATAATATTTACTGTAAATCTTGCCTCTTATTCCTTTGCCAACTGATGTAGTTGCTTTTTCTTGGTGAATCCACTAGGGACCGACCCGCACAATAATCCTGGGTTCGGTGTGGGGCGGCGGTGGGGTGAGTGCACTGCTGTAGCCTGTTGTCGGGTAGTGAACAACTGTGGGCTAAGGTGGGAACGAAGCCTCTCCATTGTTTCTAGGTCCCCAGTTACATACGAGGTGCATTCAAGTTCTAAGGCCTCCGATTTTTTTTCTCCAGACTGGAAAGAGATAGAAACATGTGCATTGTTTTAAAATGAGGCCGCGTTCATTGTCAATACGTCCCAGAGATGGCAGCACCATACGGCAGATGGAATTTTACCGCCAGAGCGAGAATGAGAACTGTTTTAAATACTTAAAATGGCGACGTTTTCCTTATTTGAAGAGCGTGCAATCATTCGTTTTCTGAATTTGCGTGGTGTGAAACCAATTGAAATTCATCGACAGTTGAAGGAGACATGTGGTGATGGAGTTATGGATGTGTCGAAAGTGCGTTCGTGGGTGCGACAGTTTAATGAAGGCAGAACATCCTGTGACAACAAACCGAAACAACCTCGGACTCGCACAAGCCGGTCTGACGACATGATCGAGAAAGTGGAGAGAATTGTTTTGGGGGATTGCCGAATGAATGTTGAACAGATCGCCTCCAGACTTGGCATTTCTGTGGGTTCTGTGCACACAATCCTGCATGACGACCTGAAAATGCGAAAAGTGTCATTCAGGTAGGTGCCACGAATGCTGACGGATGACCACATGGCTGCCCGTGTGGCATGTTGCCGAGCAATGTTGACGCGCAACGACAGCACGAATGGGACTTCCTTTTCGTCGGTTGTGACAATGGATGAGACGTGGATGCCATTTTTCAATCCAGAAACAAAGCGCCAGTCAGCTCAATGGAAGCACACAGATTCATCGCCACCAACAAATTTCGGGTAACCGCCAGTGCTGAAAAAATGATGGTGTCCATGTTCTGGGACAGCGAGGGCGTAATCCTTACCCATTGCGTTCCAATGGGCACTACGGTAACAGGTGCATCCTACGAAAATGTTTTGAAGAAGAAATTCCATCCTGCACAGCAACAAAAACGTCCGGGAAGGGCTGCACGTGTGCTGTTTCACCAAGACAACGTACCTGCACATCGAGCTAACGTTACGCAACAGTTTCTTCGTGATAACAACTTTGAAGTGATTCCTCATGCTCCGTTCTCACCTGACCTGGCTCCTAGTGACTTTTTGCTTTTTCCAACAATGAAAGACACTCTCCGTGGTCGCACATTCACCAGCCGTGCAGCTATTGCCTCAGCGATTTTCCAGTGGTCAAAACAGACTCCTAAAGAAGCCTTCGCTGGTGCCATGGAATCATGGCGTCAGCGTTGTGAAAAATGTGTACGTCTGCAGGGCGATTACGTCGAGAAGTAACGCCAGTTTCATCGTTTTCGGGTGAGTAGTTAATTAGAAAAAAAATCGGAGGCAAAAAAAAAAAAATCCCTAAAAAAGACTAAGATTGGCTAGAGTGATTCTACACTAATAACCTTCGTTTAAATCTGTGAAAATCTGAGCGTAATATTTTGAGTGTCCTTTTCCCTGTTGACACTGAACTCTGTTCCCACTAGGTTGGTAGAGTAATTATCAATGGCAGTTGCGAATAGTCACTTGAAAGTGATTTATTGAGTTGATAGTAATGAATCCTTACAGTCCAGTGGCTGGATCTAAGAATCTCACCTGAAAGTAGCTAGGTAGCAACAGGGGTTTTCAGTTCTTGAATTCTGAAGTTTAAAACTGTCTTTAGGGTTGAAGCAGAGATGGTGACCATTATTAATATGGGTATGGTAATGCAGCAGTGTAGACAATTAATTCACGTACGCCAGTAATCGTTTCCAATAGAATACACAGAGCAGTAGGGTGCACACAAAATGACATGGACGATAGATGCGCAATCGCCAGGGCTTGGTGGGGGTTGTGGGCACGCGCTGTAGGGAAACGCCGAGCGCTGGAGAGAAGTGCCTACACTAACATTTTTTGCAAATATTAAGTGGAGCCCCTCCACACCCACACTTGTATTGTGACTATTCAAAAAGATGTACTGTCACCTGTGCTTTGATTAGTATCGAGAAAGAATTCTGTTGAAAATGCAACAAAAGCAGCGATTTATTTTCACCTGGGCTTGATAACCATTTGTAGCTTTCAGAGAAGTGTCATGAGTGGCGAATTTGGATTAAAACCTAAAATTCTGTTGTTCCCATGTTAAAATTTGCTTCTCCTGCCAAAACACAGCGGAATTTACACAGTGTCACCTCAGAAACATGAGAAACAGTGGTTTATTAAGTTCATTAACAGAGGAGCTGAGGGCAAGTCAGGTCAGTAGCTCACGAAAAATCTTATTGTTTCACTTATGCTGTTCCAAAACCCACAGCATTTCTCGCTTAACCAGCTATCGATGGTTCTTGAAAATTACATTCTTTCATCGAAAAAGTCTGTAGTTAGTGAAATAACATGAAGTTTTGCGTGATAACCATATGGTAATATATTATCATCTTTGCACTCTGTCATTCGTCAAAATCTCATTTCGATATGTTAAACCTTTTACAAAATATGAGGAATGTTGTGGATATTTCATTCTGGCTTTATCGCTGGTGCTACATCAGGTGTATTTTCTCGATATTGTAACAGATACAGACCTCCATCCAAGTGTAAAGAAAAATTCGATATGCTAGCTAAATTTCATTTGCAGAAACATTAAGTAATATGCACCAAACGCAGATTCACAGCGACCCGTAGTTTTCATTGCAAATTTTTTGAGTTTTGCACAGTATCTTACTTCCATGCAAATATTAGAGTAACTATGACCATTAACGAAATAATGGGCTCATCATCACGAAACTGACATATAAAGCTACAAACAACGCAAAAATGAATTTTTTTTTTTTTACGAAACAGTTTTTGTAAATTTGTTTGGGAAAGACTGCAGGGTGTGCGTCTTGAGTCTTTATATATATATTATACGTCCCATCGTTGGTCTCACCTCACCAGGGAGTGTGGGACGAGATCGCGAGTGCGATTCCGCACGGCCTACGGAAGCTTCTAGGACGTTTCAGTTTCCTCATTAGCTTTCCGATCTACCTAGTTTTCAACATTCTTCTGAAACACCACATTTCAAATGCTTCTACTCTTTCGCTGTCTGAACTGTGTATCGTCTACTTTTCACTTCCGTGCAATGCTACACTCCTTAGAAATACTTGGAGAGAAGACTATATAATACTTAAATTTTATATCCATGTTAACAGATTTCTCCATTATAATTTGTTTTTCTTTCTGTTGTTAGTCTGCATTTGATTCTTCTCTACTTTCTCCATCCTCAGAAACTTTTCTGCCCTAATAGCAAAACGAATCGACTATTTTAGTGTATCATTTTGTAATACGATTCTCCAAGTAGCAGCTGAATTTTTTTGACTACATTACATTACCCTTATTCTAATCTTTTTGCTCATATTATAACCTCTTTTCAAGACACTATCCATTCCGTTCAACTGTTATTCCATGTCCCTTACGGTTTCTGACAGAGTCACAATGGCATTGGCGAACCTCAGAGTTCTTATTTCTTCTTCCAGAACTGCAAATCCCTCTCCAAATCTCTGTTTGATTTTCTTTATTGCTTGCTCGAAGTGCAGATTAAGTTAAATCGGTGAGAGGTTACAGTCCTGTCTTACTCCCTTCTGAACCACTGATTCCGTTTCATGTTCTTCGACTCTTATAACAGCAGTTTGTGTAGATGTTGAAGGCAGCTTTTCATTCTGTGTAATTCTTGCCACATTCAGAATTTCAAAGAGTGTACTCCTGTCAACATTATCAAAAGCTTTCTCTAAATTAATATATATATATATATAGTTATTTTTCAGTCTGAGGTGCACTATTTTAAAGCATGACTAGTTTCGATCTCCATGGATCATCTTCAGACCTATTGTTTGTATCGGAACTAAGCATCAAAATACTCTAAATCTTCAAGGGCAATAAACGTAGCTATGCCTTTCTTCATTGTGTTCATATAAGTTGTGAGGTCAGTATTTTATTGTGTTTCTACATTTCACCAGAACCAAACTGATCTTCTCTGAGGCTGGGTTCTACCAGTTTTTCCATTCTTCAGAAAGTAATTCGCGTTTCTTGAAATGACGAATCCTCCGACCGTTTCTTACATGCGCTCAAAGGCTGTTCATTTGCCTGTAACATTAAGCCGTCTAATTTAGTGGTGCACATCGTTCAATACATTACAAACACGAACATAATAGATATTGCCATACATTTGAAATTCCCGCAGGGATTCCTTTCTTGAGAAACTCTTCGGAGGACGGGGAAATAGGTGAATCAGCGGTTTGTCAATGTATGAATTTTCAGAGTGAACACATTCACGATGAAGGGCAAAGTGTTCGAGGGTGCAGTGGAAACCACGATCATATGGCAGAACAGTTAAATTAGAGTGTAGCGTAGGTTAGAGTGCACAGTGTTTTCGACGGTGACGTCTCTCAGAGACAGATTTCTGCGTCAGTTTGTTCTAAGATAGAGCAGAAAAAAAAAAAACAAATGTGGGTAACGGGTACATCCGTGAAGGAATCATTCTAGTATATGGCTTAAGCGGGTTAGGTGAACAACGGAAAATCTAAATCATAATAAAAGGATAAGAGTACATTTAAGCTTAGAGTTATTATAACTGCCCGTGAAACTGTAAATTGCTTCAGAATAAGAAGTATCTTAAGTGTCTCCTTCGTACAGCAATGAAAAAAAATCTCTGTGTTAAAGCTCAACGGAGTGGTCATCATATTAGAACATGCCGAAGAAACAACTGGTTTTTATATTACCAAAAGAGTTGTTTAACATACTGAAATCTTGCCTTTTATACACAGTTTTACCTGTTCCGGTGCCCTGTGAAAGTCGCAGGAATAATGAAAATAAAATACTTGTCATGTAAGAAACGCTACATAGGTTCGTTTTTTTAGCGTATGGCATACTTAAGGTCAGCGCTGCTGTACTTACTGTATAGTACTTGGCAGGACACGAATTTATTAGTGGCTGTTGGCCATATAAATGCACTGAATTCGTGTACTGAAATTCCGTGGATTCTTGTTTGTATGCATCAGCAGCATGTTTAAGAACTCGTATAACCTGCTGGCTGGATCCCTAAGAGTTCGATTATGAGCTGGAATGCGACTAAGTTTGAATGTTAACGTTCTGCAAGTTTCAAATATCCCATACCAAATTTTCGACTTCATAATTAACACGTATTGTACCAAATATGCGTTGCTTTGATTTGTATTTTTATTTTTGTCTTCTTTCGCCCAAGCATTATAAACTGCGGCTGTCTATGGGGTCGAAATACCAGTCTTTAAATTGTTGAACGTCACAGTTAATTTACGTACACTGTAGTAAGACGCCATCAAAACTGCAGCTTACGCTAAAAACAAAATATCAGCGTGAAACAAGTCAGAAGGTATACTTCCAAGTTTTGCAGTTTTACCACTGCCAAAGCACGTTTGTGAAATATTCTATTGTCCTCAAGAAAGACTGAGAGGATTCCATTTCCCCTTCCCTCCTTTTATCATTGTGCTATGATGGTCAGGTACTGCAGAAAGTGTCATAACTTCTGTCTCTAAGCTAGTCGTAGGTTGTGTTCCAAAAATGAAAAGCATAGAGACAGAAGTGCTGACACTTTCTGCAGGACCTGACCAATTTTGCAGGACAATGCACAAGCACGTACAGTGCAAGCTGTTACTGATTTGTTTGACTGATGGGGCTGCTAAGTGCTATACCACCTGCTGCACTCCCCTGACTTAAGCCCTCGTGAGTTCAACTCGATTTCTGAACTGAAGGAAACACTTCACAGCATTCGCTTCAGAACTGCTACAAATTCGTCGGGCAATAGACCTCGCCGCTCAAACTGTCAACACAACTGGCACTGCTTAGAGTATCCTACGACTTCCACGTCACTGGAAACGGGTTATATACAATGCTGGTGACTACTTTGAAAGTCAGTAAAACTTTGAAACACGTATGTACTTTGTACGAGCTGTAAATAAATAGTTGCCACTATTAAAGTTCCAACCCTCGTACATTCAGAATAATCGTAGAAGTCACGGTTCTTAGCTCTGTTTTACAGAAGACGACTATCTCGTGAGTAACTCAGAGTTCAAAATGTACCACCATGCATCAACGTTCCTCCACTGCGTTACATAACGCTTGGAACATCGAACAATGTTACACATTTTGTGCATTGTTTGTGGTGTAAAACTGAGTGGGTAATGAACTTCCTATACGTAATTCAAGACATTGTTTCCCATCAATTTCAGTTTGTAACAAATCGCTGTAGGAAAGCACTGAAAGAAGGGCGAAGACACTACTCCATTCTGAAATACCTCCAGGTCAGTCTTCATAGGAGGAAGACGCAGATTGTAAGTGACGATGAGCCAGATTGCATGCCAGCTGCGTACCAAAGCAGGGTGACAGAAGGTGTGAGAAGCTGTGCAAGTTAAGACCATTTCTGTGTACGGTGGGTGACAATTTTAGAAGTCTCTATCATCCAAGTGGATGTTTTGCATACCACGTACCTCTCTGCTTAAAGTCTTACTTCCAAGACTACCATGCTGCTTGAAGTGTTACACGTGGCAGGTTCCTCCGTTTTCGGAAAAATAAATCTTGGATTCAAAGCTGCCACGCAAAATCTTGAAAAGTGATAGTACACATAATGTATCACCGCTGTTTTAGAAAAAAACATCGTAATTTCTGTTAATGTTCTTATTCTAATGCAATTCTATAGATTTTCAAACATTTTTATAATACTGTTTAACAAATAAAGGTCTTGTACAAGAAGGGCCGAAATTTGTCTCATATTCTGTGCCTGATAGAGTTAAGCAGGTTGTTGTAAAGTTTTGTCTAATTACTGCATTATATTAATTGACTCTGGCCCCTGAAGCCTACGCTGTCGCATTTCAGCGATCGTAAACTTCGTTTCTCAATTCTGTTTTCGTACACGTAACGCACTTTAACAAACGTAAGAAGAAGAGTTACTGGGTCTGTTGAATGCAATGGACAGTTTAATCAGTAGAGAATATGGAGTGAGAGTTACCCGGAAAAAGACAAAAGTAAAGAGAAATAGCAGAAATGAGAATAGCGAGGATCTTAACATCAAAACTGGTGGTCACGAAACAGACGAAGTTAATGAATTCTGCTACCATGGAAGCAAAATAAACCATCATGGACGAAGCAAGGAGGACATGAAAAGCAGGTAGCACACGCAAGAAGGGTAGTCCTGGCGAAAAAAATCTGCTAGTATCAAACATAGGGCTTCACCCGAGGAAGAAATTTCTGAGAATGTACGTTTCGAGCACAGCATTGTACGATAGTCAATCATGGACAGTGGAAAAATCGAAACAGAAAAGAATCGAAGAGTTTGAGGTGAGGTTCTATAGGAGAATGTTGAAAATCGGGTGCACTAATCAGATAAGGAAAGAGGAGTTTCTTCGCAGAATCGGTGAAGAAAGGAACATATGTAAAACACTGAAAGGATGATACGACATATGTTAACGCATCAGTGAATAACCTCCATTGTACTAGTGCGAACTTCAGAGGGTAAAATTTGAAGGGAAGACAGAGATTGGAATACGAGCAGCTAATAATTGAAGACGTAGGTTGCAAGTGCTACTTTGAATTCAAGAGGTGGTGCAAGAGAGGAATACTTGGCGAGCCACATCAAACCAGTCAGAAGACTGATGACTAAAAAATAAAATAAAATATAAGAGAAAGCATTAAATATTGGTCAATGTTGTTAGACTTCTTTCGATTGCTCATCTCAACCACTTCGCCGCAATTATGTCTCGTAAATATAAATCATGAAAACTAAAGAGACTGCTTGAGATGATTACATTAATATCTAAAATTGTATTCCACGGTTACTGGGTTTAGTACAAGCCCATCACGGATCAAAGTAATTGAATATACTTGGCTTTGCAGCCTATAATTCACTCTATTGGATTTCACAGCATAGACTTCAACTTCCACTGATCTTTGATGACTGAAATTATTTAGCAAACACCAATGGTGAGAACTGGTTTATTCTGCTTAAGATAACATAAAAAGGAGAGGTGACTTATTGTAATCTGGAAAAATTATCAGTGTATTACAAAAAGTGTAACTTGTCTTTTCATTGTGGTTTCCTCGAAGTTTTTCTTCTTTACCTAGTTTCTGGCTGGATGATTCCTGATTTAAGAAGAGATATCCAGGTTTTCCAAGTAATGCATTAATTTTTGGACTGAAAAGTTGTAGAGAGCTATAAATAAATAACATAAAGACAACTCAAAAGAACTGAAGAAATCATTACTTTCATTATTTCAGTTAGAGTACCATAACATAGCATGTAAATAACGAGTTACAAACATTTCCATACAAATGTACGAGTACGCATTCACCCACAATGTCAACAGCAACATTTCGAAAAGAGCTACTTCCAACTTTCATCTTTTTATGCAAAGATAAATTCTTAAGAGTTGGATACATTAAATTAAAGTCTTTACAAACGCTTTAAAATGATTAATTTTGGATGTCTTTTCCAAATTTATAAAAATTTGTATAGCCACAAGTCCTGAGTGTTTCAATTCTCAGTCTGAAATAACTTCGCGTTACCCTTTTTTATAAATGAACAAGAAGGATATGTAATTCTTCGCTGTTTATTTGAATATAAATAAAAACCAAAACTCCGCAATCTGTAAAGAATTTCGGAGAATCCCATCGTATTTCTACTTGACTGTATCGGGAAGTGAATTACAGGCAAAATGCATCACTGACCAGTTCCATTAGAAGCTTCAACTTTTCACTCTCAGGCTGCAGGCTTATATCTGTTCCCTTCTGGCAACGCAAATGAAACGACAACTTGTATGCCAACAGGGGCGACGGCTGGAATATCAGCAGACAAAACGAGAAAATGGAATCTACTTGCGAAATTCCAGTAGCGGTTCGGGAACCAGAAATTCTTTTTTTTTTGTGTTCTTTCTTGCCACTTTAGGGCATCCAGTCCGCAAGTATCATGCCGCGACACATTCCGTGGCTGTCATAAGATCTTTTCCTTTACGTTCTTTTTCTTTCTCAGTCGACGTGCTGTTATTTATTCACGGAATTCCGTATCAGTCTGTGCCACGCACGATCGAATCTCCTGTCCTATAAAGTTGATGATGATGATGTTTGGTTTGTGGGGCGCTCAACTGCGTGGTTATCAGCGCCCGTACAATTATCCAATCTTTGCTCAGCCCAAGTTCGCCACTTTCCTGGATGATGATGAAATGATGAGGACCCTATAAAGTTATCTTTGCAATTATTCGCTCCTTTTCTTCTATATTAAAATGTATGTTTAACAGGTTGTCATCACCCAGATGGCAGTTATAAGAGTCGGGGGACATGAAAGGGAAGCAGTGGTTGGGAAGGGAGTAAGACAGGGTTGTAGCCTCTCCCCGATGTTATTCAATCTGTATAGTGAGCAAGCAGTAAAGGAAACAAAAGAAAAATTCGGAGTAGGTATTAAAATACATGGAGAAGAAATAAAAACGTTGAGGTTCGCCGATGACATTGTAATTCTGTCAGAGACAGCAAAGTACTTGGAAGAGCAGTTGAACGGAATGGATGGTGTCTTGAAGGGAGGATATAACATGAACATCAACAAAAGCAAAACGAGGATAATGGAATGTAGTCGAATTAAGTCGGGTGATGTTGAGGGTATTAGATTAGGAAATGAGACACTTAAAGTAGTAAAGGAGTTTTGCTATTTGGGGAGCAAAATAACTGATGATGGTCGAAGTAGAGAGGTTATAAAATGTAGACTGGCAATGGCAAGGAAAGCGTTTCTGAAGAAGAGAAATTTGTTAACATCGAGTATAGATTTAAATGTCAGGAAGTCGTTTCTGAAGTATTTGTGTGGAGTGTGGCCATGTATGGAAGTGAAACATGGACGGTAAATAGTTTGGACAAGAAGAGAATAGAAGCTTTCGAAATGTGGTGCTACAGAAGAATGCTGAAGATTAGATGGGTAGATCACATAACTAATGAGGAAGTATTGAATAGGATTGGGGAGAAGAGAAGTTTGTGGCAGAACTTGACCAGAAGAAGGGATCGGTTGGTAGGACATGTTCTGAGGCATCAAGGGATCACCAATTTAGTAATGGAGGGCAGCGTGGAGGGTAAAAATCGTAGGGGGAGACCAAGAGATGAATACACTAAGCAGATTCAGAAGGATGTAGGTTGCAGTAGGTACTGGGAGATGAAGAAGCGTGCACAGGATAGAGTAGCATGGAGAGCTGCATCAAACCAGTCTCAGGAATGAAGACCACAACAACAACATCACCTGTTGAGCTCTTATGAAGTGTAGGCCTTGTATTCCACCTTTCTCCATCAGCAATGTGAAGGAATGGATGGCTCCTTGACCCGTAGATTTACTCGAAAACATTTATCGGCGGACTCGGAGCACTCTTCCGCAACACACGTTATCAAACCAGTCTAAATACAGGGCTATTACAAATGATTGAAGCGATTTCATAAAATCACTGTAGCTCCATTCATTGACATATGGTCACGACACACTACAGATACGTGGAAAAACTCATAAAGTTTTGTTCGGCTGAAGCCGCACTTCAGGTTTCTGCCGTCAGAGCGCTCGAGAGCGCAGTGAGACAAAATGGTGACAGGAGCCGAGAAAGCGTATGTCGTGCTTAAAATGCACTCACATCAGTCAGTCATAACAGTGCAACGACACTTCAGGACGAAGTTCAACAAAGATCCACCAACTGCTAACTCCATTCGGCGATGGTATGCGCAGTTTAAAGCTTCTGGATGCCTCTGTAAGGGGAAATCAACGGGTCGGCCTGCAGTGAGCGAAGAAACGGTTGAACGCGTGCGGGCAAGTTTCACGCGTAGCCCGCGAAAAATTGGCTCATGCCACAACTGGAGACCGACAGCGCCGACTTCATCTTTCAACAGGATGGTGCTCCACCGCAGTTCCATCATGATGTTCGGCATTTCTTATACAGGAGATTGGAAAACCGATGGATCGGTCGCGGTGGCGATCATGATCAGCAATTCATGTCATGGCCTCCACGCTCTCCCGACTTAACCCCATGCGATTTCTTTCTGTGGGGTTATGTGAAAGATTCAGTGTTTAAACCTCCTCTACCAAGAAACGTGCCAGAACTGCGACCTCGCATCAACAATGCTTTCGAACTCATTGATGGGGACATGCTGCGCCGGGTGTGGGAGGAACTTGATTATCGGCTTGATGTCTGCCGAATCACTAAAGGGGCACATATCGAACATTTGTGAATGCCAAAAAAAACTTTTTGAGTTTTTGTATGTGTGTGCAAAGCATTTTGAAAATATCTCAAATAATAATGTTATTGTAGAGCTGTGAAATCGCTTCAATCATTTGTAATAACCCTGTAAGAATCGCCAGCCTGGCTTTGACCCACGTGACCGGGTCAAAGTTCTGATTGCTGCAAAGTCAATAACTGAACCTCTATAGCATACTACTTTCAGGAAAGTCCCGATATGTGGATTCATAGTGCCAAGTTCTTAGTAAATCTGACTCGACTTTGTAATCACTGAAATAATATCACACACCCTTGCATCACGTAAAGTTTCATTCGGTACTTCACTTTTCTATCATTCCCAACGTTAGACCCAAAACATCGAAGTGAAGACTGTAGTGATACATCCCATTCCTTGAATGAGAGGTATCACGTCATTAAATACATTTGTCAGAGAGAAGATGTTCCTGACTGGGAGTAGCCGATAAGCGGTGAGCACCACACTGTTTGGAGGTGTTTTAAATTGCAGGTGCTAATAACAGAGCTAACGATCCAGTGGCTATACGGAAGTGGGTAGCGATCAGATGAACCTACCTGTTGAGGTGGAGATAGGAGTTCCATGGAGCGGGCACTGCGGAAGAAAGAGCTCCAAGAAATTTAAGAACGTGAAGTTTCAGATATATTGTAATTGTTAATTCTCAAGTTGAGTATCAGATCTGTTGTATGCGTAGTACAGACAGGCAGTATAAGTGTTGCTAGCTGTCCTCATTTATCATGTATTGAGATGTAATTTTGAAAATAATGTAAGAAGATGAACTGAATCTCTATTTAAGGGGTGGAGTGAACGAGAACGAGATGTTAATTTTCAGCAGCTTTATCTGCAGCCTGTAAGGTGGCGAAGTCTGAGTCAAGGTAGAAGAAAAAGGCACAGGATTCAGAGCACAGACTAGCTGGATCCCCATTAATAATACCCAACGGCGATCGAATATTCAGTAAGTAACGTGCATTGTATATAAAAGAAGTGTTCAGGTGGCGACTTATTTAAGTGTTTGGTGCATGAGGTGAAGTGTAACATACCAGCACGCAGCCCAAGACAACCTGAAACACTTCAAGAAGTGCTCTTCAGTGTTTTCCCAATTTACATAAAAGGCCCATGTTATTATTTTGGAGTGCGATTTAATGTTAATTATGTTTCTAATCATCTGCATCTTATATACACTGTCTTAGTTACATTATCGTAAATACCGCTTCTGTCAACTAGGAGTATGGGCACAGACCAATTGTGTGATTGGATTGAGGAGTTCCTAGATAACAGGACGCAGCATTCTCAATGGAGAGAAGTCTTCCGAAGTAAGAGTGATTTCAGGTGTGCCGCAGGGGAGTGTCATAGGACCGTTGCTATTCACAATATACATAAATGACCTGGTGGATGATATCGGAAGTTCACTGAGGCTTTTTGCAGATGATGCTGTGTTGTATCGAGAGGTTGTAACAATGGAAAATTGTACTGAAATGCAGGAGGATATGCAGCGAATTGACGCATGGTGCAGGGAATGGCAATTGAATCTCAATGTAGACAAATGTAATGTGCTGCGAATACACAGAAAGATAGATCCTATATAATTTAGCTACAAAATAGCAGGTCAGCAACTGGAAGCAGTTAATACCATAAATTATCTGGGAGTACGCATTAGGAGTGATTTAAAATGGAATGATCATATAATGTTGATCGTCGGTAAAGCAGATGCCAGACTGAGATTCATTGGAAGAATCCTAAGGAAATGCAATCCGAAAAGAAAGGAAGTAGGATACAGTACGCTTGTTCGCCCACTGCTTGAATACTGCTCAGCAGTGTGGGATCCGTACCAGATAGGGTTGATAGAAGATATAGAGAAGATCCAACGGAGAGCAGCGCGCTTCGTTACAGGATCATTTAGTAATCGCGAAAGCGTTACGGAGATGACAGATAAACTCCAGTGGAAGACTCTGCAGGAGAGACGCTCAGTAGCTCGGTACGGGCTTTTGTCAAAGTTTCGAGAACATATCTTCACCGAAGAGTCAAGCAGTATATTGCTCCCTCCTACGTATATCTCGCGAGGAGACCATGAGGATAAAATCAGAGAGATTAGAGCCCACACAGAGGCATACCTACAACCCTTCTTTCCACGAACAATACGAGACTGGAATAGAAGGGAGAACCGATAGAGGTACTCAAGGTACCCTCCGCCACACACCGTCAGGTGGCTTGCGGAGTATGGATTTAGATGTAGATGTAATGCAGGGGCATGTGACGGAACGAATAAAATCCAGGAACCGGAAGTAATGGGACCTAGGAAGTTCTGCTAGCGCGTAAATAGCCGACTACTTGTTATAATTTATTGAGTAAGGAGTGCGATGCTGATTTCAATTTCATGATTTTAATCTGCCAGGAAGTTTCATATCAGCGCACACTCCGCTGCAGAGTGAAAATCTCATTCTGGAAACATTCCCCAGGCTGTGGCTAAGCCATGTCTCCGCAATATCCTTTCTTTCAGGAGTGCTGGTTCTGCAAGGTTCGCAGGAGAGCTTCTGTAAAGTTTGGAAGGTAGGAGACGAGGTACGGGCAGAAGTAAAGCTGTGAGTACCGGGCGTGAGTCGTGCTTCAGTAGCTCAGATGGTAGAGCACTTGCCCGCGAAAGGCAAAGGTCCCGAGTTCGAGTCTCGGTCGGGCACACAGTTTTAATCTGCCAGGAAGTTTCATATCAGCGCACACTCCGCTGCAGAGTGAAAATCTCATTCTGGATTCATCATTGACGTCTATACCTCGAGGACTGATAATAGTCGAACTCGAAAAACATTGACGTTTCTGTTATCGCTTTTTAGTGATGATTTTATAGAATGGCGTAAAAGCAACGTAAAAAGACGTGTAACTAGTGGCCGCTCCAGTTGCCCTGCCGGCGGCCCGGGAGAAGGCGTTGCGAGTGTGCGGCAGCTTCTGCGTGGACACCAAGATGCCGTATATACACTCCTGGAAATTGAAATAGGAACACCGTGAATTCATTGTCCCAGGAAGGGGAAACTTTATTGACACATTCCTGGGGTCAGATACATCACATGATCACACTGACAGAACCACAGGCACATAGACACAGGCAACAGAGCATGCACAATGTCGGCACTAGTACAGTGTATATCCTCCTTTCGCAGCAATGCAGGCTGCTATTCTCCCATGGAGACGATCGTAGAGATGCTGGATGTAGTCCTGTGGAACGGCTTGCCATGCCATTTCCACCTGGCGCCTCAGTTGGACCAGCGTTCGTGCTGGACGTGCAGACCGCGTGAGACGACGCTTCATCCAGTCCCAAACATGCTCAATGGGGGACAGATCCGGAGATCTTGCTGGCCAGGGTAGTTGACTTACACCTTCTAGAGCACGTTGGGTGGCACGGGATACATGCGGACGTGCATTGTCCTGTTGGAACAGCAAGTTCCCTTGCCGGTCTAGGAATGGTAGAACGATGGGTTCGATGACGGTTTGGATGTACCGTGCACTATTCAGTGTCCCCTCGACGATCACCAGTGGTGTACGGCCAGTGTAGGAGATCGCTCCCCACACCATGATGCCGGGTGTTGACCCTGTGTGCCTCGGTCGTATGCAGTCCTGATTGTGGCGCTCACCTGCACGGCGCCAAACACGCATACGACCATCATTGGCACCAAGGCAGAAGCGACTCTCATCGCTGAAGACGACACGTCTCCATTCGTCCCTCCATTCACGCCTGTCGCGACACCACTGGAGGCGGGCTGCACGATGTTGGGGCGTGAGCGGAAGACGGCCTAACGGTGTGCGGGACCGTAGCCCAGCTTCATGGAGACGGTTGCGAATGGTCCTCGCCGATACCCCAGGAGCAACAGTGTCCCTAATTTGCTGGGAAGTGGCGGTGCGGTCCCCTACGGCACTGCGTAGGATCCTACGGTCTTGGCGTGCATCCGTGCGTCGCTGCGGTCCGGTCCCAGGTCGACGGGCACGTGCACCTTCCGCCGACCACTGGCGACAACATCGATGTACTGTGGAGACCTCACGCCCCACGTGTTGAGCAATTCGGCGGTACGTCCACCCGGCCTCCCGCATGCCCACTATACGCCCTCGCTCAAAGTCCGTCAACTGCACATACGGTTCACGTCCACGCTGTCGCGGCATGCTACCAGTGTTAAAGACTGCGATGGAGCTCCGTATGCCACGGCAAACTGGCTGACACTGACGGCGGCGGTGCACAAATGCTGCGCAGCTAGCGCCATTCGACGGCCAACACCGCGGTTCCTGGTGTGTCCGCTGTGCCGTGCGTGTGATCATTGCTTGTACAGCCCTCTCGCAGTGTCCGAAGCAAGTATGGTGGGTCTGACACACCGGTGTCAATGTGTTCTTTTTTCCATTTCCAGGAGTGTATACCTACTGAGCTTGCCAGTAACTAGAATGATTTGTGAAGTGTCATTAACAATAAATCACACTACATTTTTTCTGTCACATAATGTTTTCTTTTGTCAATTAATGATGATAATATCTCCTACAACTTTAAATTCTTCGCAGATACCATGAACTTTCAACCTAAAATGAATAGCCTCAGAAGGACTTACTTTCCTACGATCCTGTGGGCCCGAAGTTTTAACTGAAGTAAATACGGGCCGTGAAAAGGCTTTCACTAGAGATGGGCAAAGTTGTTCATCCTTGGGAACTAGTTCACTGGTGATCGCTCTTTTTTGGAAACCGTTCATTTTTACTCGTTCGCATTCATTGTGCTTGGTATATGGTTCTCATGAAAAATTAAATATTAGTAGGATAGGAGACTGAAGATGGAAGGCGCCAAGAGGGGGCACTTGCTTTCTCCCTGGAGTATTTATTCATAACAGAATTCTCTCACACTTGTAATTTTCGTCATTCTGCAAAACATCTCGTTTAGCTAACTGTAGCGTTATGTGGCTGATCGCAGTGAAATAATATAAGGTGGCGCACGAAAAACCGGCCCCGAGTACAGACTGCTCACCAATTACGCACGATTTGTTGACCGCTACGAGCAGAATAGATAAACACGTAATAATTAGGCAGTGAAGAAGTAACAAATAAGCTAATGCAAACAACTTCGAAACAATAGATGACAACTGGTAACGATAATGAGCAGTCCACTACTCGGGGGCCGATTTTTCCTGAGCCAGCCTGTACCACTGAAATAATATTGCAGGAGTTATCATATTGTCTTTATAAAATGTGACACCATACACTCGATTACGAAGCGCGCGCTTCATTCGGTTGTAAGTCGGTCTGCCTTCCATTACAATGAACATGCTCTTTTACTTTGGATCAAAGAAAGACGGAAAATGGCCACTCGTGTGTGTCGTGCCGACGTCCTTTGCATCTGTAATAACAAAAAATCTTGCTTTTTTACAAGTATTTCTTCTGCCGTTTATCGAAATAGTGAAGCAAGTTGATACGCCGTTTTGTGACCTGAAAAGATGTAAGTATTACATACCATAGAATTTTTATGTAGTTTACGTAATTATAAAATACAGGGCTATTACAAATGATTGAAGCGATTTCATAAATTCACTGTAGCTCCATTCATTGACATATGGTCACGACACACTACAGATACGTAGAAAAGCTCATAAAGTTTTGTTCGGCTGAAGCCACACTTCAGGTTTCTGCCGCCAGAGCGGTCGAGAGCGCAGTGAGACAAAATGGCGACAGGAGCCGAGAAAGCGTATGTCGTGCTTCACATCAGTCAGTCATATCAGTGCAACGACACTTCAGGACGAAGTTCAACAAAGATCCACCAACTGCTAACTCCATTCGGCGATGGTGTGCGCAGTGTAAAGCTCCTGGATGCCTCTGTAAGGGGAAATCAACGGGTCGGCCTGCAGTGAGCGAAGGAACGGTTGAACGCGTGCGGGCAAGTTTCACGCGTAGCCCGCGGAAGTCGACGAATAAAGCAAGCAGGGAGCTAAATGTACCACAGCCGACGGTTTGGAAAATCTTACGGAAAAGGCTAAAGCAGAAGCCTTACCGTTTACAATTGCTACAAGCCCTGACACCCGATGACAAAGTCAAAAGCTTTGAATTTTCGTCTCGGTTGCAACAGCTCATGGGAGAGGATGCGTTCAGTGCGAAACTTGTTTTCAGTGATGAAGCAACATTTTTTCTTAATGGTGAAGTGAACAGACACAATGTGCGAATCTGGGCGGTAGAGAATCCTCACGCATTCGTGCAGCAAATACGCAATTCACCAAAAGTTAACGTGTTTTGTGCAATCTCACGGTTTAAAGTTTACGGCCCCTTTTTCTTCTGCGAAAAAAAAACGTTACAGGACACGTGTATCTGGACATGCTGGAAAATTGGCTCATGCCACAACTGGAGACCGACAGCGCCGACTTCATCTTTCAACAGGATGGTGCTCCACCGCACTTCCATCATGATGTTCGGCATTTCTTAAACAGGAGATTGGAAAACCGATGGATCGGTCGTAGTGGAGATCATGATCAGCAATTCATGTCATGGCCTCCACGCTCTCCCGACTTAACCGCATGCGATTTCTTTCTGTGGGGTTATGTGGAAGATTCAGTGTTTAAACCTCCTCTACCAAGAAACGTGCCAGAACTGCGAGCTCGCATGAACGATGCTTTCGAACTCACTGATGGGGACATGCTGCGCTGAGTGTGGGAGGAACTTGAATATCGGCTTGATGTCTGCCGAATCACTAAAGGGGCACATATCGAACATTTGTGAATGCCTAAAAAAAACTTTTTGAGTTTTTGTATGTGTGTGCAAAGCATTGTGAAAATATCTCAAATAATAAAGTTATTGTAGAGCTGTGAAATCGCTTCAGTCATTTGTAATAACCCTGTACATTTTAATTACCGGTCGTGGATGAATGAAATACGAAAAGAACCAGAAGTTCAGAGTTCAAAAGAGGTTTGAAACAGATATAGAATGGGCGCGCGAAGCGAACGAAACGAACAGCAACTCGATACTGTACTATGAGCAGTCAGCAGAAGGAACTGCCAGTGGCCACGCGAAGAAGGACGAGTTCGGCCGAGCGAGACCGAGACAGACGGGAACGGGACCAAAGCTGGAACGAGACCGGCCGACGTGCCGTTGCGGGAACGAGACCGACCGTATCCCGTTCCCGGGAACTGTAAATAGAAAGCCGGGACCGAAGTGAACTATGAAAAGCCGTTCCTTAGAATTCGTACCTCGCTCGTTCCGTTCATCTTGGTGAACCGTTCCTTTGGACCCGTTAGTTCGCGAACGACCCATCTCTAGCTTTCACGGGCCGTAGAATGTCACATTTGTTCATCAGTAATTACAGCAATAATTGACTCTACAATCCCACAACTTCTTGTATACTCAGAATCTCGGGGCTTTCGGCACGAATTCGACTGGGGGCACTGTGAGTGGTACTGGGAGTTTTCCTTAGAGATATTACAATTCTCCTCAGGCTACTGTCTGAAGAGGGGAAGACATTATAAAATAAGAGAAACAACTGACAAGACATAACAGACAAAGGGAAATTAATGAAGTGGAGCATTGATACATGGAAGTCAGAATGGGACACAGCTGATAAGGGAAGACGAGCCTACTCTCTCTTCGCCATTACACGACAGTGAATCAGTTTGAAGTACATAAACATAACACGCACCATGGTGAACTTTCTCAAGGGCCACAGCCTGTGTCCTGTGTACCTCCACAGGTTTGACCTCAAAGAGACTCAAACTTGTTCCTGCATGGCACACCTGAATTAAGGGGCTCCCGAAAGGCTCAAAATCATGAACAGTTCAATTTTTACTTTTTTGCGTTTTCTGAATCTGCAGACTATTACCTTTTAATAGATATATAATTTATTCAATTCCGAAGACTACAACTATTTTTAAATTTTTTTTGAAATGTGTTCTACATGGGCGAGACCCACTGTGGCGCTGTTAAACTGCTGTCAAATGGTGTTATTATTAACGTCCGTGTTCATCAGGTACATTTTAGTGGTGTGAGATAAAGTATGTGTTGTGGCTAACCTGTGATGGTTCAATATATATCGCTGGTGTGATTGTCGATTGTTTCATGTTTATTTACTCTGTCGTTATCTCGAAAATATTCGTAATTAATTCTGTTTCTTGAATCTCTCTTTTGTTGAAGTATAATAATGAGTAAAAGTAAAGTTATTAGAAATCCTCTGAAGGCTTTTAAGAAAAGGAGAAAAATTGGAAAGCCAAAGGTATGTGTTATTACTGTAAATAATAACATTCTAACATGGTACGAGCGATGCTTGCTTTAGACAAGGAACGCCTTCGGGCTGCAGACAGGGCTGTAAAGAGTCTAGAAATACAAGCAAGAGTAAACAGGAGGAGGAACAAGAGGAAGCTGGAGGAGGAGTTTGCAGAGGATGAAGATAATCCATCGTGTGTACCTGGAATGCACTAAAGTTAATCCAATCTTTGTCGCTCGATTCCCAAAACTTTTATTTTCTCATACGAATTACATCTTTTCTAAGGATCTTCCAAACATATTTGTTTCAAACTTTCAGTAAATGTTACACAGTACCTTCTGCATAATTTAACACAGCCTTTTTCCAAAAAACTGTATATTTTTGAATATATAAATAGAAAATTGCAAAAAAATGTGAATTTTCATTACAATTGAAAAAAAAATCATCTTTAATAACTGAACTAAAATTTTGTAAAATCCCTGTGTTAAGTTGTAGCCCATATTCCAATAAATAATCTGCAAAAAGTTCAACTTCCTATCTCAAATACTTTGTGAGGAAAGATGTAATTTATAAGCGTTATTTTAACATTGCAAGTATAGGGCGTTCCGGAGCCCCTTAATAGCACTCATCTGCTGGTGTTCTAGGACATATAGGACAGGGAACCAAGTCATGAAACAGTTGATACGCAGACAAGATGACTGGAACGCTGTAAACAACATCGCAGACGAAGTATCGCGAGCGCTACAGGAGAGACCATACAAGTAGAGTAAGACAAGCTCCACATCTGACATATCAGCATTACATAGTAAACAACACAGATATAAACACAGACGCTGACTCGGATGCTATACCGCACACAGGACGCGAAAACGAGGTACAAATACAAACATACCAAAAGTAAGCTAAGGTTCTCCAACACTAAATCGAATCAGTCTGAAAATGTAACTCTCTATGTAGTTGGTTGTTATACCGTTTTACAGGATGTAACACTGTCTCAAGATGTGACATATCTTCTTCTTTCGCTGCATCAGTTGTGACTGTCTGGTAGTTCTACCGAGCCCCCGCACCTGATGCAGCTGACTATGATATATTAAATAAAGTAGCAATGTTCACTGTTAGCTTAAGTTCCGAAACACACTAACCTAATTAATCAGTACCTTATTAATTAACTATTACCACAGTGAAGACAACGTATGTAACAGATGTAACAATTCACATAGACGGTATAAAGAGAATAACTGTCTCATTATATCTAAGTCTTGTTTCTTCCATTAAATACAGTTTTAATTTAAATTTAATATACATCCACAACATATTAGGTATCTTGTTTATTATCAATATCTAAGTTAGCAATAAATTTAAAGAAATTTGTGTGTATACACTTCAAAATGTTCAAATGTGTGTGAAATCTTATGGGACTTAACTGCTAAGGTCATCAGTCCCTAAGCTGACACACTGCTTAACCTAAATTATCCTAAGGACAAACACACACACACCCATGCCCGAGGGAGGACTCGAACTTCCGCCGGCATCAGCCGCACAGTCCCTGACTGCAGCGCCCAAGACCGCTCGGCTAATCCCGCGCGGCATATGCATACACTTATACTTTTTACATTTATTTTTTATTTTAGCCTTTTGTAAAATTCTCAGAAAAAATGTACTAGTAATGAAACTGAAATTGTGTGATATAACATTTAACATCACAGAATGTACGAGCTGCTATATAACAACAGGCAGCAGGTCCTTACATGAAAATAAATAAATAAACAAATACAGTGAGCAAAAGTAATATTTTTTTAGAGGAGTTTCATCTTTGGTCGCTTTTGAGTACAATCTTTCATCAGCTTTCAAATACTTCAGTGCAATTTTTGTTCTTTTGGCAGGTAATACCAATGAAATGCTTACATGCGTCCAATGGATCTTGTTTGAAGTCTAGAAGGCGATCCCTCGGATGATAACTGAACGGTGATGGTAGGCCGCTTTCTGTTCCAGTTTGCAAACTTTTCATTTCTTGTACTGTTTTATAATGTTCAATTCGTAAATAAAGTTTGGTTTCTTTGTTTACTTGCAATGTGTGAACGTGCTGCACTTCCTCAGTGACAGTCAGTTCAACAGCTGCAAGAAAATCCTTGATGGTTTTGATTGCCTCCGTACATTCTAAATCCATTTGAGTGTGTATGTTCTTTAGGATCGAAGAACGTTGGTATGGCTAATGTGTTAACATGTTCAGTTGGTAGTAAGCTTTTTGTTTTCTGTTGTAGCGTTGCTCTTCAGATACTGTCCAATAGTTTGCACTGCTGGCATATTTAACATACTGTTGCAACGTACTTTACTGCGCAAATTTATTTAGCACTCGCTTCTACAGGCCACAGAGAGTCACCACGATATTCCAGATGCACAAATGCGGCTGTTAGCAAGGCTGGTCTGGTGCACTAGAACCGCAGGTAATGGTATTGCCGATTACTGAACGCAGCAACAAAATTTTGTCAGTCATACGGAACGTCGAATTCCACCTATTGGATACTTACTGAGTTAGTTTAGGGTATGATCCTCTTCTTTGCTCATCACTGGCTATTTAGTTTTATTTGAACCACAATACAATCCTTATCATGGAAGTAAACAACTCAGGCAGTTCTCAAATCTTTTCAAAAGATTTTTTATATACCAAATAGTGTATGTGGGAAAAACTCTATATGCGGCATTTGCTCAAAATGCAACACTGCTGAGCAAAACTTAGGGCGAAAATAACTGTCGCATGATGTGACCCTGCCAAGTAACATAGCTGGATGAAACCTGGACCTTACATAGAAAAGTGCCACAGTAAAGAACAGAATGTAATTGAAATATGCAGTGATGAACAGAAACGTGACTTTTATTCAAGCACAGTAGTTATACTGAAGTCAAAGCGATATATTATGGTCCCCTGGACATTACTAACTGCAGACCATGGTTTTTAATCGGGTGTGTGATCACAGCGGATTGCAACGCATGCTCTGCGACGGGCTCCCGAACTGGTCACAAAGTTAGTAAGTGCTTCTTGTGATGCATCCCACATGTGCTCGATCGGATTTAAGACGGCTGAGCAGTCAGTCCATATACTCTCATTCCAAGACTTTGGACACGGTTCGCTCACCGCTCAGTGTTGTTGTAACACCGTACCGCATCGATCAGCGCGAGTGGAGAGGCTCTTATACACTCCTGGAAATTGAAATAAGAACACCGTGAATTCATTGTCCCAGGAAGGGGAAACTTTATTGACACATTCCTGGGGTCAGATACATCACATGATCACACTGACAGAACCACAGGCACATAGACACAGGCAACAGAGCATGCACAATGTCGGCACTAGTACAGTGTATATCCACCTTTCGCAGCAATGCAGGCTGCTATTCGCCCATGGAGACGATCGTAGAGATGCTAGATGTAGTCCTGTGGAACGGCTTGCCATGCCATTTCCACCTGGCGCCTCAGTTGGAGCAGCGTTCGTGCTGGACGTGCAAACCGCGTGAGACGACGCTTCATCCAGTCCCAAACATGCTCAATGGGGGACAGATCCGGAGATCTTGCTGGCCAGGGTAGTTGACTTACACCTTCTAGAGCACGTTGGGTGGCACGGGATACATGCGGACATGCATTGTCCTGTTGGAACAACAAGTTCCCTTGCCGGTCTAGGAATGGTAGAACTATGGGTTCGATGACGGTTTGGATGTACCGTGCACTATTCAGTGTTCCCTCGACGATCACCAGTGGTGTACGGCCAGTGTAGGAGATCGCTCCCCACACCATGATGCCGGGTGTTGGCCCTGTGTGCCTCGGTCGTATGCAGTCCTGATTGTGGCGCTCACCTGCACGGCGCCAAACACGCATACGACCATCATTGGCACCAAGGCAGAAGCGACTCTCATCGCTGAAGACGACACGTCTCCATTCGTCCCTCCATTCACGCCTGTCGCGACACCACTGGAGGCGGGCTGCACGATGTTGGGGCGTGAGCGGAAGACGGCCTAACGGTGTGCGGGACCGTAGCCCAGCTTCATGGAGACGGTTGCGAATGGTCCTCGCAGATACCCCAGGAGCAACAGTGTCCCTAATTTGCTGGGAAGTGGCGGTGCGGGCCCCTACGGCACTGCGTAGGATCCTACGGTCTTGGCGTGCATCCGTGCGTCGCTGCGGTCCGGTCCCAGGTCGACGGGCACGTGCACCTTCCGCCGACCACTGGCGACAACATCGATGTACTGTGGAGACCTCACGCCCCACGTGTTGAGCAATTCGGCGGTACGTCCACCCGGCCTCCCGCATGCCCACTATACGTCCTCGCTCAAAGTCCGTCAACTGCACATACGGTTCACGTCCACGCTGTCGCGGCATGCTACCAGTGTTAAAGACTGCGATGGAGCTCCGTATGCCACGGCAAACTGGCTGACACTGACGGCGGCGGTGCACAAATGCTGCGCAGCTAGCGCCATTCGACGGCCAACACCGCGGTTGCTGGTGTGTCCGCTGTGCCGTGCGTGTGATCATTGCTTGTACAGCCCTCTCGCAGTGTCAGGAGCAAGTATGGTGGGTCTGACACACCGGTGTCAATGTGTTCTTTTTTCCATTTCCAGGAGTGTAATAAGAAGGCATTCGCCGAGTGGACTGGCCTGCCCAGTCTCCCGGCTTAAATCCCGACGAGCGAGTGTGGGGTGCATTGGAGAGACGTGCTACAGAACGTCCACATCTCCCAACGACCACGCTGCAGTTGTCACTGGTAGAGGAATGCAACGCCCTACTTCAATGACTCGTTACCAGCCTTCTAGCCAGCATGGAAGCACTTTCGAGTGCACCCTTTTCCATCCGTGACGACCTTATATCCTATTATGTACCACGTCTCGCATTTTGTAATGTCCAGGCGACCATCGTGAATCGCGGTGACTTAAGTGTAATTGTTGTCTTTGAATAAAAGTGTCATTTCTGTTCATATCGCTCCGTGTTTCTTTCTGTACTTTACTCTAGCAGTTTTATCTACAGGCTGAGTCGCTAACTTTTGCCACCAAGAATAACTCCGAAAGTATGATAGTAGTTGAAACGTTTATTGGACAGATGTTGCATGGGACAACGGGTGCCATAATGTAACGTTGGTTTTTTGTTGCTAGATGGTGTCGCTTCAGAGATATGAAGGTCAACTTTGTTTTTGTTTTAGATAAAATGCTATAGTTTGGTACTTATTTTCTATTAGCGGCTATCGAAACAAATCCAATGATGTGTAACAGTAACGTCTTTGAAGGTCAACGAACGTCACAAAGGTGGCATGAACATCCATTTTACAGAAGGTGTTCGAAGCCATGACCACTGGTATCAAGGCAAGGTTGCAATCTTCTTGTCACGCACTGAGTGGTATTCTTTATCACTTCGGCACTTATCGAAGCACATGCTCTGAGAATTCTCTCTCGTATATCGCGCAAATAGTAAATATTTATCGAATACGGCCCATCCATCTAAAGTGCCATTGACATGTAAACACCATTCGACGGTTTCGCAATACAACACTAATAGGAACAGTAAGAATAGTATCGTCGAATCAAGCGAATGATTTATTCTTTCTGAGAACAAGTCGATATGCTTCTCATTACCGGAGAATGCCACCGAAATTCAATGAGAGCAAGAGACATAGGCTGAAACATATCTTTCATTAGGGACTTTTACGCTGAAAGATATCCTCAACGTACTCACCCTACACGTCGTACATTTAAATATGTCTATGATAAATTGAGAACAACTGGATCTTTAACGCATCGGTAACATACCTGGCAAAGGAAGGTTACTAACGAGAAAACGGAAATTGGTAGTCTTGTCACTGTGGTTCGAGATCCTTGTGTTAGTTCGCGTCAAATCGCGAGGGAATCTGACATGAGCCAGAGTAGTGTTTTTCGTGTTCTGCATCGCCTATATATATCATCCTTACCATATCAGTCTCCACCAAGAATTAACTGTTACGGATTGTATGCGTCACCGATGGGCTCAGCTTCAGATCAGGGGGATGGCACATTTATTAATTTGACTTTATGTACTGACGAGTCTACATTCACGAACCATGGAAATGCTAATTAGCATAACATGCATCATTGGGAAACTGAAACTCCATGTTGGCTGCGGCAAGCTGCACATCAAAAACCGTGGTCGGTGAACGTATGGTGTGGGATTCTGGAGGACCGAATTACAGACCACTATTTAATCGAAGGAAATCTTAATGGTAGGAAGTGTACCACATCGCTGCAAGAAACAATAGGTCTGTTATTGGAAGAAATACCTTTAGGAACAAGGAACAGAATGTGGTATCAACACGATGGGTGTCCGGCACATGTTTCGCTGATTGCTAGAAATGAGTTGCAGAGACAGCTCCAGAGTCGTTGGGTTGGACGCGGGGGAGATGTGTCGTGGCCGGCTCGTTCGCCAGACTTGACGCCTTTGAATTTTTTCTTGTGGGGATTCGTAAAAGACATTGTTTATAAAGACCTTCCAACTTTACCTGAAGATATGCGAGACAGAACTGTCAGAGCATTTGCTTCGATTAGTGCCGGAGTGATAAGGATTATCACTCAGTCCATGGTAAGAAGATTGCAGCACTGCACTGACACCAATGGTCATCACTTCGAACACTTCTGTAAATGGACATTCATGACACCTTTGTGACCTCAGTTGACCTTCAAAGACCTTACTGTTACACATCATTTGTCTCGACAGCCGCTATCAGAAAACAAGTACCAAACTATAGCATCCCATTAAAAAAACAAAGTTGACCTTCATATCTCTGAAGCGGCCCCACCTAGCAACAGGAAAACCTACGTCATATTATGGCCCCCGTTGTCCCATGCAACTTTTGTCCCGCAAACTTTTCAACTCCTATCATACTTCCGGAGTTAAGCTTGGTGGCAATAGTTAGTGACTCATCAGTATATATGGTCGAAATTTCGTAGAGCTATGTTACCTACCATCTAGTGAGCAAGATGTATGTAACAGGCGAAATACCCTCAGACTTCAAGAAGAATATAATAATTCCAATCCCAAAGAAAGCAGGTGTTGACAGATGTGAAAATTACCGAACAATCAGTTTAATAAGCCACAGCTGCAAGATACTAACACGAATTCTTTACAGACGAATGGAAAAACTAGTAGAAACCGACCTCGGGGAAGATCAGTTTGGATTCCGTAGAAACACTGGAACACTTGAGGCAATACTGACCTTACGACTTATCTTAGAAGAAAGATTAAGGAAAGGCAAACCTACGTTTCTAGCATTTGTAGACTTAGAGAAAGCTTTTGACAATGTTGACTGGAATACTCTCTTTCAAATTCTGAGGGTGGCAGGGGTAAAATACAGGGAGGGAAAGGCTATTTACAATTTATACAGAAACCAGATGGCAGTTATAAGAGTTGTTGGGAAGGGAGTAAGACAGGGTTGTAGCCTCTTCCCGATGTCATTCAATCTGTATATTGAGCAAGCAGTAAAGGAAACAAAAGAAAAATTCGGAGTAGGTATTAAAATCTATGGAGAAGAAATAAAAACTTTGAGGTTTGCCGATGACATTGTAATTCTGTCCGAGACAGCAAAGGACTTGGAAGAGCAGTTGAATGGAATGGACAGTGTCTTGAAAGGAGGATACAAGATGAACATCAACAAAAGCAAAACGAGGATAATGGAATGTAGTCGAATTAAGTCGGGTGATGCTGAGGGAATTAGATTGGGAAATGAAACACTTAAAGTAGTAAAGGAGTTTTGCTATTTGGGGAGCAAAATAACCGATGATGGTCGAAGTAGAGAGGATATAAAGTGTAGACTGGCAATGGCAAGAAAAGCGTTTCTGAAGAAGAGAAATTTGTTAACAGCGAGTATAGATTTAAGTGTCAGGAAGTCATTTCTGAAAGTATTTGTATGGAGTGTAGCCCTGTATGGAAGTGAAACATGGACGATAAATAGTTTGGACAAGAAGAGAATAGAAGTTTTCGAAATGTGGTGCTACAGAAGAATGCTGAATATTAGATGGGTAGACCACATAACTAATGGGGAAGTATTGAATAGGATTGTGGAGAAGAGAAGTTTGTGGCACAACTTGACCAGAAGAAGGGATCGGTTGGTAGGACATGTTCTGAGGCATCAAGGGATCACCAATTTAGTATTGGAGGGCAGTGTGGAGGGTAAAAATCGTAGAGGGAGACCAAGAGATGAATACAGTAAGCAGATTGAGAAGGATGTAGGTTGCAGTAGGTACTGGGAGATGAAGAAGCTTGCACAGGATAGAGTAGCATGGAGAGCTGCATCAAACCAGTCTCAGGAATGAAGACCACAACAACAACTACGAGGGTCAGTCAAAAAGTAATGCCTCCTATTTTTTTTTCTACGTTTAATTGTCAGGAAATTTAAATGCAATTACATAGGTTGAAAACCACAACATTGAGGATCATTTTGTCATTTTTCAATGTAATCTCCGCCCATCTCTACAGTTTTGGTCCATCTTTGAACAAGGGCATGTATCCCAGCACGGTAAAAATCACAGCTCTGCTTCCTAAGCCATTGACGCACGGATGTTTTGACGGCCTCCTCATCTTCAAAATGAATCCCACGATGAGCTTCTTTTAGTGGCCCGAACAGATGGAAGTCTGATGGTGCCAGGTCAGGGCTGTATGGGGGATGAGGCAAAACTTCCCATCCAATTTTGACAATCTCGTCAGAGGTGTGACGACTGGTGTGTGGTCTTGCATTGTCATGCAAAAGAAGAACATCTGCCATTGATTTTGTTGGGCGAACTCGCTGAAGACGTGCTTTAAGTTTGTTGAGGGTTGTGACGTATTGAACAGAATTTATTGTGCATCCCTGCTCCAAAAAATCAACCAGAATCACACCCTCTGTATCCCAGAAAACTGTTGCCATAACTTTCCCTGCCGATCGCACAGTTTTGAATTTTTTCTTCCTCGGCGAGCTTGTGTGACGCCACTCCATTGACTGCCTCTTTGATTCGGGTTCAAAAAAATGCACCCATGTTTCGTCCCTGGTCACAATTTTTTTCAGAAACTCATCTCCCTCCAAACGGAAGCGCTGCAAGTGTTGGGAGGCTATTGTTTTCCTTGCCTCTTTATTCTGATCGGTTAACATTCTTGGAACCCACCGTGCACAAACTTTTGAGTACCCCAATTGTTTAATAATCGTGATCACACTGCCTTTACTAAGAGAAATAATGCGACACACTTCATCTGCAGTCACCCGACGGTCACCACGAATGATGTCATCAACTTGCTGAATGTTGTGTGGAGTCACTGCACTCACCGGCCTGCCGCTCCGCTTTTCGTCAGTCAACGGTGTTTGCCCTTCAGCTTCCTTACAACGACGAACCCATCGTCTAACAGTGCTGACATCCACTGTCACAACACCATACACCTTCTTCAGTCTTTCATGAATGCGTATGGGCGTTTCACCTTCTGCATTCAAGAATTCAATCACACAACGCTGTCTCAAACGAACATCGATGTCGGCCATCTTACAAACTTCTGCTGTGCTGCCACCTGTTGACACAGAAAGTTACTACTGCAGTGGATTGCAGAAGAAGGTTTGAGGAATGGCGCCAAATTCAAATTTTTCACTTAACTTAATTTCTTTAAGTAGAAAAAAAATGGGAGGCATTACTTTTTGACCGACCCTCGTACATGTTACCTGGCAGTGAAACTTGCTTTCATCATTAAGTTTTGCACGCTAGTACGTTTCTACTCTTGTAACCTCCGCACTAATCTTCTTATGAGACGTATTCGGAAAAATGTTTGTATAAATAGCGAATAAATCATTGACAGTGGCAACAATTAAGAAGTTCGGTTATTTTGTCGTCATCATAGGTCGAATCTTTAACGTGGATGTTAGAATGTATCGAAGACCGTTATCGATAATGAAACACCGATATTTAACAAAACTAGCCTGTGAATTCATGGAAAAATACTAACGACTTGCATGAAGTTTACATGACTCTAACTACACAACGTGAGCTCTTAGTAGGTTGAGGAGTGTAGATCTGCAGGAGTGTTTCTTACTAAACATTTTGATATACAATTAGTAATATCAGTTCTCACGTTGACTTCACTACAATGTTTTTTGTGAAGATCAGTAAATTATATTTTGATATGTCAGTCTATACATCGAATCTATGCACTGACTATCTTAGTTATATGCTTGAAACTTTAAGTATACATTAACAACATGTCTATCTAAAAAGTAGACTACAATCATGTTATTTGAGCCACAAATTTTATTATAGAAATATTTTACCTAATTATCAAAATTAATGTTCCTTTTTATAATTAGCATATATGTTTCTTCCTGTTGACAGTGCGTAAGTGTCTGTAGTTTACTTTCCTCAAAATGGTACCCTGAAACATACCTAAAAATTTGAGACCTCTAGTTCCAATAGATTGGTCTTGCATAAAATAAATGTATCAGAAGATTTAACTCTCGGGAAATTCACTTCAGAGTTATATTTGATATATGACTCGTCTCTGTTGTTCCTAATACACACCAGTCGGATGATCTTCTTGATTTACATGTTCCTCAACTTCTCTCTTCCTTTCCTTATTTCTTCTCAGCATCCTGGCGTCTTTAGTTGCCTCAAGTCCCCACTATTCAGCTTCGGCCACTGTCATGGAATCAGTCGCCAACAGTGATTGTCTCGTATTAAACCCAGACACATATTCCTAGCAACACTAGAACGTCACAACTGCTGATTTCCCCACATTAAAACAGACTACATGCGTGATAAATATCGAGAATGACAAAATAGCAGCAACTCAAACTACAGAATATTTCATACTACAAATTACGCTCGAAAACCAAATACGTATAAGGGAAACATAAGAGCATCGCGTAGAGTATTTTTCTTACAGGACCGTCAAGTTGAATAACAGGTGTACAGTATATGTTTCGCGAACAGAGATCTAACGGCAACACTGATGTGCGCAAGCAGCGAAAACGTGGGTGTCGGCGCATTCCGAGAGATCATCAAGTTGGTTTTTCAACAACTTCCTTATGTCCAATTCAGTTCATTTAACCGCAGTTTTGTTCAGAAAACTCTAAATATCCATTTAAAATGAAAAACAAAAAATCGATTTTTTTGAAACAGATTGACAAGTAAGTCAGGTTACTGCCTCGACTTCGATATTTGGCAAACATCGATAACCGTCGAACATTCCTAGTAGTTAGGCGCGGATGAATAAGGCATCAGACTCCTCAGACTCAATGTAATGGATTCCTGGAATAGGTAGCTGGCGGTAGCAGGTTGAAACGCGAAGGACGGGTTTGCGGATATAGCCAGACTACGCCTGTGTCCCGACACCATTAGCAACGCGTAGGAGGCGACAGATTTCTGACCGGCAGGCTGTAAACGTCAGCAGGCCAGACCGGCGGGAGGGCGATACAAGCGGCGGTCAGCCAGCCAGGCTACGCCGTTAAACGCATCGCCCCCGGCTGCCGATTTTAATTGCCGAGCCCGGCAGGTTGGCGGCACTGCTCCGCTCTGCAGGAAGCAGCAAACTGCTTCCACCAGCCACCATCTGGCGAGCCGCTCCCTGATAGCCATCGGCAGTGCAGCGGGTGTGGAGCACGAGTGGGTCCACTGCGCATGCGCGGGCACCTGAACGGGGGTTCCCCACAGGTAGGAAGAAGGCCGCGCAGAAACCCTGCGTACGGGTATGGAGGTACAGAGAGCGCCGTGCGGATGTGGACTGACGTTTCGCCGATGCGGATAGCCACTAGCTTGATAGTAAAGGATGTTGTGAGCAACACTAGCTCGGTTTCAAATAGTACAGTACATGACCTAAGTTCATGGCTTGTAGAAAATAAACTAACGCTAAATCACAGTAAGACTCAGTTTTTACAGTTTATAACACACAATTCATCTACATCTACATACATATTCCGCAATGCACCATACGGTGCGTGGCGGAGGGTACCTCTTACCACAACTAGCATCTACTCTCCCTGTTACACTCCCAAACAGAACGAGGGAAAAATGATTGCCTACACGCCTCTGGTCGAGCCCTAATCTCTCTTATCTTATCTTTGTGGTCCTTCTGCGAAATGTAAGTTGGCGGCAGTAAATTGTACTGCAGTCAGCCGCAAAGCTGGTTCTCTAAATTTCCTCAGTAGCGCTTCACGAAAAGAACGCCTCCTTTCCTCTAGAGACTCCCACCCGAGTTCCTGAAGCATTTCCGTAACACTCGCGTGACGATCAAACCTACCAGCAACAAATGTAGCAGTCCGCCTCTGAATTGCTTCCCTCTGAATTGCTTCTATGTCCTCCCTCAATCCGACCTGATAGGGATCCCAAACGCTCGAGCAGCACTCAAGAATAGGTCTTATTAGTGTTTTATAAGCGGTCTCCTTTACAGATGAGCCACATCTTCCCAAAATTCTACCAATTAACCGAAGACGACTATCCGCCTACCCCACAACTGCATTACATACTTGTCCCACTTCACATCGCTCTGCGCCGGCCGGAGTGGCCGTGCGATTCTAGGCGCTACAGTGTGGAACCGAGCGACCGCTACGGTCGCAGGTTCGAATCCTGCCTCGGGCATGGATGTGTGTGATGTCCATAGGTTAGTTAGGTTTAATCAGTTCAAAGTTCTGATGACCTCAGAAGTTAAGTCGCATAGTGCTCAGAGCCATTTGAACCATATCACTCTGCAATGTTACGCCCAAATATTTAATCCATGTGGCTGTGTCAAGCGTACACTACTAATGGGGTATTCAAACAGTACAGGATTCTTTTTCCTATTCATCTGCATTAATTTACATTTATCTATATTTAGAGTTTGCTGCCATTCTTTACACGAATCACAAATCCTGTCCAAGTCATCTTGTATCCTCCGACAGTCACTCAACGACGACACCTTCCCGTACTCCACAGCATTATCAGCAAACAGCCGCAAATTGCTATCCACCCTACCGAAAAGATCATTTATGTTGATAGAAAACAACAGCGGACCTACCACACTTCCCTGGGGCACTCCGGATGATACCCTCACCTCCGACGAACACTCACCATCGAGAACAACGTACTGGGTTCTATTACTTAAGAAGTCTTCGAGCCACTCACATACTTGGGAACCAATCCCATATGCTTGTACCTTAGTTAGGAGTCTGCAGTGGGGCACCGAGTCAAACGCTTTCCGGAAGTCAAGGAATATGGCATCCGTCTGATACCCTTCATCCATGGTTCACAAGACATCATGTGACGTTTTAGTTTCACAGAACGGGCATATGGTTAGTAAAACTGAACAGTTCAAATTTCTAGGTGTTCAGATAGATAGTAAGCTGTCGTGGAAGGCCCACGTTCAGGATCTTGTTCAAAGACTTAATACGGCCATTTTTACTATTTGAACAGTATCAGAAGTGAGTGATCGTTCTACACGAAAATTAGTCTACTTTGCTTATTTTCATTCGCTTATGTCGTATGGTATTATATTTTGGGGTAACTCTTCCCATTCTAAAAGGATATTTTTGGCTCAGAAACGGGCGATTCGGGCAACAAGTGGTGTGAGAACACGAACCTCTTGTCCACCTCTTTTCACGAGTCTGGGTATTTTGACGTTGGCCTCTCAATATGAATATCCCTTATTGTCGTTTCTTGTTGCCAATATTAGTTTATTCCCAAGAATAAGCAACTTTCACTCGGTTAATACTCGGCAGGAATCAAACCTGCATTTGGATCGGACTTCCTTAACTCTTGTGCAAAAAGGTGTGCCGTATACTGCTGCATCCATTCATTTTCAATAAGCTGCCATTCGACTTCAAAAATCTTAGCAGTAATACATCCGCTTTCAAATCGAAACGGAAGTTTTCTCGTGGGTCACTCCTTCTATTCTGTCGAGGAGTTCCTTGATCAATTAAGCTGATTACTATTGTATTGCAGATAGAGTTTACTTAAACTTATCGACTAACTTTTTTCAGGTTCATGAACATTTATTTTTATCTGTTATTACTTGTATGTTGTAATTTCATGTACTGACACGTTCCATGACTTCGAAGATTTGCTCCTCGATCTGGTCCTAGGGAACTTGACTTGTAAATAAGTAAATGAAATGGTGAACTTTCGGATAACCGCAATAATAATTACTTCGCAGTTATAAGTTAAAGTCCAATTAGGCCTACGAGTAACATTAATGTTTGCAGTATATAATTGTGATTGATGTTGTTTAACGCCACGATAGGTTATGAGAGAACCAATGCGTGTTACAGGTGTGATCCAGTGGTAAAGGGAAGCCAGCTAATGTTTTGCAGAATTCTCATAATTTGATATTGCATCTGTAGGTTGTGATGTCTGCAAGTTTCAGTGTCAATCCTCTGGTTGCTTCATGTCTCGGAAAAAAAATTGCCCTGGGAAATAAAGATGCCATTGTCTAGGGAAGGAGAGTTGCTACAGATCCAAGTGCTTCGTACGAACCTGTGAATTTTGAGGACCACCTATCAGCGGAAGGGGAAACAAGGGGAACTACACAGGATATGTTAAGAGAAACAAGGAAACCAGAACAAACATCTCATGCAGGATGTGTCAAATTGCTTTGTGATGAACGTTTCACACCGTATCAAAAGTAGGATGACTGTTACATGACTCGAATTTTTCGCCTCGGTAGCTGCACAATCAGCGTGGCGGATTGCAAACTGAAGAGGCCTGTGTTCGATTGCCGGCTTGGTTAGAAATTTTTCTCCGCACGGGGACTGGGCGTTGTGGTGTCCTGAAATGGATGCATGGGCAAGACTCGAAAGCCAATGAATTAAAAAAAAATTAAAAAAGCTTGGCTGCTCTAAATTACTGGAACAGTCAAGGGGTTATTATTCAAGATGTCTCCTGATTTAATCCGATTACACCCTGTTTCCCGTGTTTAACTTTTGTAGATGTTCATCTTGTAAACGCTTTTCAAGACACCATCCTTTCAGTTAAACTGTTCTTCCAAGCCCTTGGTGTCTTACACAGTATTACATTGTCACCAGCAAAACCTCAAAGTTTTTATTTGTTCTCCATGACTTTAGTTCCGTCTCCAAATTTCTCTTTGATTTCCTTTAATGATATTTGCTACAACCTTGCCTCACTCCATTCTCAACAACTGCTTCCACTTCATGTCCTTGGACTCTAATATCTGATTTTTATATAACTTGTAAATATCCTTTCGCTCCCTGTATTTTGTCCCTGCTACTTTCAGTATTTTAAAGAGTTTACTCCATTCAACAATGTCAGAAGCTGTCTCTAAATTTACAAATTATTCCACAGTCGCGACGTTGATAATTTACAACCTGTTGTTTCCGGCGAGTAACGCAAAGTAATGCCGAGTACTTTCAAATGTATGACACGTAACATGTGTTGTAAAAGCAGTAAATACCATTTTCTGGTGAAAACATGCGTATTATTTGTTCTCCCTGTGTTTCGGTTATCTGTCCAGTATCGAAGCCGCATTAACTCGGGAGCTTACTATAATTAATGTCTTTTTTTTAATTTTACGTTATAGTGCATCACTGTATCCAGAAGGAATTTAATCATATTCTGATTCGTACCTCGCGTGACGAGGAAGGAAGTCATCTACAATTTAGATCTGTTAGTGGTGAATTTGTCGGTACGATGAGGACCAGTCTGTTCGTTACTCTGAATGTAGAGCACGATAAAAAGTGACGAAAAAAAGTCACGCGGAGAAGTTAGCGTGTTGCAGGAGTGCGCGGGCGATGATGCATCACCGGCAATTTGCGGACACTGAGTATCGAGACGCACGCAGCGGGTATTAATCTCGAAGCGAACTAATGAGTCTCCAGCGGGGGCAGGGCCCGAACGAAATATGCGGCTGATGTGGCGTAAATCTGGGACACGTCCACGCGCCCTCTCGATTACCGTCTTCCGTCTATAATAACAGGCTGCGCACGCGCAGGACAAGCTGTGCGCACTTAACCAGCCACCTCCGTGAAAAGGTAAAACTGGCGAGTCCACCATTTCGAATCCTGGCACATTAAGAACTTATAATATCCTGTATTCCACCGACCTCGCAGAGGATCAGCCCCACAACTTCAGTACTTGATTCACTCCAGTTATTTACCAACGTTTGTAACCTCCCTCTCACTTATCGACCTTAATGACAGTGAAAAATTAAACCGCGTGTACCTAATGGAAATTTGGGAAAAGCAATCGTCACCGAAGCTAATCTGTCGGTAAAGAGGGAGGAAAGGGTTACATCTAAATGAAAGGAAAAATGCAAATGAAACTGGTGAAAATTAATTTTGAGAAAAGGGTAAAATTAATAAAGAAACTAAATGTGCGGCCGTTACGTTAACAATTAACTAGCGGTAATTAGATATTTGAGATTTGGGGGAAATTACGGTCGCCAGTCCTAAGGACAATTACTATAGTAACTGAAAAAGAAAGTTTATTACACATATAATTAGCACTAGAAGCGTGGCAACTGAAGGTTGACACGTGTAGTGTGAAAACTGAAAGTTTGTCAGAAGTAATAAATTTCGCTACATTCTGACTTAATTTAGCAAAAGAATTAATAAAACCGAAAAATCGAAAGTTAATTTAGTGACTGAAGTTAATAGTGAGCTTTCTTTCTGAAGCACATCGAAATTCAGTAAAATACGGTTAGTCTTCGACTACCTCAACAATCATTTCAAAAGCTACTTGAATCTACGCAATTTAGAAATAAGAGATTTAACTTTGAACTTGAATTAAATGATTCTGAACAATTAACAATAGTAAAATTTAGCACGTACCAAGCTGAGCTGTAGTCACAGGTAAGCTAAAATATGGTAACAAAACTCGCACTCTTAATTTGTGCTTGTGTAATCTAAATAGTGTAGCCAGCTATAAATACTTTAACCGAATTTTGAAATTAAAGCAGTGAAAACGAGTTAGCTATATTACTTTAATGCTGGCGTCTGAATTTCAACGACACTCGGGTTCATTCCGGAAAAGGAATGGACCCTGCTTGGTAATGCAATTGGGACAATGAGCAACAAAGGTTCATGCTACATTCCTGTAGTTTTGTGATTTGAACAGTTTGAAAAGCTGAGGTCTGCCATACAATTCTAAAAATTTACGTGCTTCCAGTCTTCCTTGTTGGTTGATTGAAGGTTTGGAGCCGTCGATCGAGGAGGTGGCGACAGTCACTCATTGTCGGCCGTCGCTGTTGCATAAGCTGGATGTTGGCGCGCCTCCTTCTCGACACGGTCACCAGACGAAACGGGCTCTTGATGTGCGCCAGCTAATGCTTCCCGTCCGCGACACCGTGTCAGAAACTATCATAGCAAGTCGAGCGCAATTACATGCTGCCCAACCCCGAAAGCGCGGCAACTCGCGGGAGCGTCACACAACACACCTGCTCCACTGCACAACCCCAACCAGACTCTCCCTCTGCCCACGCTCCACGCGACAGAGTTAACACTGCCATAAGATCCTAAACACTCTGGCTCTCCACACGACCTATCGATGTATTCGTTCGGTAGCATAGTTTTCCCTAGGCAAGACCCAGCGTAAAAATACAAATAATATTTACAAAACAACCAATTATACATCGACATAAATGCATAAATATATATGCAAATAGTAAAACAATTACAATATATAAAGGCACAGAAATGTCATATATTCAGGTAACAAAATAAGGAAAAAAATTTATAGTACAATAGATGGAAACAGGAGGATATGCATTTCCGGCGTTACACGTTCTCTACCACGAGTCCACTGAGAGTGCGGCGAATCTGACTACCATGAGGAAGACACGGCTTCAGTTCCCAATATTAGCGAGAAATTTATTCTGGATGGGAGGACTGGAACTGCGTCCCCTGAACGCCATGATTCCCACTGAAGAGCTGCTTGGATGAGATCTTCGTACATCCGTATTTAAACTGGATGAAGATGGGACACAGCTGGTATAATTTTCATTAAAAATGAAATTCCTCCAGTTGTACTTAAGATTTTTTATTTACTTCGCTACTAGTTTCGGCGTTGCGCCAACGCCATCTTCAGGCCCGTACACTTCGCTGAAATCAATCGTGTGTGACTCAGTCTAGAAGTCCGCGGTGACATCAACCTTGCTCCACATGTCCAGCAGCCGGCCTGTGTGGATGAGCGGTTCTAGGCGCTACAGTCTGGAACCGAGCGACCGCTACGGTCGCAGGTTCGAATCCTGCTTTGGGCATGGATGTGTGTGATGTTCTTAGCCTAGTTAGGTTTACGTAGGGGAGTGATGACTTCAGAAGTTAAGTCCCATAGTGCTCAGAGCCATTTGAACCATTTGAACAATGTCGGGCACGTGTTGATGTCACCGCGGAATTCTAGACTGAGCCACACACAACTGATTTCAGCAAAGTGTACGGACCTGAAGATGGCGTTGACGCAACGCCGAAACTAGTAGCGAAGTAAATAAAAGAAATCTTAAGTACAGCTGGAGGAATTTCATTTTTAATAAAAAGTAAAAACTTGGATGAGAAGTAGCAGCTCCAAGGTAAGGAAGCCGCCAGTATCCGGGAGTGTATTGTGTTGACCTCATGGCGCACCATACCATACCATACCCGGATGACACCATATGCAAAAGGAGAGACAGTGGCTGGTCGACATTGCACGGTAGTCTTTGCCTTATCGCATAATGTAGTTTTAGTTTTCAGGGTTGCGTAACTCTGTCGGTAGAAACGGAACCGTTATAGAATCACTTTGTTGTTCGTTTCTCTAAAAAATGGTTCAAATGGCTCTGAGCACTATGGGACTTAACATCTGTGGTCATCAGTCCCCTAGAACTTAGAACTACTTAAACCTAACTAACCTAAGGCCATCATACAAGTCCATGCCCGAGGCAGCATTCGAACCTGCGACCGTGTTCGTTTCTCTGCCTTTCTGTCAGTACGACTGTTAAAAACCCTTTTTCTCAGGAACGGGTAGACGCATCAATTTGAATTTCATCTCACATACTGAGGTCTATGGTCTCTTTGAGATGTAAAAAAATTCAAGCTTGTAAGTCAGAAAGTTCGGAAGATACAACCATTTATGTCACATGTTGTGATACTCGCGAACTCACTCATCAAAATTTATGGGGTACTTCCTGTTGGCCAAGAATCATGAGATTTGGCAAGAAATAAGGTTTTACTGTACACGCAAAGAAAAAATTCGAAAACTGTTAATTGTAATTATATCAGACGAAAACAATGAGGCGTGGTGCGGCTGGCGTTGGTGCTGTTTGTAGGTTTCCGTCCTCTGTTGGAGGCCAGACGGTATCGTTTATTTGGCACGGTTGCGGTTGTTTGTCTTCTTCTCGTGTTGACTGGCACCACTCGGTTTCGCAAGCGTTGCCTGTCCGCTAGTGGCAGCAGCGGCGGTTATCGGTATGTGGTAACTGTTGCCCTATCTTTGGGCAGACGTCGTTATTTTCCCGGGTCGTGTGAGTGGGCCAGTTTGGTTGGGGACCCAGGAGGAGCCAGGTCCGCGCAGTGCGAGAACACGCTGAGAGGTGGCACACATGGTCTGCCGGATGGAAGGGTTGTGGTCACGAGGGTGCACGACCTCGTCGTAAACCGGATCCAGCCGGTTTTATGACGAGTGCATTTCGATCCAAGTAGAGAAACCTCCACCATTGTGATATCTCGCGATTCTCCAGTGACTTGGGGTTGTGTTGCTGTTCGAAGTGTCGCCGAGGCGAAGTGAAGCGAGTGGAGTGCTTGGGGAAGGCGGATCTGACTAGCTTTCCTCGACTTCTTATTACTATTTATTGCAGTCAACTTGTTACAATTTGTTAAGTTCAACCAGCGGTAATTTTTCTTGCCTGGAAGCCGCTAACGCCCCAGTTACCTTCCCTGGGGGTTGGTGTGTGTAACGGCAGTGTACGTTCCCTCGCCTTGCCGTTGCTGTCCGGTAAGGTGTGTACTTTTGACAGCTTTCTTGGTTGTAGGCCGGTTGGTGATTCTTCTACTCTGGTGGTAGAGATTCCATCCTTGTTCCGGGCGCTCTAAACACAGTATTCTGGGGGCGTAGTGCAGACCGCCGGTTCTGTGTTTGGCGTATTGTTCCATCGTTGCAGTTGGTTTATCGGACGTCAGGTAGCTTCAGCAAGATTATCATTAGTCATTCGTTAGACTGCCATTAGTCTGAGTTACCATCTTGTGAAGTGAATGAAACTCTTGGCTGCCTGTCTCATCGCTCGCGAAAGTGGTTGTTGCCGGACCTTCTCAGAGGTCGATTCCTGGAGCACCGTCTGTGGCCCTTTGGTTCTTGTAAGACACGTGTGTTCTAAAAGGAGGTCTGGCGGCCGGTAGTTCAGTGTAACGCTCCTTCAGCCCACGCCTTCTGCGGGTATAATCTGCCTCAGTATCCTTTAAGGAACTTATGTACTGGTCCTTGTGTTCTAGTATTGTATTATTTACTACAATACCTCGTAGTGCCTACATTGTGTATGTGCCTACATTATATATGTCTAGTTAATAGTTCTGGTCGCCTTCTGGAATAAATCTAGCAGTGTAGTGTTCAGTGGATGTTAAGGGTTGTGTTACAGAGTTTATCGTCATCTTATTTCACCCGTTTGGTGGTCAGTTGCTTGTTTTTTAATTAACCTTTGCGATTGTATTTGCTGTTTTAGGTTTCTAAATTTTTTATGTTATTGCCATTCCTGGCGTGTAAGGCCTATGAAACGTCCCCTTAGAACAATTATACACGACTGTGCTTAAACTGACACACAATATTTTTAGCGCAACGCAATCTGACTTTCAGAAATCCCTACAAAAGAATGGCCCTGACTAACATTAACCTATGCGTTTCACAAATCACTTACCTCACAAAAATCTTGGTGACTCGAACTACTGCAATACAGCGAGCGCCACTACTGCCAGCTAAATAAAAGATTCAAACTACGGAAGGCACAAACTACTGATAGGCATAGTTAGCAAATGAAAGATTTTAATAGAGAACAAACAATGTATTTACCTCAATAGTGTTCAAAAGTCATAATGTATATAGCAGTTCATGATATCCAGTATTACAAATTTCAAAACTCCGCCATCTCTCTCCCCACATCCACCACTGCTGGCGGCTCAGCTCCAACTGCGCAACGCTACGCGCTGTTCACATCCAGCTGCCCAACACTACAATGGCAGACAACAATGCAAACTAGCCACAGACTGCACACAGCACAGCCAGTGATTTTCATACAGAGCGCTACGTAACGTTGCCAATAAGAAAACATAAACAGCCTACTTACATAGCCTACTTACAGGCCTTCAGACGTGATTGTGGTCATTTGCCTTAAAATTCTAATTTGGTATTTGTATTTTCGCAGTAATTTTTTATACTATTGCCGTTCCTGCCGCGTAAGGCCTTCTGCCCAGATCACAGTGGCTTGCTTTTCAAACATTATCTGCTGTATCTGTATTTAATGGTGATTTGCTAAATTGTAACTCACTGAAAACATTATTATTTACACAGTTGTTATTCCTTCATTAATGACGTGTGGTATTATTTATTGTAGAGTCTGGAATTACTGGTTAAAAATAAATTGTGTGTAACTGTAAAAGGCAAGCAATAGTAACTGATTACGGCCCCGTCGACAATCGTAACCGAATCCTGCCTTCCCTTGACTACCAGGTTTCAAAAATGTTTCTTTCGTCATCCGTTATTCTACTTCAAGCTTGAAATTAAAACACTCAGTAGTTATACGTTCACGTTGACTAGGTCCCAATAGTAAAATACCAGGTAAGGTTCAAATGGCTCTGAGTACTATGGGACTTAACTTCTGAGGTCATCAGTCCCCTAGAACTTAGAACTAATTAAACCTAACTAACCTAAGAACATTACACACATCCATGCCCGAAGCGTTTTTACCGTGCATCAAATTCCTCTAAGAAAAGAAACAACACCCCGTAGAAGAAGATCAGTGATTGACGTAATCTGAACTATCTGTTATTTCAGACACAATCACATTCCATGACACAATTATAACCAGTTTCTGTGTGGATAACGACCTTCAGAGGTTACCGATCGCAGAGGGCATTTGTTCAAGCAAACGTTCATAACATGAGTTGTTAAACTCAACGCATATAATGAACAGTTTGTTCACCAAATGCTGTCCATAACCAATGGCATGTGAAGATGTCCTATATAGACAGAAAGCTGTTATAATTGTGTCATGGAATGTGTTTGCGTCTGAAATATAAGGAAGTTCAGAATTCCTCCACTTTATCTATCTTGTGGTGCCAAATTTTGCTGTTACGTCTCTTGTTAATCCTCGGTACTTGTATCTTTATTTGGTTAATTTTGAATCCACATTCTATATACATTAGACTGTTCACTCAAACAGGTCCAGAAATTCTTCCTCACTTTTACTGAGTGAACATTTTCATTCATATCCTTTCTCTTTGAATTTTGATCTCACTTCTGAATCTTGCTTTCAGTCCACTCATTGACTCTTCGATAGAAAGGCAAAACATTAGAGTAAGAAAATTTACGTCCTTGCTTGACTCCCTTTTTCAACCGAGTGCTTTTCTCTCGGTCTTTCATTCTCGTGTCCTCTCACTTCTTGTACATATTGTACGTTAGCTGTGTTTACATCTAGCGTGTACATACACTCCTGGAAACTGAAATAAGAACACCGTGAATTCATTGTCCCAGGAAGGGGAAACTTTATTGACACATTCCTGGGGTCAGATACATCACATGATCACACAGACAGAACCACAGGCACATAGACACAGGCAACAGAGCATGCACAATGTCGGCACTAGTACAGTGTATATCCACCTTTCGCAGCAATGCAGGCTGCTATTCTCCCATGGAGACGATCGTAGAGATGCTGGATGTAGTCCTGTGGAACGGCTTGCCATGCCATTTCCACCTGGCACCTCAGTTGGACCAGCGTTCGTGCTGGACGTGCAGACCGCGTGAGAC